>NC_042493.1:9326133-9466992 GCF_005508785.2 Acyrthosiphon pisum | reverse complement strand
CCGTCGACTATGTACGACTGCTGCGAGTGTAGGGATTTCTTATAGAGCAGAAACCTAGTTTGTAAGATTATCATAAGTATACGTAATTACGATCATTTATTTGGAATTCACAAGCACAATTTCAAATGCTCAGCAACTTAAATTACATTCGGTTAGCCGTCGACTGTGTACGACTGCTGCGAGTGTAGGGATTTCTAAGAGCATGAGATAATAGTCACAATCGTAATAATTAAAACACGGGTACTTATTACCACATACAACGAGGTTCTAGAAAGGAACGTCACACACATAATATTTTATAAGCCTTACAAATCAAAATACATATATTGTCGCCGTGATATCGACCATCGAACACTACCCCGGATGAACACAAACCAGATGCAGAGAATCACTCCAAAAACCGTCGCATAAGGTCAGTGATCGAATATATATATATTATACATCTATAATATAGATTATCCGAATAACATTAGGTAGGTATAATACAGTAGTAGGACGATTTTACGCATACTCCCTTCAAGAAAATACAAACTCACAATTGTAAAACACACACACACATATGTACATTTACTTATAGTCCCTCTTAAATCAACACCTGTACACAAACACATATCGAGTCGTCGAGGGGTATTAGGTCGTATAAAGGGCCACTGAATAGTCGTCCCTATAAAGGACACCAGCAACATACTACCAGCCACGTCCCCTCGTTCACTGAAATAGGTCGTCAACCCCGCGTGTTTATTTTACACTACGTATTTTCTTGCGATATTGTTGTTAACAATCATTACTTCACCCAACCTCCGTTGCTTCCCTTTTAAAATCTTAATTTCTCCTACTACAGAGTGAATATCAAATGTTGTAAAAATATGAATTTCAAACGCTCATAAAAATTTAATTGAGTTTCTTATAGACATTTTTTTTTTTGATAAAGGTAGATATCCTATAAGGAATCTTGCATTACATTTTAAAATCTTAGTTCTAAAAAGAAAAATGTTACGAATTATTAACTCAAAATAATTTGCTAATTTTCGTGATTTTTACATATTTTGTCAATTTTTTAACTTTAAATGCTAATAAAAAAAAAAACTGTGACTAAGGATTTTTAAATTTTTCAAATGTCATTGTAACAATATAGTAGGAGCCTTGTATTAAATTTTCAAGTATTTTTACTCATCAAATAAAGTTTTATTGACATTCATAGAAAAAAAAACTAATTAAATTGGAAACTGAAATTGTCCGTAAACAGCTCAAAACGAATCAAAATATTTTGAAAATTTTATCATGTACAGAAAATGGAAATTTAAACAACCAGTGAAAATTTTATGTATCTACAGTCATTCATTTTAAAGTTACAGCAAAAACCAAAATCAATTTTCTCAAAAACAGATTTTGAGTAAAAATTTCCGTTTTTCCTTAATTTTTCTTTTGTTTTTCACGGCGCTTTTGAAAACTATTGGAAAAATTTTACTTTTGACACCCCAAAGTACCAACTAGATTCACTTTCCTATGAGAAAAGGTACTGTTGAAGAAAATCCAAGCACTTTTATTGTCCTAAAAAGTGATGACAGACACAAAAAAAAAATCAAAAAAAAAACACACATCATTGTAAAATCAATACATTCATCGTTCCACTCAGAATCTAAAATAAACAATTACCCACACTAAGTCGGTATATTAATCACTTATATTATTATAAATACGTTTTATGATAAACTATAATAATATATTGTAATAATATCGGATAACTATTTTCGGATATCGTGCAAAGTGCAAAATATGTTTATGGTTGAATTAAAATCAAATCTATAATGATGCTACCGTCAATTATTGCAGTTGACCGGTCTTTTTATTTGTAGTGTTTGTACCTAGGTACTTACTATAATTGACTATTATTATAAGCGAAACTGGCCGTGTGGTAATTGCTGCCATGGCCGTACCTAACTTACTGATGTAATCTATTTTAAATCGTACACACCTAATAACCACCTTGAATTGTATTTACTATGATCGGCTGAACACGTGTATTATTGTACACAAGAAAAATAACAATATTATTAAGGTGGGTACGACGAGGTACCTCTCCTATACAGGTTATACGGAAACGTATCATTTTCTCATTTCTATAAGATGCTGACCAAGTATTTTTTTAGCACTATAAAGAAACGACTATCGTAAATTCAGACATCGATCTCACCTGTACCTTATTATAGTTATTAGTGTTATTTACATATTTCCATTGGCAGTTAAATAATGTGTGGAGAGGCTTGGTACCCATCATCAAGTTTACCCATTATCAAAACTAAGAAGGCTCAACCTTCAATTGTCTGCTACCCAAACTTGTAGAGGTATATTATATATATATATATATAAATACGTAAATGTAAATAAATATAATATGATATTATGTTTATTTTAATGTTATAAATATATGTATATTAATATTGAGTGAGACGGATTTAACATTTTGATAAAAGGGCTTGAAAACATCCATAGGAGATTTGGGCCCCCTCTAGGCCCCCCTACTGTATAGTTCATTATTGGTGATAAAAAAAGGTCAGGATTTGCATACAACGGGGACTATGCACCATGTTTTACGGACACCAAGAACCTTTAAATGAGTATGATTCAATAAAAAAAACTCAAGAAGTTACTCAGCTGTACCGTAGGTTTCGGTTGTCCCTAGTGTTAATGAAATTAGGTCACTTTAATGCATTATGGATATTATGTTAAATTTGAATTCAATGATAAATCGTTTTATACAAAAAACCAATCTGATCGAAGACCATATTGTGTTAGATAGCTTTTATTTCTAAGGATATTGTATAACACTAAGAGGCGATGGAAAAAAAAATATCAATCTTTAAATAAAATACAACAACTATGTAAAGCATAAGATTACCATATTCGTAGTATTATTCATTCATTTGTTCACTGATGTACCTTCCTACGTATTACAATTTACGATATTTATTTTCTACTCCACAAATATCAGCTTATCGCGACAATCTTCGTTTTTGATACAACTGCGGTTGGGTATTATATTAAGTGTTATATAATAGATTTATCATTAAGAGTTTTACAATAAAAAATGAAAATAGAGGACGTGTATGGAACACGTGAACGACAATCCTGGTTCGTAGATAGAAATAGTAAAAATGTATGTGATATTTAAAATTAAAAAAAAAATTAAAATTATATTCATAATCTATTAACAAATCAGAAAACTATTAAATCGATAATGAGCGACAACCACATAAAAATAATAAATCAATATAATATTATATAGAAAAAAATTAATACTTACTGATAAGAGAAATAAAATAAAAATCGTACAACTTCACTCCGATTTCAAAATATATGTTTATAATTTATAATAAAAGTATGGATCTGATATAATTTTTCTTCATTAGATAATTGAAACTTTGTATAATACGATATACGATATCGTATTAGTGTATTACCAATACCTATTTTATGACAAAATAGAGAGTCAAAATTACGAATTATAGTATTTTAGCCAGTGTGATAACACAACCTTTGCGCAGTCTAGGTATAATATAACTAACAATTTGCCTGTTCAAAATGTATTTGACCGATTGTAAAAAAATTTCCCTATTATTTATTATGTATGCTGAATCTGCAATTATTAATGTCTGCTCACGCCTATATGTATAGGATTACTACGTACTCGTGAGTATCACTTTATCGTACTTTTACTTAAAAAAAACTCGCCACATATTTTCATTTTTTTTTATATTTTATTCCTTGAAATTATATGTATGGTGTAAATAGCGAACTGTGAACATATTATTTAATTATTAAATCATGCACCTAGATACTTTTAATATAATATAATTATCGTTTATATTTTTTTTAATCAGGTCTCGCCGTTACGGGTTATTTACTTATCTCACGGGGTATTATCAAACACCCATACTTTGTGTTAAATAATGATAAAGTACCTACCTAATAAATGTACCTATACGTTCATTTTTTTTTTCAATATTTGTTATTCTTAAAATATTACTATTTCAATACATTTTTATTTAGAAAGTTTGAATTATAATACATTTTATATTAAAGTATAATCTTATACAATTAAAATATAATGTAATTAAATAAATCGTTTTGAACATATAATAGTTATACATTTGTTGATTTTGTATAATTGCCATCTATAAAGTCAACTAATATTTCCCGGGCTTAAATATTTAGAGCAAACATTATTATTAATATTATTATTAATTCAATGGTTATCATATTATAATTATTGTATGGCGTATGCAATTATATTAATCATGATTAATAGGCACACTAGTCTATTTGCAAAAGATTTGGGATGTTCAAATTTAAAAAAAATTGGGGGACATATGTTCATTCGATATTCAGTTTTTCTAAAACATTATTTTACATCTATCTACAAATAAGATAGTAACCTAACTACATTGATGTTTACATTAATCATAACATTATCGGTAGGCACGTGACACATTACAGCTGTGACTGCGTTACGTGAAATCGTTGAGTTATTATTTTCAATGTGCATTTATAAAAAAAAAATACTGATTAATATATATCTACCTGGATACCTAGGCACCTGATTAATACAAATAATTTAATTTAAAAAACTCATTATTCACTCATTCATTATTAATATAATTACAGTATTATAACATCGTGATGTACACTGACATATCGTACACGTTCCTGTACATGCTACAACATGCTAAATATATATATATATATCAATATATCACAATACGTAACTATCGTATTTTACGCCAGTAAAGACTTTGTCGAAACGCGTAGGTACGATATACAGTCGTGTTATTCGGTGGGATTTTTGCCGCATCGTCGCGTATTGCGTCATCCAAGCCATATCAACACTGGGTTGGTCGTGAATAATCGCATACGACTAAACGAGTACCTAGGTATAATAATTAATAATATTTTTGTATTTATAATACAATAATATACGTTTTCAATAACACAGAACGGCGTAGCACGTATACATAATATTATATTATTATTAGTGTTATTATTAGAACGATATCGTAACGTTACACATATTACAATTTTAAAATATGAAAATGATAATAATATTATAATATATTTTATATATTATTATAATAATAATCGGTAACATAATAACCGACATATAATATCATACGTGCCATATAATTATTAATATAAATATTATGCAACGCGGTTGGTGTTGTTTTTTTTCACCGGAAACTCGCATACTATAATATTATAACAATGTTGTAGAAAAAAAAACGATACTTATTGCTTAATTAAAAAAATCGGTAGAGAAACACACTGCAGAGCCTTGTAGTCGGCTGACGTTGTATAGTTACGTAAACGTTCCTTATAAGTTTGTATCTTGGGACAGATTCGTGGCCTTTTTCGAAGGAAGGCCAAGTTAAGGGATGTAGTAAATTTTCATCAAAATATAATATACTTTACTACATGCAGAGCTTGCATTTGAAAAATTACCTTTTATTTTATTTACAATTAAAACTTACACAATCTTTGCGTTTATCGTTATTTAGAAATAAAACGTTATTCAAATTTTGAGTTTATCGTTATACAGAATTAAAACGTTATTCAAATTCCAAGTTATGCATTTATCGATATTTAAAATAATGTTAATACCTTATAATTTAAAAATAATAACTAATGCGGGTAGGTAAGGGCCCGGATACGGAATGTCGGAATATAATATTATAATAAATTCTTAGATTGATTGCATGAAATAAATGTTTCTACAAAACCATAAGACCTTTTAAATAAATAGATTTTAAAATATTTCGTTTTGCGTTATTTTTCGTTTAATGATATTCTATAAATTACGTTTTGCGTTATGTTTTGTGATATATAATATATTTTGTTTTGCGGTATTTAATTATTTTTGATTATCGCTTTCCGTTATAATTACGTTTACAAATTTCAATCGTTTTTTTTTTGTCAAATATAACGTTATTATGACGTTTGCAAGCCCTGCAGACTACATATTATTGTGTAATTTACACCAAAATTCAAATTCAAATTTTTCTGATACTACCTACGTAGGTACAAGTTTCGATAAGAGAGTACAATATATTGAGATATGAGACGCTAATAATAAAACCACAGAATATTTCATTTTAGATTCTGAACAGTTATTTCACTTATAGAGTTATAGGTACCTATTTACACCGTTCTACATCAGTATTTACTTAAATTATAATTTTATATAATATTGTTGTCATATATTATTGTTATAAGGTAATTATTGTATTATTTTAGACAAATATAACATTTTAATATAATATCATTTTTAAAAACTTAATGTTTTTAAATTTTTTTTACCTCTACAATTTAGATATTGATAAATAATCCTAACATAATTACTTTGGCTTGGTTTTAATTTGTAAAATAGGCAGATAAATCACTAGATTATAATATATAATTCACGATTCTGTTTAGAACTTAACTCACCAACACAAACTGAGCTTACAGAGATTAATGATTATTGTAGTTATACAGTATGCTAAATAAATGTATAAGAATGTATTTTTATGCTGCAATAATAAAATCTTAACATTACAAACAATAATTGTCAGTCAAGTAGTCGGCATAATGAATATCGAATAATCAAATATTCAAATACATATCATACTAATTGTGGTGCAAATTACAAACACTATTTTTGGTTACCTATATCATGGTACAAATTACATATCTTTATTTTGGTGCAAATTACAGACTCCCAAGTTAAAAAGTCAACTTTTTTTTAGTTTTAAGATACATAATAAATTGTCTAACTAACTTAATAACTAAACAAGATAAATATCCTCCAATGTAATAACTTAACGTTTTTCAGTTAATTTAAATGGTATAATGTTAAAATCATACTTATATTCTTATCAACAAATGTAGTTAAAATTAATTAATTAATTATTTTTTTAATTTATCATGATGTATATTGTATAAACAAATATACAAATAAAATATAATCATTGATTGAATATAATTTAGCTGACACAAAACAAACATAGAATTGATTAAACTACAACGAGTTAAAACTATACTGAGCAATAGTTAGGAATAGTAGGATGATTTTTTTTTATGAAATATTACATTTTTATTTAATACATTTGAAAGTAGCACAACCACCTAAGTACTTACCATCGTAGGTATCCATGTGGTAATGTTTAAAAAGAAAATTCACTTTTTTAACAAACCTAAGTTAGATAACTCGTTTTTTTTTTCATTAATTGTTCATAATTCATAATAAATTATCCTTATTTAAAATGCATTGGTAGGTACAACAATATAACATCATCATAGGTGGGTAATCACTACTCATTATTCAACCGAGAGTAATACTTATTGCGACTATTGTAATTAAAATTGCAGATGTCAATGTGTTAGATTAAATAATTATAGGTAAAAAAATAATGTATAGATATTTTAATGTTACTTACGTATGACTTTGGTAGTACCTACCTACGCCATTAATTATAGGTACAATATTCACATTTTTTCATAATTTTATATTCAAAATTTAAAAACAAAACTTCTATGTGATGAAGAAATCACTAATTGGATTCTTCGTCTTTACTACAATATTGCTTTTTATATTATTTTTACCGATGCTGATTATCTACAACGTTTGTTAAATGATTACAAATGCAATTTATATAATCTAGGTATATAAACAGCAAATCTATTATATTTATTTTTATAATCGGTATTTAGGTTTCAAACGAATTTATATGACAACAACGATGAACACTAGTATAAGTACTTCCTATAGGCAATATATTAATATTTTAAGAAGATTATGAGTTTTGTGCGTTTGAATCTCTTACAATTATTCAACACCGTTGAAGCGTTCAAGGTTGACCTTCAGGTGCCTCTATTAATTTACTTCACGAGTAGGAATATCTATCATCCTAGGCGATGATCAAATTTTGTACTAGGTCTCGCGATAAACAGTGAAACGTGTTTAAATTTAAAAAAAAAAAACGGTATCGTTGAATCTCTTAACTTTTATCGTTTTTTCCCAGAAATCTATGAATATACACATATATATCGTTGTCATTATATATATTATTATATTGTACTGCCAACTAAAGACGTCGAACCTAGACCAGGGCCATTTACTCGCCACGCTCTTCGGACAGTTACATTTAAATCGAGAGGGTCCTTCGATTTGCTAATAGACCATCCTTACACACAGGGAATATGTGTAGTGAATAGTCAGTGATGTAGCCTTCAATAATATAATTTAATATATATGTAATATGTATAATATATAACATGTATATATTATATTAGTTCATGATCGTACAATCAAGTATGTACTAAGTACTTATATAATATGTTCTCTGTTATATAGATTTCATCAGTACATATAATATAGTCGTTTGCCGTTTACAATAGGTACACCACAATATTATGTAAACATAAAAAGCCAGTGGCGGATCTAGAATTTTTTTTTTTTTTTTTGGGGGGGGGGCATTCTCTTTTTCCAAGTTTTACGACACAGATATTTAAAAATGGTCCAATTTGTTAATCTAGATGCTGGGACGATGGGAGGGCCAGGCCCCTCTGGCCCCCCTTAAAACCTCCACTTCAAAAAGTGACTTAAATGTCTGGCCGATCTGTCAGAACAATTAATACAGGTCTGTTATTATAGGTGATATATCATATATATATATATTGCGACGATAATATCTCGGGTGAGTGGTGATACACTGACACTAGGGTAGTGGGGCAGCTACTTACAAATAAAAATATAAAAGGGGAACCCTGTCCTTAATTTTTGCCTGTTGGTGTCTATTTTTTAATTTTTATACCTACTAGAAATACTAATGATATCAAGTTTTTTGTGGCGACTTGGAATCTAAACGTTTCCAAAATTCTTTAGATATATTATTTTATTATTATTTACAGCGTTGAAAAAGGCATCTAATAAAATAAAAAATATATTATTTCATTCGTTACTATAATATCTAAAATTATGCTGATATATAATTTTTATTTTCAGTATCAAAACTCGTTTAAGAAGTTTGTATGCAAATTAACTCGGTAGAAATTACGTTACAGGTATAATTATGTGTTTCTGCAGTAATATTAACAACAAATACATTTTTAAAAATGTTTCCAAAATCTTTTATCGTGAGCAACGTAAATTTAATATATTTTAATCACATTAGCTAGTCCATAGTGAAAATAGTATGATCTCTGAAAAACATTTTTTAGACCAAGTTTCGTGTTAATCTCTTTAGTTGACATTAATTGAATCTAGTATTATATACGCGTGTCTCTCAAGAATGAAGCAATTAAAACAAGTCGGACGTCGGTTGAAAAATCGTTCTCAATAGTTATCTATACCCATGTAAGTTACTACAACATTCTATTAGTAGTGAAATACTTTTCCCCGTCGTCGGTAATTCGATTTTAATTAACTTAATGATGGAATTTCATTTATCCGATATACGAGCAGGATGTATGAAGACACGGAAAAACCAATAAATCAAAAGCGAATGTGGATGACTGATGTACTAATGTATATATTATACTATATAGTGATATATATTATATAGGACATATTATTATATGCACAGTGCCTATATAAATATATATTATAGACAGGTCACAGACACACGCAATAGAATGTAATTTGAAAATTTTAATTTTTAAAAAAGCAATTTCTAATTTATTGTTGTTTACGGCATAAAAACATTAGCACCTTTCCTGAAGAATAAAATAAATATTTGATTTAGCACCAACTGTTGCAATCTTTTTTTTGTTATTACAATAATCGTTTTAGACCTTATTGTTTCTAACCTAACCTTTTAGAATATTGAAAATATTTTCATTGTATGCCTAAAAGTATAATAATGCTGTTATCAATTTGTATATTATAAATAAAAAAAACAAAAGAGTGTAGCTAGTAAGTATATCAAGCTACGGCTTTTCTGATGTTATCAATAGAATTATTTATTGTTTATCATAAAATATGACCTTTATAAATTATTTACAAAATAATAATAACTCTGGTAAGAAAATTATTTATTTTGGGAAATCATATCTTTATAATATAATTTTGTTGTGTGTAATATATTCCATAATCGATGCTATATAAAACCTGAAGTGTAGTTTCCTTATTGCTACGAAAATTATTGATTTTTTTTGTATATTATATTTATTAAATTCTAAATCAAAAAAGAAACACGCAAAAAATAACATCCTCAGACCTAAAATGTGTAGGTAATACTCGTGAGATTACACAATACACAAACTCAATTATGTTTGGTTTTCAACTTTTATAATTCAAAATCTTTACCACTTACCAGATAGAATTAAATAAGTTTTTGAATTTCGATTGAAACGATAACGTATAATATAGACGACACGTTGAGATAAGATGATAAACAGTAGGACAAGAAGATTATACCTACCTAGATTTGGTTTCTAACAGCAGCCATAGTAGATAATAGTTCACCGCGGAGATTAGCCATAGTAGATAACTGCTGTGGGATTTAGAATTTTAGACGATAGTCGTAAATCAAATTATATAATACAAACGATATAATTTTTTCATATAATATATTTATTTACGTTCAATCTATCTGTATTGGAAATACAATAATAATTTATTATGGTCTATGAATTGACATAATATTATTAATTATTATAGTATAATATGCTGATTCACATCGCCCTACAATCCAATAGCCGTGGTGAGCATTTGGTTTCTTATTAAAAACTCAAGGAATTACATTACAATTTTATTCAATCCACTTCATTACTTCTTTCTAAAAGTAAGAGTAAGATGATTATGTTACTTTTTAAAAGTAACTTAACCAACACCACTGAAAATGAATCTAAATATTTTGAAAATATAATGTGTACCTATATAAAACTATACTTAACCTAGGCACCTAATGTCAGAGTTGCAAGTCTCTTCGATTAATGCCTTATGAATTACAATAACATACTTGAGAAAAAAATTTTATTTTCCGCTTAAATTGCATACCTAGCCTCAAAGCTTGGACTGCTAACATTTATAAAAAAAAAAATATGAATATTTATTTTAAATAATTTTAACTGCTGTGAGAAAAATGTATGAAATACATGTGTTAAATTGTGGAGCTTTTTGGCCAAGAAACAAAATATTTATTAAAATTTTAAATCTTTAAATACTTTAAATAGATAAAAAAAAAAAAAAACAATATTTTTTGAAAACAATATTTGCCTAGAAAATTGTGATATAAATATTTTGTGAAAATTGTCAAATTGAAAGTTTCTCTAAGCTCCACTTAAAATAAAAAATGCACTCATTAATTTTGTATAATATATCATAAGTCTTAAACTAATAATTCAGGCCTTTAGTTCACTTGAAGTGGTCAGAGATATTGCGCACCTATCGGCTATGAAAGTGTGCGAATTATGTTTACTGTATTTTATTTATTAGAATAGACATCATGCGGCTTTGAGAACAATAAATAAAAAACAAAATTAACAGATCTTATGATAAGTAATAAATTAAAAATTCAACTTAAATAATATAATATATTTTATTGTAGAGTATTAGTATTACCAAGGTCGGCAAACTGTCATTCTCAGTAATGACTATGTGTCTATGTAGGTAGGCATTATTGACAGCAGCTAATTCGGTTAGTCAATGTAGACAGATTGTCTGGATGATAAGTATAATGATTAAAACTGATAAATATTAATTAATTATTAATGTGAGTTATAAATTGTAACTAAAATGTTATTTATTTATTGAAATATTAGGTACTTAAATTACCGTAAAATACTTAGAATTTTCTAGTGGACAACCATAGGTATCTATCATGCCCTGGTGGGGGATGGTGGCCTCTCTCTCCAGACACCGTGAACGCCCGAAGAGAAATGCCGCCCGTGGCAGGGTTTCGAACCGGCGACGGTGCGCATCGCAACCGACGCCTTAGTCCGCTCGACTACTCCGTCCCCCAATATTACTATATTACTGAATGTACCTACTAACTATTATAGTTACTTTAGATCCACGTAAGTAAAGAAATAAATATGTTATTTAAATATAATAAAAATTCGTTGTACCCATCTACCACATTGTCTAGACATAAAAGTTAGAGTATCTTTATCTGTATCTTATTTAGATGATATTTTTGTTATCTATTCTCAACATTGTTCGCAACTAAACGATGAAATTAAAAAAAAACAAATTCAAAACATATTTAGCCAAACTTTATTGTTATCCGTATGTTCACAAAACTCGTTTTTGTAATAAATTTTGCTCATCACTTAGCTCTATTTTGATAAGATTTGATGAAAATTGGTATACTTACATTCCTTTAATATTATAATACATATATATATATATATATTATATCTATAATTGAATACATAATTTACAGTCAATATCCATATGACAAATTGAGGACCATACACCTGTGGATGACAAAGGAAACCATCGAGAATGTAAACACAGCAATAATAATTTGGCAAACGTTTAAAATATTATCATTAATCATTATTATCATATATTATATATTATATATTTATTTATAAACCACGCGAACGTCCCGAACAGAAAAGCAAGAGCAAGAAAATTGTATGATGTGCAATGTTCAGTAAAACATCGTCATTCGAAAATATTATCCATACTTTGTTATAATATAATATGAATAATAATGCTTAAGGATTAATGTAATGCATATAATTTAATTTAGATAACATCCTTGTCTGGAACACATCGCATAATCTAGGTATGACCTACTATTAGGTACAAGAGTGACGAGTATTAACATGCCATAAGGCTATTATAGAAGCCCAATGAGAGACCTGAGTTTTTTGGGCAGTAAAAAAGAAATAAAGTTAGTGAAATTAGTAATTATTTTGGTAGAGAGCTAAATAGAACTGACTTCGTGACGGGCCAGTCGACGGAATCGTGTCAATATTCACATAAATGATAAATCTGAAGGGGCACCCATTGCGTGGGGTCGATTCTTAATGAAAAACCGAGTCGAGAAAAAATTTGATTCTCAGAATCTTGGAAGTTTTCCGACTGAAATGTATTCAACGGGGAACACAATCGCGTTGCAAGTCGTCCGTAGTTAACGTTTTATGCGTAACATCGTTCGATATCATATTTTATTTGAAACTATAAACATATATTAATCAACACTAAACATAATATACTTACCTAATAATAATAATAATAATAATAATAATAATAATGATATTATATCAAGTAATAAATTATTCAACGGCAACGAGCGCAATATATTTAATTCATAACGAAGAAAAGAGTTTATTTCAGGACCAGCGAGCATCGTGATCATATTATTATTATTATTATAATCTACCATTTCGCGTCAGGACGGCGGCGTAACGTTTAGGGTATACATTAATATTATAACATTATGTGTATTTCCCACGTATTGACGTAGTAATAATTATAAGATATTATTTTTAAGCTCCTTTCTAAGTATAAAATATTGTGCACAATTTTAAGCCCTGATACTAATGAAAAACGCACTGGGGTGGACTGATGTATAAACGCTTCTCTCTATAGAATTAAGGAACTCTTGCAATCAAATACCTCAAAATATAAGGTACCTATGCATTTATATCTTAAAATGTATCAAATATGTAGCTATAGATTTATTTTAAATAATGTTCTTTAATTATATTTTATATATCTACCTATTGAACTAATTCAACCTTCTTTCTGGCAGAAAAAACTTGTGTCGATAGTGTTCAATTTACAAAAAAAAAAAAATATTAACTAAATATTTTTTTAGATGATTTTTCTACATTTATTTAAATTAAATAATACTTATGAATGATTGGTTATTGACATTAATTTTATTATAAATTCATGATAATTATTGTTTATTATAATTTTTTTTTTTTTTTAACTGAGCACTTATTATTAAAAAATAGTTTTATAGACAACGAAGTATTTATAGCAGATATTTGTAAACAATAAGCACTCATAATATATGGGAACTAGCCAAATATGCACTTATGAGTGAAAAAAAGGTCAAATATTATGTAAAGAATGGAAAATAAAATTGAAAATATAACTCTTATTGTGTAGGTAATGAAAAATATTTGTATATCACATGTTATGTTTTTGAATGTTAAAAAAAATAATATATCTAACTATAGTTGGCTTACTACAGTATATTTATTTTTGTGTAACTACACAATACACGGTGATTCTTTAAAAGTTGAACACTTATTTTACTAATATTTTCTAAGGTTTTTGAAATGAATGCTCCACTTATCTTAATTAATACATATTTTTATACCTAATTTTAAGTCATTAACATATAGATACGCAATAATAACAACTTAAAAGTTTATGATTTCATATTCCAAAGTACAATATTTTTTCTGAGAATTTAAGTGTACAAAAATCGAACTTCGGACGAGTATATTATTAACAAAATCAGTTTTAATTATTTAAACCTATCACTGGTATAGTGAAGCGGAAGAGTGAACCAATATTTTTGAAGCACATGCCTCACTACAACCCACACGTCATCTGACCCTTAAATAATCTAAAAAAAATATTCCATAAGATTATCACAGAAAAAACGGAAAACAATGTAAACACCATATAATATTGTTTATATTAGGTATATAATATTAAATATCATATATCATCACATTAACGTTTGTGTTCCACCTTCCACTTAGAGTCTTATACATATCTTAATATTTTTTATATGGACGCACACTCTGCAATACTCATAAGTCATAACGAATAATATTTATGCAAAACAACACAAATTTTTTTTGATTTTTTTTGAATGATTTTTTCTACGGTCTGATCGTTTTGCACAGTGGCTAGAAATCCGACGCGTAGGCTCCTCTCTGTATCGATGGTCGATGGACCACTCTACAATCATGTACGAAGGATTTACGATCGTCGTATAATGTTTTTTATTAATTATTAATAATGCTTACGGACGATTTTTTTTCACCTGTTGACCTTCTCCCCTACCATAACGTTATGTACCTACACTGCAGGTATATTTTAATACTTTTAATAAAACAAATTTAATTACCAATAATAACAATAATATACATAGTTTGATGGCTGCTGAGAAGTCGAAGGCATCGTAATTTGTATACCTACGTCCTTTTTTTTTGCAAAATCGTTTAAGAGTCCATTAGGTAAATCAAGGTCTTTGTTGCCATTCTGCAAAATATTAAAAATCTTGATCCACAGTTTTTTTTCTAATTTAACTACCATCAATTCGTATTTATAGACACCAGACGACACGTATCTATATTGTATATATTGTACAAATACCTAGATAGTACCAATATTCTAAAAAAATTAAACATAAAATAATGTTCACAATGTAAATTTCAAAAAATATTTTCCCCGATGTTAACAAAATATAAAAGCCACACATATAATATGTCCGGACTTGTTTTATTTTTTTTTAATACCGCTCGATTTATTTTGTAATTGTTATTTTATAAATAAACAAAATGTCTTACGATTTAATAACAATGTAATACTGTATAATACTCTAGACAATATTATTAACGTTTAATAAAAGTTAATATTCCAATATTAACAATATGTATAATAATATATTATATTAGTAGGTGTACGGCGTGCACCCATTGTCCATCAAAACCCTGTGTGTCGATATAAATTATATTATAATCTGCAGCATAACATCCTATTTTTTTTTTCAAACAAATTTTATGAAATAATTCTTTTTTAGAAAAAGCTTAAGTGTATAAGGTTAATTAGTTAATTTATATTGTTATTCACATTCATAGAAAAAAAAGGATGGATGACATTTACACTCCACTGTACCCTAACCCGTCGAATGTACCTCGAGTGTTTTCATTGAGGAATAAGTCTCTTTAATGTATACATATATGTTAAATTTGAATTCAATCATATTATTGGCTGTCCGGGGCAAATGTCCCCGTTGCCCCCCCCCCCTTAAATATGGCCCTGAATACACTCATCAATATTTTAACACGACTATTTGTAAGATAGGTCTCACTTAATAAAAGAAAATTCCGACTTTAGGAGAAGACAAGCCATATGAATATCAATTTGAAATCTCACATAGTATAGTTATGTAGCCACTACTCATTTTATATGGCGATATATAGGTACTATACAACTATATTTTTTTAAATTTAGTCGTAACATCGTTCAACAACATCTTTTACGTCGACTATACGCATAGGCCACACTGGGTTACTCAGGTACTCGATGCCACTACTCACTGATTCTGTATGGCAAGGAAAGAATCCCCTACCTGTTGATCCTGTGGTGTTGGTTGAAGACAACGAGCTTTTGAAGCGAATGAGCTTTTAGCGATTAGCCTCACTGCACGATACGTTTTAACCAAATACCTAACTTCTGTAATTCTCATTGTTTCCAACTCAACATATAGGATACCACCTAGATATCTCACTCAGACCAGAGCATCAAAATGTCATCCTTTATAAACTAAGTCAAACATATTTTTGACAAAATTAAACAAAACAAAAATAGTAATATATTTGGATAAAAAAAATATAAATTAAAAGTCTAACTTACGCAGGTTATGTAGTATATATTATATAGTAGCCTAAATTTTAATTATGATACAAAATAATATATTATACAATTAATGCCTTCCTATAGTGAAATTCCTTGTCTCGATACCGATTAAAGATTTAATCAATTCCGCTAATTATAAATTGTAACTTTAACAAGACCAGTAAAAGATGAGGAAAATATAAGCTTCCCAAATAAAAATTATAAATCATAATTTCAATAATCGTTTGACCATGGAATACTATTGATAATATATAATATTATATAGTTTAACTGGTTTAAAGGTGTACTACTTAAAACTGATAATTATTTTAAATGCTCAAATAATAATTTGTGAAAAAGTGTACCTATATGTATACTTTATAATTTTAAATGGACTATTACATTTTGGTTTTCATAATAAGATGACCGGTTGATATCTAATTTATTATTTGGTAAATTATTATAGTATATTATTTTACACATTATACATTTTGGGTAATATATAGTTACTATTATGTCTAATATACATTTCATAGAGGTACTTGGGTGTAAACATTTAATACCAAATATTCAAACTTACGTCTGTAAATATTTCATTATTTTAAAGTTGTCTACAATGCATGCCATGTGTAAAAATTAAAAATGAACAATTATTATATAATTCCATTATTAGCATAACTACCTATAAGATAATATTATGCTAATCAGATGTAAATTTATCTTTAATTAATCTTTAAAATTAAGGAGTAGGTAACTTGCAGGATGGCCACGAACAAAAATTGGGTAGGTATATTATGAGTTAGGAGCGGTGGTCGTTTTGAAACTGTATCAAAGTATATAGGTATACCTATTTGTACCGACAGACGGAATCGATGGGTGTGCGCCGCCGATTTGATATAATATATTAATAATATTATTTAGGTATAGGTACCTACAACTATAGCAGTGAACAATGATAGGTAACAATGTAGAATTATTATTATTTATTTATTTTTCGGTCGTGCCGTGTCTGCCGCAGAAACGTGTTTGTAATCACGTGTGCGGGATTGCGAAAAGTCGTCTTCGAGGCGGCGGCGGCCACATTAATAATGTAACGGGATATTTTTGCACAAAACGGCACCCCCTCTTCATCCACAATCCCACGCCTGCTCTAGTGGTGTAAGACGAGACGCCGAAAATACATAGCGGATTTGCCGAAACCGGCTGCTGGAAACCCGAGGCCACGCGGGTCGCGCTATAAATCCAGAGCGAGACGACTATAATAATATAATATATTATATCAAGGGGAGACCAGCGCCCATCGCCGTCGTATACTAAAAAATAATAACAAAAAAAATTGCAGGTGTAGGTGTAGGTAATACCATAAAACATATAATATGACATTTTGGGCAATATACTCGTAATATACCTATACCGACTATATATAGCTGCAGTGTCACCCGGTGATTACCAAAATCGCAAATCGCCAAGTCTTTTTGACAACCGAAAACCGAAAGATTGATTTAATCTCTTGTATAATTCGCCCAGTTATGGGCATCTGCAGACATTTTTCTAGGGAGGCAAAGGTAATTTAAACGATAAACGACGACTTTTTTATACCCTTCAGGACGCCCATGGTCAAGTTCATCTTCGAAGTCATCAGCGATCATCTAACGAGTGATGACTAATGATAACATAATAAAGTTAACTTTATAATAAAATTGTATTACATAAAAAAGTGATTCACACTGGTGCCTTAAATTATCTTATTTTTCTAGCCAAGATTATCAACATTTTATGAGTAAATTATTTTGTACATAAAAAATGTAAATCGTTGTAGAAATTGAAGTTCGAAGAACATAACTCGTTTTTTCAAACAGAAAAAAGTCTATTGTATTTTTTGAAAATTGATGGGCTGTAATAATCTTTATTGATACTCTACTACCTACGCCATATCTATACCTGTAGTGAAGTTCTGAGTATCACATCATATTATTATATTACACTAAATGTTTAATTATTATTTAAAGAAATGTAAGTTGCACACACAACATGTGGATGTGACCAGTGTCAAAAAAATAATCAACTTATTCATTTAATGCATTTCAAATCAATATTTTCTACATATTATTAACTTTAAAATTGTGAAGTTAAATATATTGTTGTTATCTAGTTACTACTATTAACTTTTATGTATTAACAATATTGTGTTCATTAACTCGCTTGCACCTTATTAGACTAACACTTAACAGATTTGACGAACGACTCATGTTTTCTACACAATATTATTTATTTACTAGGTAGAGATAATTACTCTGTATAAACACAGGTTATATTTTATTGACTATATATTGCCATATTATATTTCAGCACCAGTGCAGTTTAAACTTAATAGTAGGTAGGTAAATAATATAGAAACTCGTCACTCAAATACTACAAGTTTCTGTCGATATCAAGATCACTTTGATGACCAATTAATCAACCGTATAGTGCAAAAGTGTCTGATATAGTCTATATAATGTGCATGCTATATACATATATAATAACAAGGTAACTGGTAGTCGCAAACTCATACTTAAAGTAAAAACAACGTCCCGAACTGTTAATTATTGCTATAAGTTAGGTGTACTGCGATATAGGTATAAAATCAATTAAATTTACCAGTTATTTAGCAAGTTTAGCTATTTAACAAGTAGCTTAATTATTTGTTTTTCACAACTATTTGTGTGACCGATAGAAAACTATTTAATCACTATCCGTGGTCTCGTGTTTTCGTAATGAGTTTTCTCCGTTCACGGGGAAACACAAATGATTGATTTTCAATCTCGAATACAGTATACCTGGGTTAGCTGAAAAGCCTATCGACGTATAGCAAACTAACGAATTAAAGAGCCTCCCCCAAAAAAAATGTATTGGTTTCTATCTGCACTATATACAGAGTATAAAATATACTTACTTTATATCAATTGTCAAAATCTCAAAGTGTAACAATTTATTAGTTTTAGATCCCCTGAATAAATTGTCAATAATTTGTTTCAAGTCTTGAATAATATAGGTAGCTGGTACCTACTGCAATAAAGACAAATGTATATTTCTTTATGTTATAATATACATCATGATAAAACTAAGGCTAAGGCCGAAGTTGACCCATATTCGGCTATTCATGCATGTGATGGCCTCATAATACTACCTACCATTGATAATATAATATAAAAATAAATTAAAATGTTTGACTTTTTTATTTTGTATTTATTAATATTGTTCAGTCAGATACAACTATATATTATGTAGCTAGAAACTGCAGTATTATTCAATTGAAAACTGCCAAAAGTTAAAAACATTTTGAGGTTTTAAAAGAAACAATAGCTAAAAATATAATAAGTCACTTACCTTTACTGAACTCAAAAATATTTATTTACCAATAATAGGGTAACTTGCAAGATATAGCTTACATGCAAGTGTGTTACAAATCACGTTTATTAATGTTTCTATACAACGAAAGAAT
Source organism: Acyrthosiphon pisum (assembly GCF_005508785.2). NCBI lineage: Eukaryota > Metazoa > Arthropoda > Insecta > Hemiptera > Aphididae > Acyrthosiphon > Acyrthosiphon pisum. The sequence goes on along the minus strand of NC_042493.1, from coordinate 9,446,932 downwards.
TTTAGATATAATTTCATCTAATAATAGATAGGTGTATAATAATATTCAATATATAAATTATTTATAAGCTATTAAAGTTATTATTCATGTTTTTTTTTAATGCCTACCTTCAGCGCCTATAGCCTATAGGTATATTATGCCATTATGGTAATATATTATTTGATCGCAGTCGATTGAATTTGGCCAATGAGTTTCATTTGCGTATATAATTCCGTAAAATAAAAATTTTTTCCATTTCAAAACTTTTTTCTTTTTTTTTTTTTCAACCTGTTAGGCCGATTATGTGAACATTTGTCTATCGTATAAATATATATTTTGTGTCGTTTGAAACCAGTTGAAGACTCGTACGATTACCTGTAGTATATAGCCGGTTCGTAAAATATTATATATTTTGTTTGGAATAGGTATTTATGTTACTCAAAAACGAACCAACGACGACGTCTCCCAACAACAACAATATAGACAATATAGTTTCTCGCGTGGATGGTGAAATAAATTTACAACAAACTATGGAAAAACAAATTGGTACACTTCATAGATCGGCCCTATCCATATCACTATTATTATGCGCCTTAAGCCGTGATAGATGTCGGGATTAAAAGGTCTCTATGACCGAGTTACCGCTGCACGTACGCAGTTATATCTACAGGGTGATTCACTGAATATATAAGATTTTTTGAATTTGAAAATATAGGGTATTTACTTAAAACCTGTATTTTCGAATATTTGATATTTTTTAGTGATACCGTCGTCGTACCCTGTAAAGAGTTTGGAAAACACAAGTTTATATCGACAAGACGCCACAGGACTACATACTCACTGTTAAATGTTACAAACAATTTAATGTTTTCAAAAATAATTGTCTTTAAGTAGGTAGATATATTTTCAAATTTAAAAAGTCAGATAACTGCATTATTATATCCGGGAAAAAAATCGTGTGGACTTGGCTCTGTGAATCACCCCGTATATTATTATAATAATAATAATATTTTAAAGTCTTACTACGACCAGCCAATCCTATTCGAGTAATAAATTATTCACTCGGCCGGTCTACGATGGTTGAAGTGTCACGTACAATTTATTACATAATATAATATTATTATTATGTACAACCGTAGATAACATTGATAAAACAGTACGACTACTGTGTATAGGTACAAATGAATGCGCGGGGTGCGCGGAAATCGTGTAAAATTGCTAAAAAAAAAAAATCATTTATTTCTGGGTACCTATAATATACTTTTACAACGTAGTCGAGTGTCTCCCGACGGTATTCAATAACGACGACTCCGGTCGAGGGGCGAACAAAACGTAATAATATAAAATTTAGAAGGAATAAAAAACACTGCAGGACGGAACAACGGCGATATTCGCCGAGACCCGTTAAAACGGGTTTTTTTTATAATATTATGTTCGCGAGAGACTATGTTATTATTATTATTACTATACTGCGCGCGACAGTGTGGTGAGCGAACGTGCTGAATAAGTCGGTCGGCGTCACTCGAGGTAGGCGAGAGGGGGGGGGGGGGAAGGGAAAATGGCGATGTCGAAAAACTGTACACTCTGTCGTATTTTATGTATATGGAGATATATATAATATAATATAAAAAATAATATTATGTATTTGAATTTTTTTTTACTCTCGCACTGCACAATAATAATACAATCATGTTTGATGATAAATATATTATATAATATATTTCATGTATTATTATATATTATTACAATAATATGGATATTTTTTATAATATAATAATAATAATATATAGATAGTAGAAAACAATAACAATCTTATAATATTATGTAATAATAAAAATTATAATATTATGTACAGGTTGTTAAATCATAATAATAATATATACGCACGTTGTGCGTCATAATATTAATAAACATAAACTTTTGCATTGTACAAGTTTAAAAAATAAAAACTTACGATTATAAATAATTTATTACAGAATATAAGTTTCATGACGATGAGTAATATAATATTAATAAAAATCATAATAATAATAATAATAATATTATATAGTGATCGTACAAATAAATTAATAAATAAAATATCATTGTATTGTAATATTCTTAGACAATAACACGCGAGTTCGCGCAATATAATAAAATTGCAATATAATATTATTGTATGCTAAGCATAATATTATAATATTCGATATTTTAAGGCAAACGCAAAACGATTAAGTAATATTACAATATTGTATAATATGCTTTCCTTCTCATTATTATATCTACATTATATTAATCATAATAATAATTACGATTTTATTATGTAAAATATAATATTATTATCTATTATTTTACGGTGTCGGCGTTTATCGACACGCGTAAAAATACACCAAAAACACAAAAACCGAACAACGGCAACAGGTACGAGATCGAACGTTTATCACAGATATATTTTATTCGAGACCGCCGTACGAGTCGGGGGCAGTGGTTTCCGAAGGTTAGGAAGAGGGGGAGGGTGCCTCTCGACGTGTTTTTTTCAATTTTCTAATCGTATTTAATAAGGCAGTCAAATTGTTTATTCTCACGGATCTGTTGTGGTTCGATTCCGACAAACGATTCCGAACACAGCCTCATTGCAGTAACGGACATTTTACTTTAAACATCTCGTCCATGATGATAGTAATAATATTTTAATTTAAAATCGCGACGGCTGGCGGTGAAAAGAACGTTTTGTTTTGCACGATTGCAGATAGGCGTCCTATAGGTTAGGTCTACCCAACTATAATACACCGCGGTCGGTCGCTTTCGCATATGCGGCACACCGCACACACGACTAAAGAAATAATAACATTTAGCTAAATAGCAACATCCTCGCCTGCCATATTGTCCCCGTCCGTTAGAATGTTTTTGGCGTAACGTATATATTAAAAAACAAATTGCATTATATATTTTATACTTAACAACTTAACTTAACTACAAACACACACACACACATATACACCAATATAATATACATATATATTATATATAGTGTACGTACAGGGCGATTCTCTCACGTTCGCGGTTCACTGCAAGTGTGGCGCGAAATTTGGAGTTTGTGTCGCCGTTATATCATATGAAAAACATATGAATTATATTATCATATTTTTCATATTATATATAAACAGACACAATAACCGCCCCGTACGTATTTAATACGTATAATATGTATTATTGTTACAAGTTTATTTACACTTAATTATAATAAATTATCCGACGAACGCTTGCACTGATGGACGAAGGAAAAAATTCGTCTTAAGATTTTTACGCAGCGTTTATGATTTAACTCACCCACCCCCTACAAGTAACCCCTCGAGGTACGCTCGTCGTTCAAAAAGCAAAAAAAAAAACAATAATTATTTTTTCGAGTTACATTATTATAACAATAATAACATTATAATAATATCATCTATTTTACATTACACACATATCATTATGATTTTATAATAAGACATTCGGTGGGCGACGAAAACGTGTTCGATTGATTTACGAAACATCGTCAAAACTACCATAGCTTTTAATAATAATAATAATGATGATAATAATAATAAAAATAATAATAATAATAATAAAAATAATTTTCATAAAAAAAAAAAAAAAAATAATTTACCTATGTATGGATTCGCGTGCGAACGTATAACAAACAAAATACCTGTGGATCGCGATAACGAATAACAAAATTATTGTATTCGTCGTCATAGCCTGCCGCCGCGATTAGTTGACCGCAACGGTGGTGGACTGGGCCGGTGCCGCGGTGGCCGCCTTCCTGGACGACAGCATGTTCTTGAGGGTGGCCACTTCGGACGCTAGCCGGGCCACTTCGGACTTGAGTCTGGTGTCGTCAGCAGCGGCCGCGGCCGTCGGGGCAGTCGCGTGCACTGCACCGTCGGCCGGCTCGCCACCCATCGTGGCGGCGGCCGGTGACTGCATGGCGGCGGCTCGGGGCGCGGCCACCGAGGCGACCGTCGGGCACGCGGCTACCGAAGCGGACGAAGGCCGGACGCCCCATTCGACGCCCAGGCTAATGCCAGAGTCACGCTCGTCGCTACTTCCCTCCGCATCCCACGGTGGACTGGCCCGGCTGCTTCCGGGTTCCTGCTTGATGGCCTGCAGTGACAGCAACGCTGTGGCCGCCACGTCCTTATCTCCCAAGTGCGTCTTGTGACGGAGTTTGTGTGGCAGACAGTTGCCACCGCCGTTGCCTCCACTGCCACTGTTGACGATCGCAGCGATGTTGTTGCCGTTGACGCCGCCGATGATGCCTGCAGCGTTGTTGTCGTTGCCGTGGACCATGGAGACGTTGTTGTTATTGTTGTTTAGGACCGCGATCGGTATACCTCCGCCGCCACCACCGGTCATCATGGCCATCATGCCATTTCCGTTGAAGTGGTGCCGGTGTCGGTGCTGATGGTGGTGATTGTTGTTATTCTGGTTGTTGTTGTTTCCGACCAACGAGCCGCCCGGTCCGACGACTCCACCGGCCGCTGCGGCAGCAGCCGCGGCCACGAATGCCAGCGATATGGGCACGCAAGACGACGACGTGTCGTCACCACTTCCGCTGCTCAGCTCGTACGGGGACGGTGGCCGGCGGCTGAGGTTCAGCACGCTGTTGGCGGCCGCCTCGAAGGACGGCGGCTGCAGTGGTGGCAGGACTGGCGCAAACGGGTACGGTGGGTACCCGGCCTGAGCCGCGGCGGCCACGGCTGCGGCGGCCACGGACATCGGCAGGTTTCGGTCACCCTGCTGCTGCTGGTGCTGGTGTTGTTGCTGTTGCTGCTGTTGTTGCTGGAGTTGGTGTTGGTCGACAGGGCTGTCGCAGTCGGACTGTGCACCGCCATAGTACGAGCCGTTCATTTTGGGCGTGGTCGACTGCACGGGCTGGTGGATGACCGATGTGGGTATGGGGCCGGACCCGTTCTGTGAGTAACCCACCGACGACGATGAAGACGATGTGGACAATTTCGGGCGTTTCGTGATGCTCAACACTTGTTCGTTTGTAGGCAGAGAAGCCATAACCTGGGCGTGGGCAAAAGAAAAACTACCGTTAGTACGTCAAATTATTTGGGCCTATTTTACGCGCAGGAAGAACCTAACCAATGAAGATTGATGGATCATTATATTCGTAACCTTTCGAAACCATTTTAGTATATTGTGCGCATTTAGTTTAATTTTGGAACATGTGCGATTCATGTTTATGCAGGCAAGTTGTTCACTCGTTTGAGTGTAACACACAGGTGTTAGGTATATGGTTTTTGAAAATTCAGAAAGAAAAATAGGACCGAAAGAACGGTGCATACATATCACCTCATCGTAAACAGCTAACAGCGTTATATAATACTGCCTTTCAAACTTTGCCCATACAATCATAATATACCTCTACACCCACATACCTAGAATATTATGTATTTTTAATCGCGAAATAAGCGATTAAATAGTGCAATAAGTTTGCTTAAATACCTCATGAAACGATTTGTATTAACGCAAACAAGACTTAACCCAAAACATTATGTGCAATGATGATCGAATTATTACCTGTTCAACGCTGACCACAGCCTCGCCACTGATTCCGAACTTGTCCTTAATGGCTGAAAGTTGGGCTTTGAGCACGTGGTTCTCCTTGCTGAGTTCGACCACCCGCTGTTCGAGGATCATGTCGTTGAAACGTCTCTTTTCGCGGGACCGTTTGGCCGCCTCGTTATTGCGCCTCCTTCGGTCCCAGTAGCTCTCATCTTTCTTATTATCCGGTATAAACTCACGCTGCTTGCGCTGCGCAAAGAACTCCTTGTGCTGCAGGTGCGCGGTGAGGTCGAAACCGGGTGGGTACGGTTCACCAGGTCCTGGCGATTCTGGTCCGGGTGATACCGAATCGTCGTACCTCATGCTCCCCGGACCGCCCGACTGTTCCATGTCGCTACAATACTGTGGCATGGCTCCGCCACTGTTTTGCTCCTGCTGTTGTTGTTGTTGGCGTTGCAGGTGGATTTGGTGAAGTTGCTGCTGCTGTTGCTGGTGGAGTTTTTGTTGCTGTTGCTGATGGTGGTGCTGTTGCTGTTGCTGATGCTGGTGTTGGTTTAGTTGCTGCGGCTGCTGCTGCTGAGTTTTCTGTTGATGATGATAACTGTTGGCCGTGTCCGCTACCATTTCTCAACCTTTAACACAAAAACACATAATACATTAATACAATCTGTATTGATATCTGAAACGTTTTTTCCGGTATTGCGCCTGTGTTATGGGCTCATACAATTTGGTGGGTGGGAGGATAAGGCTAAGTCCCCATTTGGATGCACGTGGTTATCATACTATGTAATATTAATTCCTATATATCAACCGGGCGAAACCTAACCTTGGTGACTTGCAATTCGTGAAAACCTTCAGACTAGCCGTTTCCGTAGAATTATTTGTGCTGCATTTCAGCAGGGGATGGGATTTAGTGCCGTAAAACCTAACAACGATGACGATGAGGAGGATGGTTCGGGAAATTCTGTGACGCAGTGAACATGCGTGTATTCTTTTGTGTTATGCTAATGGTTGTATCGGAGCACGAGTATACGTGTCGGCAACCTTGAGAGAAACATCGTTAATTCAGCGGCGGCGGTGGAATTCCGAAGCTACTGTTTCGCAACAGCACGTGCCACGGTAAAATAATGACTACAATATACTCCCCTCTACCTTCCACACACCTGAATACTAAACGCACTCTGGGGGAGGCGTCGGAAAAGGGTACTGATCATTGGAATCCTAAACGGACGGAATCGAAAAATTCGATGTCTGCAATAAATTCTACTAACGTTTATTACGTTTAACCAGCCAGTGATGTTGCTGCGCTGTGCGCCGAGGTATCAACCGAGGTGACCACATTCGCATTACCCATCGATGTTACGTATTAATATGTAGCACTACAAACTTCTATACGGTCGTCGTGTTATAACACAATAATAAGTAATGACGCGTATAACATTATACATAGTGTTATATAAATCGCCGGACCGGCCAAGGACGGCGAGATCGAGGAAATACAATAATAAACCGAGCAAGGTCGCCCATTACGATATCCGGCGATGTCTTAACACTGGTTCCGTTCGTCGAATATGTTTTCCTATATTTACACGGTATCGCGAAATGTATTGTTGTTATATAATACACGGTGCAGCAGTAAAAGGTAGGTAGGTAGTTAGTTAAAGGTAAAACTCTGCACTAGTATGCGCGTGGCCAACCCGTTTGGTAAAAGGCGAGAGGACTGCATTTACAATCGCCGTAGTTGCATGCTACGTGATGTTATACAATAATAGATAGTATTAATTTTATTAATTTGACCTTTTGAAAACGCCGTCGAGGTGAATGCCGGCCGTATAGATGGTTGTGACGTAAAAACGCGTTATCGAGCGATGGACGAAACTCGTATCGATCACAATTTAATAATTTATGCCATCATAATATTATTACGTATGCGATGACTGGCACTGGCGCTAAGATATTATTATAATTGTAGTGATCCAAGGATCGACTAAAACTTAAACGAATAGCTGTCAGCTATAACGTCAACGTACACACTAGTCTGCAGCTGCTTCCCGGCACGACTCCACTTCGACTTACGCGTATCATTCATCAATTATTCATATATGATATCTGTTTTTTTTTGTTTTTCTACATCAATAATATATACCTATAATATTAATAACATAAACACCGAACGTGACGCGATTCACATACGATAGCGCATAGTGGGGGGTACCAATTTGAAAAGTACACAGCCGTTTTATAAGTGTATGACAGCCGTTGATGAATGTATGAGAGTTCAACACCACTGATCACTCGATTTCCAAAAAGAAAATTTTTCTACATTACGGACATCGGTCGATCATATTTGTATTGATGATTTTGTGCGTATGTGTTTTGTTACAATAAAATAAATAATCTTTTCGAAATTATGTAATCATTTCGGAATATAGATATACGAATTTATATATTTTATTCACTAGGTAGGTACGAATGGGTTTTCATGAAGGACATTTTTGAAATTAATAACAATACTCGTAGATCGTAAATATATATACAACAGGCAGTTATTTTGGCCGCGTCCAGAAATCAAATCCATCGACCCTCTGACCAAACGAAACATTTTGTATACGATACAATATAATAATAATTATAACGATAACAATCGTTAACGTTATCATTGTTATTTTAGGTTAAGTTTACCGAATAATAATGATTTATTAATGAAAAGACATCTGTCAGCGACAGTCGTGGTCGTGATCTGCGCAACGTAGCGTCAATGTATAATATTGACTACGAATCTATTTAGTATTTTAGTATAGTAGTAATAACTAGTAATAAATAATACGTAATAACTAATAAATATAACAACAAACAATTACAAGTAACGTAATTATTGTTGGTACACGTCTACATTTTACATTACAATCGGTCGTAATCGTCCCGAATACCAATAATAGTCAGTAGGTAGTATGTAAATCATCATAATATTTAATAATTATATTATGATGCTATTAATTATTATATTATAATGTATAGGCCTCGCCGTCGTATGCGACTCGTCGCTTGCGTTTGCACATAATATTTTTACTATCGTAATTAATTGTTTGTACATAGGTAATAATAATAATAAATTAATATTAAAGCGTCGGCGGCGGATGAAAATACGGTCGAGCAGTAGTTGTAGTCATCCGAGCTGTCACCATTTCGTAATATACGCAACGATGTTAATAATATGTTGTTACAATATATTATTATTTATTATTTTTTTATTATTATTTCGCTAATGTCCTAGAATTTTTTTTTATCGTAATTTTCATTTACACCGACTCTCCGTTTTCCACGAAACGTTTCGGCCGGTCGCGGCGCACGAGACTACGCATAAACGGGGGCTCATAAATAAATCGTCCTAATTAAAATATTATAAACACACGCCACCATAATATCGACGATTGTCTTGTCGGCTGTCGCCTTTAGTTATATTAAAGGACGTTTTATGCAAATAGGCCATACCGGCGGACTGGCAACTGCGACTTTTAACTACTAAGATACACCATATCGACGAGGTATATATGGTCAGAGATATAGTCGACAAGTATTCACATTCTTCTAAAAGTACCGATTAAAGTTTCGAGTTCGCTGTCCCAACAACTAGACCTACCTAACTTTAACTACATACATAAAAGTGTATAAGATATTACATTGATCACATAATGTAACGATCGCTGCAAAATATGTAACACGAAATAAATCAAAATTTACTGATGTCTAATTTACTATATTATAATATTATAATTTAGTGATCAGTATTCACACACTCCCATACCAAAGACATGTAAGATATTAGGCACATTGTAATAATTATATTTTTTATAAATGGTGTATTTTTTCCCCAAATATTAATTTAGTATATTATAATTATAATAATATCATATAAATATATTATAATATAATTATTTACACTTGATAAATATCACTTTTACTGCTATTATAATATACCTACTACATTATATCAACACCTAATACATTATTTATATTGTATTACATATTATATATAGTCATATAGATAATCGTGCACGCCTAAAAAATAGAAAAAAGTTCAAAGTCAACAGCTAACCCCGTGCGCACGCTTATGAACCGGCAGTAATCGCGGCACAGACTTCGAAATTTACGCATATCATTATCGTCCCTGTTATAATTACAATATAATGCATAATAATAACATTAATATCAGAAACATATTATTATTATTGTAAAAGGGCTATGATAATAATAATATAATATCGACATCACATTAACGATGTTGTAACGAAAGTGTTGGACGTCGAACCCGCGGCTTACCTCGGTTTGCGGGTGTGCCTTATCACTATAAATTATAATTTAACGTAATATTATTACTATTTATAAGCTACAGTTGCAGCTACCGCCTTTCGCAATCTTATTCACATTTTATTTTCCCTTTTTCCTCCACCCTTCCACGATAAAAATTTGACGATAATATTATATTTTACGATCGTTATTGATTTTTGTTTAATGTGTCAAATGAAAACAACAGGTGTGTTTTGTTATTGTCGCGTGTGCCTCGCAAGAAAACACACACACACGACACGCCGAGTGCACCGAATATTGATGTTAATAATACTAATAACGACGTGCGCGAAGTAATGAAGTACGTCTCAAATCGGAATATGCTTTATATTATTATAGGTAACCTACAACGGATAACCGATCATCGGGATAGGACCATCAGTAACTATAATATCCACAAATAACTCCCCCCCCCCCAAAAAAAAAAAAAAAACAAACCAGACAGTGTTTTAGACTTTTGTTATGTGGGAGTGAAGCCCCCACCCCCCGTGGCTAACATTGATGTTGGAGTGATAGCCCCCCCCCTCCCCCCGAAATCTTAACGGATGTCCGCTTATTCATCATACTATCATACTTGGGATTTCAGGAGTAAAAAATACAATAATCCAATCGCCACGGTGTTCACCGGGCGGGGCCAAATGTAACGATACATAATAATATTATTATAGCAAACACAATGAAACGCATTACGCGGGTTTATGTAATAATATCGTGCACGCACGCATTATTATGCCTGTAGTATACGTTTTGAAATCGTCCGATGACATTGTGCGCGAATTTTACGCGTCGTAAAAAACTCGACGGCCTTGGACGTGTTACACACGACTCGGGTTGAGCAAAACGCACACACAAAGAGAGAGAGAGAGAGAGAAAATTAAATAAATAAACGAAATGAAATAAAATAATATACACTGCCAAACGCCGCTGCCGCAGCCGACGTCAATGCAAGTACTCGGCGCGTATACATTACTATGTACTATTATTATTATTATTATTATTATGAGATAATCGTCGTCGTCGTAGTCGTGTTGGGCGTGCTTTTGTGTGTGTGTGTGTGTGTGTGTGTGTGTGTGTGTGTGTGTGTGTGTGTGTTTTTTCATCATTTCGCGCGCGCAGAAGATAATACGCGACCGTATAATATAATATTATTATCATTATCATTGTGTGGGATCTTGTAGGCCAACTCGCTCCGTCCGTCTTGGCCTTCACCCTCAAGGTGAAGTTTATACTACTTTGTATTAATATAATATTATTATTATTATTATTATTATATAATACTCGTATTATTATTATTACGTTGCATACGAAACGATTTTCGTACAAAATGTTTTGACATTGTGACGAAATCGAATTTGAGTAATTTTTTTTTTTTTGGATCATCCTCGCCGATGATCGTTTCGTTTCGTATCATATTATTATTATTACCTACCTATTTATTTGTTTTACATAACCACGCGCCGCGTTCGATATAATACGTATGTCATAATATTATACGACGTGCTGTCGACGCGAGCGATTGTTATTTAACAGTGTGCAGTAACACCACAGTCGTCGTCGTCGTCGTCGTAGCAGACTAGTTATTTATGTTTATCACGCTAAACTATATATAATATATATGTGTACATGCATTTTTTTTTTCATTTTTAGCTCGGTGAATATTTTTATGCGCCGGCCTTTGGCACGCGGTCGTCCACTTGGACCCCGAACGCGTGCGTGTGTATGCCCGGTTACGCGTGCGCGCCGATTTTGCGAGAACCATTACCCCCTCCAGCGGACACCGATCCCGACAACCGTAGATACCTGTTACGCGGTATAACAATAATAATTATAATTTATAACACTATGGTCGATGGCGACAAAGTACGTGCTGACGTCGTCGGGCCGTGGCCCGACCTCTTTTTTGAAAAATGTGCATGTATAACGAGCATGAGTATAATATTTGAGCCACGATCATGAATAAATGTAGGCTACCTCTTTATTAAATATTATTTAAGATATTGAGGCTGCGAAGTTTTGATATTTCCCGACCACATTTCGAAAACTTCGGCGCCACTAACTATGACGGAGTTACCTGCGTTATATTATAATATTAAGGTGCCTTTACACTCAATACCGTGCGTCGATCATAATTTGTTGTGTTGCTTCATATTTTGATCACAATATTATCTTTGTATACACGTCATAATATTTAGAACCCGGTTAGAGGTTAGTGAGCGTAGCCTTTCATATTATAAACGATTTATCAGCAGTGTAATCGATAACTATTTGACCACTATAACCGCACGACGATCATTTAAATATTTTTCTACTTTGTGCTAACACCTGGTAGAATGCGGTATGTTAAAGAGATAACCACAGTGTTTAGCCAATTAAAACACTAGTTAAATTATGGATGACACGATAAAGTTGAGAATCGGTTGTTAATCGATTCTTTTTAAAAACTACCGATGTTTGGCAGCACGATAAAAAAGTGAAAACAATAAAAAAAAAATGTTTAAAAATTAGTTAAAAAAGTTAATAAAAATTCTTATTAAATAAGTATCTGCTTATATATGTGGTGGGTTGATTTTGGGTTGCTTATGAGTTATGTTGTTTTTGTTTTACCACTGTCTGGTCTACACAACAATACAGTTTGTAATGTTTGGATGTACATTTATTTTTAAGATGGAATAAAAACACAATATCATTAATATAATTATTATTATCGGCATTACGTAACGCATGATTGGTCTGCCGATATATAAACATTGACCTTAAGCGCGGCGTTACGTAGATATTCCATTGCAGTATATCTAATAATAATAATCTATAACCGAACTGGTCATGTCACGTTGCTAGTGGTATAATAATTATGCGATCATGCGACGATAATATTATTGTAGAAGAGTTGCCACAATATACCGTGTCGAGTGTAGAGTTGAACAAATGCGTTACCAACATTTTCTTACCTACATAATATATGGTACTTTTCCGCTATCACCTATCACCATGTGGTCGGTGCTCAGAATTGTCTTCTTATTCGCCTAATTAAAACATGTTGTTCCTAGGTAAAACTGCTATTAGAATATCGCCATTAACAGCGGCCACTTAACCACACGGTGAAGTAGTTTAATATTTTAACTATATTTTGGTATACGATGCGGTAACGAGTTAACCACACGGTTTACATGGAAAACGACTTAACCGTTGCAATAGCACCAACTTTATGTAGTGGAAACCCTGCAAAACACTACATCAAATGATCGTTTTGTGCGACGACAATTACAATTTTACTATCGTTTCGATCCCGTTATCGCCGTCGTATTATTCGTAATGTAGCACGAGCTTGGTCCGCCCGTCGGTTATAACGACCACGGCAATAGTCATAATATTATTATGTTATTAAATCGAAGGAAGCGGCGGTGAGTGTGCATAGTGCATTCCTATTATCCGCACTACAATAAGACGCCTGTATAATGGGGCGACGGGGAAAGACGAAATATTGAGAAGAGAACAAAACCGGAACGAGACACGGCGGCCGTTCCGTTCTATTTCCGCGCTCCGATTCCCAACGTGCTCTACTGTACTACATTTCACGTAGGTACCAATTTCGTTACGGGTAATATCTATACAATTCATCGTCGGTCCGACTTAAGCGCCAGCCCCCCGATCCGGCTACTTCCGGTCTCGCCGTTCGGAAGTGAATCGGTAGATCGTCACACACCCAAAATACACAACCGAGCCCAAATCGAGCCTCTATCGTTCGGTGCACGTGAGTAGCACGAGGGGCGGCTCCACTTGAAAGTGCAGTGCCCACTCGACTCGAGAGCGCGCGTGCACACACACACAAGCACGTACGGTTTTTTGCAACCGGCTCGAGATGGTGAAAATGAAATAATAATATTATCGCGGGAAAACTTTAATGCCGCGGTCTGGTGCCGCCGCTGATGAAATCGCACCCGCCAATTCAGTCATGACGTGTAATGTTCGGCCGACGGGTCTATTTATAGATGATAAATTTACAATGGGCGAAACGACGTGAGTGACGTTTATTTATTTTTATCCGCTCCACCTGTTTTTTTTTTACATTTTTCCCACTGCAGAGTAGGTAGGTACTTGTTTTACCGACGACTTGCGTTGTACTCCGTGTACCTACGTCACAATGGTAATTTAACATGTTATGGAAATTCTACGCACGTTGAATACGATACACGGCACTAGCGGATTCTGTGAGATTATTCGTGTTTATACCTACAGCCAACAGTGAGAATTTCGTGCGATTTAAATCTATGGTTTCCCGTACTATGTGTTTTTAATTTTGTTTCGGGTTTATTGCGATGGTCATCCGACCCGGTCCCGATTTTTAACACCCACGCCCACCCAGTAACCACCACTCCGATAGACACGCACACGACCACTGACTATCATCTAAAATCACGGCACGTCACCAACTGATAATATACATTTCGATTTGAAAAATGGAAAAATCGTTTTATGCTCCGAAATTGTAAAGTCAGCAAAACAATGTTTATTGTACCTACAAACTACAAAGTACAACGGGTGCCTGTCGCCTGATATTGATGTTGGGTTATTTAATATTTTGTTAAACATTCGTTATTTCTTATCTACACTGTTTTTTTTATTACTAGTTCACATCACAGATGTCTATATTATACTATAGACTTCTGTGGTTCACATGCGTCGATTAAAATATTGGGTAAGAAAACATATTTTAATCTAATTGATTTTTACTCTCGTAATATTATTAATTATTATAATACATTCATTATTTATTTAAATAACCCTACATTAAATATAATATTATACTAATTTTCTATGAGATGTTTTTAATAACCGACAAGTAGAAGAACAGCGATTGTGATGAACACATTTTTATAATTTATAATATTATTATTAGTGTTATTAGGTACTATACATTTTTTTATATTCAATACTGTTAATGATCGGAAGTGTGTTGGAATAAATACACAATTATAATTCTCTATCTACGCGAATCCTATGATTGTTAAATATCATAGCAGCTTTGCCGGTCTGCACAATGGAAACACGGCACCGCGAAATTATAATAATTACGTTTTTTTGATCGTACAACATCGATCGGTAGAGAACATTATTCTCAGTAACCTTCAACGGGGTCTATAAAAACATAAAACACTGTATCCGAGCATATCCACTTGTGCGAGTATCATTTATATACAATACAGTTGTATATAAAATTGTGTAAGCATATATTATAATATTATACACTGTCGAGTATTCTATTTTTGTCATGGTGTACTCGAACATGCGATAATTACGAAAGAATTTCACGGCATAATTACATCGGAATAATAATTGTGTAACGGTTTCCGAGTGGGATCGAACAGATAAAAAATAATAAAATAATAACAGTATTACGGAAAACGGTAGGTACGAATAGAATCCCGCGGAGACCCACGCTCGTAAAACCTGTGTCCTATGTACTATTATAATAGGTAAGTGCCTATATATTTGATTTATAAATATATTATAATACACGGGTAGACTACCTAGTACCTAGTTATTAGATTTTTCTTCTCATTGTTTCGACACCGCGTAATCAGGTACACCGCCGTGTATCGTGTGACTGTGTTAATATTGTATTATTATATACCCATAAACAATATGGGAATAGAAGTTCATTGTCCATCGGCTACATACTATTTGCATTGTGATTGCATTTTAAGAAGCTGAGGTGAGTTATCGTGGCACGGTAACCGTCATTGACCATAGTACTGTTAGATAGATATAGTTACGATCAATGCAGCAGTTCAGCAGTGTCTCATCTAGTTTTTGGCATTTCCTATCCATGATTATACTTATTATACGTGGGCATTATGCACCTTTGGTAATAGCACAATACCTGCATTTAGCCGAGATCCCACCCGAAAAAAACAAAGAAAAATAGAATATAATCGAATAGGTAGGTCGTGGTAATGTGCGTAACTACTCGTATAATATTAAAATATATTATTATTTTGACGTCTCGGGTGTACCTATTTGTAGCTGCGGCGATGACCGACATAAAAATCGTTACGATAGCGCTTTATTACGATACGATACAATAATAATATCGTTTCGCACTCAAAATTATCGAAATGGCCCGGATTCGCGGTGTCTTACCGTGACGGGGAATTGTTTTTTTTTTCAAACGCAATCACCGTCACTGTGTCAATATACCGACCGACGGTGGCGTGTACATAATGTAATATATTATAGGTAATAATAATATGTAATATATGTGATATCATGTTATAACTTATAAACATTATATTATTACCTATATTGTGTATTTGGAGCACTGTCTCGACGGTTTTCGCCCCCGAGGGTAATGACCCACAGTATACTATATCATTATATTACTATTATTATAGCTGGTACATTGGTGCCTATGTACATATATTGCACGAGTACGACGCCCTACATATTAATATAGGTACTGAAAGTACACGCACAATAGACATAATGCATAAACACTAAACGTAAAACGATACATTTAATAATATTATTATTATAACGATGTGGAGTATATAATTACACGAGTAGCTGCCTGCAAAACCACTACCGAAAAGTCTGCGAATTGATAACACGCGAATGTATATGGCGATGATGACCTACTGTTGTCGTGGTTATATCTAGGTAGTACACCTAAGTACCTGGATCGGCCGAATCAAACGTATCGATATAAAGTTTCGTTGCGACCACGACCATGGTCGCGGCGGCAGTTAATTTAGGCCGCTGTATGAACTATATATTATACAGGTATTATTGTAGCGCGTATGTTATAATAATAAACTACACATTTTTTCTACCCACGTTTTAAATAATCTATTTTAACGATTACACATTTAAATATTATGTATACGTGATGTATACTGTATAATATTATATAAACATATACCATTGACATAATATTATGATCAATATTTTCGTTTCGTGACTATTCGGAAGTTTAAAAAAAAAATCTATAATATTTTGTTTACTATTATGATGCTAATTTCGGTTGAGTATGTATTATGCGTTTTTATTTTACACTGTTGACAAAAGCGTCATGCAACTGAATAATTACTGATACGTGTTAGGCTAAAAAAGTTTTCATCGTCCCGAGAGGACGCCAACAAACTAGATAATCATTTCGGCGGAGCACACAATATATTGGCCTACCAACAATGAACCGTTTCTTTTTTTAACTAATGTCGGTAGATATATTTAAAAATAAAAACCGTGCACTATTCTCAGACATAGTTAAATAAAATACTCACACGCGGGATGATGAAAAGGTATTATATTATAATATATTATACTAAAATCACTGAAATCCGAAATTAATAGCGTTAGAAGTAGTCGTTAGCGGTGGGTAACGGCTGTTACTGTATTATAAGTATAAATTCTCTTGGGCAAAAAATATGTACATCGTCTGCACTCATTAGTTATTAAATTAACATTATATTTTTTTTTTTTTTTTGGGAATTCTCGAAAGTAATTTTTATTTAACTATCATTCAACCAGAAATGTACTCAGCAATCAGTATTATTGGATTTGATAAAATTATAATACAATTATGGGTAATTATCGAAAAACATTCAAATTAGCTGTTTTATATCGTTGTATTAACAACTGCAAACAACGGGAGAACGGATACAATACAGACGTTCTACAAATAAATCACTTATCGCTTAAATGCACGGTTAACGATATTTGTTTTTCATTATAATCATAATTATTTTTTAAGACGCCTATATTTAATGTTTTATTAATGAAATCATTCTCTAATGAATTTTAGACAGCGTGTGAACTTTAATACAACAAGAGTATAATATTTTACCGATAAAGTAGGTCTAATACTATTACTCTTCAATACTATTCTTATACCTGGGAATACTTTGTATACGGAAACAATTTTTAAATCCGTTCTAAAAAATATCTTTTATAACAACTTAACGCAATCGTAAAATAGAAACAATAATAATGTTTTCTTGTTGTAACGAATTCGGAGAATACTCTAAGTGTTTAAAATCTAAATTCACTTTGATAATTTGATATCTATTCTTTAACGTTGTATAATATGTATATACATAAGGTCGTTGGCGTATACCTACCTATTTTTTATATTATATAATATACTATCTTCAATGTTTATCTCTGAGTATGTGCTCCGAACCGACCGATGGTATTCAAGTCATCTCACCTATATATTAATACTCCGACACTCGTAACAGTCGTAACTGCATAGGTAAATAAATATACAGAAAAAATCTAAATTTTCGACAGTAAAAATTTTTTCACAGTAAAAATTCATAATATTATGTGCCAATAATTGTATGCGATTCTGTTAAAACGATTATTTCATTATCGCATCACGGAAATTCCGAGGAACTTGAATGCAGAGGAAACAAAATACACATGTACGTACGCGATACTTGAGAAAGGCAGAAAAAAGAAATTAACGGCCAACGTAATATTGTTAGGCTCTTTGTGACGACTAACGGGCGTGCATAATATACTTCGATTCATTGCGAAAACCGTTTTGGTCCACACGTTCATTAAAAACAAAGTACGCTGATTACTCCTTGGCAGCAACCTTGAACTATAATTGCATTATGACAAAAAGTACGATGAACCCAATCCACAGCAGAATTCGACTGAACATAAATTAAATTTTCGGTGGATTGGGAGTCGTAATATTTGATACCATATCTGTTGCGAAAATATTTTCTACATTTTTCAAGTGCCTACTTAGGTACGCTATATTTACGTTATTACCTATCTATTTATAAAACATTCAACGTGATAAAAAAAAAAAAAAAAATTGTAGCGCGTTTGAAGAATGAATTCGAATGAAGTGGACATTGTCTTATTTGACGAGATTACGAAAAAACTATGTAAACCCATTTGTACACTAAATACATACATTTATAAGTTTATACTTATTTTTATAAATAACAATTATCGCCGAGTGATTTACAATAACATATTATAATGTTTAATGATTAATTAAAAAATAAACATTATACAATACTATAAAATAAAAATAACCTATAAGCTTGCATGCAGTTACAATATAAACTAATGTATTGTACCTATTGGTAATGGAAAACATTGCGGGACGACCGATATCGCGTTGCTAGCAATTTTTTTTAAAAGTCACGATCGTTACTCGGGTATTGGGTGCGAAATAATAATGTGTAATAATCATTATAATGTTATACAAAGTTTTCGAACGCCATCGTTTCATAATATTATGTGTACGGATTTATTTTTCTCTACTATTTTGATTTTATTACACGATACAAATTTATTAGGATTTTTTCACTGTAACCCGCTCGCAATTTAATAAATAGTAAACGTGAGTACGCGAAGCATAAT
The DNA here is from genome assembly GCF_005508785.2 of Acyrthosiphon pisum. Lineage (NCBI taxonomy): Eukaryota > Metazoa > Arthropoda > Insecta > Hemiptera > Aphididae > Acyrthosiphon > Acyrthosiphon pisum. Next base: position 9,427,687 of record NC_042493.1, on the reverse strand, counting down.
TTATTATTAATCGTCACTGTGTTCTCATTTTATTTTCGCGTGTCATAAACTCATATTATTATAGGTAGTGTAATAATATAAATTATAATTATATCGGATAACTACACCGACCCAGCCAAATCGCGAGTATAGTTGCAACAACGACAAGATGCTAATACTAAGTTGACAGTGTGTATTGGTTACTAACATCTCGCGTATTGTCTCGGGCGCGTGGAGATTTGAATGCTGGGGCTGCAGTCGCGACAGCGAGAACGGCGCGCGGATGAGTGGTGTCGCGGAGGTGCCGATCGCGGCGTAAAGAGAGCAATATTATTGCGGGTGGAACAATTTTTTCTTTTGAGAACTTTACGACGACGGAAACGATGGGATACGGGAAGCGTTGATACAATTAAATAAAAAAAATTTGGTGCGGTGAAAGAGCAAAATAAAATAAAATTTTAATACTCACGATTGATCTGTGTGCGGCGCGCGGGCTGTCGGCGGCGTTCAGGAGGGAGCGTTATCCATGTGTTGTGGCGCTCACGTACGAATAGAAAAAAAATCGTAAAAACGTTTTGTTTTTCCTCGACCTGCGAGTGAAACTGCCCCGTCGTCGATCAATTAATATTTAAAAATAAAATGTCAATAACAATAAGTTAGAAATCGTCGTCGCGTATCGGAGACGGAAAAATATTAATATCGTTCGATAATAATATTAATATTATATTTTATAATAATAAAATATTATAACCGTCGACCGGTGTGGCGAACAAGCGAGCGTCGTGAATGCGATCGCGGACGAATAACAAATACACACTGACGGACGGCACCGCGCGAAACGGAATGAAAAATAACAATATTGAAAAAATAAATATAACAGCGGTTTACGCCGTGTCGCGACAGTACTTGCTGGGCGGACGCGACGGAAGCGACTGCCGCCGGTTGCCGCGTCGCTGCCGCTGCGATTATATTATTATTATTATTATTATTACTATTACCATATCACTATAATATTATTATTACTATTACTATTACTATTACTATTACTTGTACTATAATATATTATTATCGTTGTTGTGGTATGACGCCGCCTCCGCGCGTACGGTACGATACACGCCGCCGGTCGGCACTCGGTGGGGAGACCCGCGAGTCCTCCCGCCAAACCGCTTCGCGCGGCTCCCCACCGACGCGCCGCACGACCGACGGCTACGCGCGATGACGGCGCGCGGCGGCGGCCGGTCGACGCGTGTCCGCGGCAGTGGCCGCGCGGCCCGGCCCGACGTCCGTCCGCGCGCTACACCAACGATTGCGCCGCGTAAAAATGCGTTTGTAAAAAATAATATACATCGTACAATATTTTACATTATTATTCTTAGGTGTGTTATGGACGTTGCGAAAAACCGACGGAACGATAGTAATATTTTACTGTTTTCCCGTAGATTGTTTGAGAGTCCGACCGTGTGCAGACCGCGGATCAGCGGTTGCCTTGTATATATATATATATATATATTTTTTTTTGACGGTCACTTGTATTATTTGGGGAGGTTCCTAGGACAAAAATTATAAGACATTTTACAACATATTATAATAATAGTATATAATATACTTTTTCATATCAGAATCTATACTCGATGTATCGATGTAAAAATTCGAACAAATAATCAAAAAAGTTTCCCAAACGCATATACTCCGCAAAGAAGCCAGCTCATTCGTTACATATTATTTTTCTTATAGTAATCTAAATTCCAAAGTCTGAGAGACGAGATTCGAAATTATTGCAGATTGCAGTTGAAAACACGCCGACAGGACCTCTCCGGGGCGACGGGATGAAATGTCGAGCTAGAGTACCTATATTATATTATAAATGTCCTATTATATGGGCTATATGGGGACACTGTTGCTAATTTTATCATCGACTACAATATTGTTAGCTTACTAATTAAATGATTTACATTAGATTAGTTTGTATACATTAAGATTTTTTTTAAACAAGATATTAATTTACATTATTAATTAATATTTAAAAATGGTCCGATTGTTTCTTCTATATTTATTCTCGCATGCCTATACGTAGAATACGTCTCTGGCCTATTAAAATTTAGACAACACGAAATATTATATTGAAATCGAAATATTATATAGGTAGTACTGATAGAAGCAGGGCGTATACTCGCCGTGTCGTTTATATATATTATGTAAACGAGGTCAATACCTGTGGGTCGTAACTGCATTTATAAAACTATTGGGGCTGATGTACCTATAAGGAGAGAGAAATGTAAGAGATTATTGATTTTATTATTTTGTTTAAATATTAGATATAATGTTTGACAAGGTAAATTGCACGTGGTGGTGATCGGAAGACGGAAACTCCCCATAGTATAACATTCGATACAATATTATATTAAATCATTTTGTATATTATATGATTATATATTATATTATCTAGTTACAGTGATTATATTGCATGATAGAAATTTATAATATCATGCGGAGCATGACCTGAGTATAGTTTTTGCACCTTGGAATATTCCAAAATTCATATTTTAATACATATGTGAGAAGTGTATAGAATAAATACGTTGCTCTCGCGTTTGGTCTATTTTACGCTCTATACAGTTGTATAATGTGACGTTATCCATGGGCTGCAGCTAATTTATATGAAGATAATAACCGTAATGTAGTCCAGCCGCGTTAAAGACGCTAGTGAGCTAGATTCTGTTGGACTTAAAATTAATTACAATACATACATTATAGCTGTGATGAATAATAATTCATTGTAAACAGTTGCCACTTACAACACGTATACTATTATAATATTAGCATAGGTACCATAGTATAGTAGATATAGGTTAGTATATTTCCTACAAGTAAACTGCAATGTGCTATGCACCTCTACATATTGTATAATATAATATAATATTATTATTATCATATTATTTAGGTTATCTGTCCTAATAACATACAATAGTTATGGCTACTGCAGTTTTATATTATATTTTGGACTGAAGTATGTTTATACTTTATTATAGTTATTAAAGTTGTGTACTATGTAATATATTATTTTAAAAATATATCGAAATATCAAACTCGAAAAACAAGTAAAATGTTATGTCGCATCTTTTTATATACTCGTTGTTAGGCAATACGAATATAACGCTCAAAAGTAAAAGTTTAAAACATGATGATTTCAATAAATACAAATTAAATGTATAAACGATACGCCATTTTCACAAAATAATAAACAGCTATATTATAGCTATTTTAAAAATTATCAAACCCTCTACTGATTAAATAATTTTTATTCGATTGAAGATTTAGGTATTCAAAATAGATATGAATTCTATTTTACAAGTTGTTCAGTATAATTTTCAATTAAAAAACATGCTAATCCAACTGTTAACATAATAATGATAATTATAATATAAGCGCATATATTTTGTTATGTATTCCATAATATGTATCTTTACCTACCTAGTGACTAGCTACGTGTGCTCCTAACTTTACTGTGTGCATGATAAGTACATTTTTTAGCATTCGACTTTGATCATCAAGCCTATAAGTTTGTCCAATGTATATGAATCCTCTGCACTGCTACAGTTCATGATTAATAACGATTTATTACCTATACTGAAATCGCAGAATATAATATCATAATATCATCAGTAATAACCAGGGCTTGCAATTGTTATAATAACGTTATATATGACAAAAACCGATTGAAATTTGTAAACGTAATTTATAGGATATCATTGAACGAAAAATAACGCAAAACAAAATATTTTAAAATCTATTTATTTAAAAGGTTCAAAGGTATATTGGTTTTGTACAAACATTTATTTCATGCAAACAACCTAAGAATTGATTATAATATTATATTCTGTATCCGGGTCATTAACTACCCGGATCAGTTATTATTTTTAAATTCAATAGGTATCAACACTATTTTAAATAACGATAAACGCAAAACTTTATAACGTTTTAATTCTGAAAAACGATAAACGCAAAAGTTGTATAACGTTTTAATTCTAAATAACAATAAACCCAAAAATTGTGTAACGTTTTAATCGTAAATAACATAAAACGGAATTTTTTTTTCAAATTCAAGCCCTGGTCATAACTATATGTATATAAGTGGGCAAAAAGCTTATAGTTAATATTATCAATAACTTGCTACATAATATTTGCATATTATGCAAATTGCACTGTGGAACTGTCCTGCAGTAGATATTTTGGTCTATTAATGGCCTATAATATAACATAATAATAATATATAACCAACAAGATTGTATTGAAACCCTCGGAACCACTCACCAACACGAAATGCTCAGTCCTGAAGCAACCGCAATTCAAAAATTATTTATTTTTCTAAAAAAATCCACTTTATATAAAGAAATATAACTTGTATATATAATACGTATAAATGTTATGTAAATATGTAATAATAATGTAATTTACTATCAGACCAATGGCCAGAGGTGCCGCGGTCTTTTATATCTAATAAAAAAATAAATAAAAATAATATATATAAAGTTCGCGAAAATTAGCGACACAATATAGTACCAGCTCGACTGATTATTATAATATACATTGCATGGCAGTCCAACTTCACGCTTCACGCCAACCAAACATTCGAAAACAATATTTTATATATTATTTCCATTTACCACTACAATAATAATACGTGTTCTGTAGGCACATGTAGAATGTAACGGTGCTACCATACATACAGCTATGCATTACATAATACTGCTATATATGTGTGGGAGTTGGCCTGAGATTATAACTTAATTTTTCATAATTCTTTTTTAATCTGTGAACTTGCCACTGGCGTATTGTAACACCAAATTACGAATACCTATACTATATGTATAGAATGACCCGACCCGTCGTCCATAACCTTTTCACTAATTATCAATATTTTTGAAAATCTCGACTGCTGCAGTAGTATTAGTGCAGTATTAGTATTATAATGAGTGTTCACGTTTATTGAATCGTATACGTTTTACATGTATTATTTGGCTTAATTGTATACACGTATTATAATATTATAGATTTGAGCGAATAGCCAATTTATGTAAATATATTTTAAAAGTCGGCTCGTTAATTTCCGTTAAATATTCATGATATAATGTTATAACGTTATGACATATGTTATGTTATGCATGTGTTAAATGTGCTATTAAAATCTTAGGGCAGTAGAGTACACAGCATATTTAAATGGGGGAAAGGGGGCTATTTGAAAATTAATAATTACCTACTCACAGTCGTCACACAACTCACAAGATTAGCTCTGAAAAATACAGAGGCTTTCTTGGTTCTTATACGTATACTGATATGAAAGGTAAAATATATGTACACAAAATTATATTTAAAAACAAATTGTTTATCATAAAAATAATGGGCAATTAAATAAAATTGTTATTTTATTATGTCCAGTATATAATAATTTCAGACGTTTAGGTGAGGTATTTGAAAATTGTTGTTAAGCTTCAACTTCTGTAAACTTTATTGCTCTTTTTTATTTATGTTGGCTTTAATTATTAATCTGTTAAGATGTACATGAATATACGTTTTTACGTTCTGCCTTACTGTAGTTTACAACTGCTACAGTTAATAAAATATTTAAAACAAATAAAATAATAATGATATACGGGCAACAGGTCAGAGGGAGTGGCTCCAGCCCGTTATCTCTCTTCAATACGCCACTAGAATAGGAAGTGCATATTATAATAATTATTATGTAATCACATCATGGTTTTGACCAAGATGCGGATATAGTGGAAACTGGTGCGTTGGAGGTGAGTTAACACACCCTATTACAGTGAAATCTCGTTATGGCAAAACTCAAAGGGAATGGCTGAAAAAAGTTGGAGATATCGAGTTTTATTAGTAATTTATTATTTCAATATTGAGTTTGAGATAAAAAAAAATTAGAAATATCGACTTTTGACATAATATAAATACCTTCTGTAACTATAATATTATATTATTATATAAAAGTAGCCATCATTCTAACGAAATCGGAAATGCGTGCACTGTGTGCATTTTATTGCGCGTATATGATCGAAAAAATCGTAAAAATATTCTCATAAAAACAATATTACGTAGGTATCTATTATATTGTGTTATGACGTTCAGTAATAGGTTTTAATTGTCTCGTGCTGAAAAATTTTATTCAACAATAATAAAATTTCTAAAACTAGTCGGAATACGATAATCGGATAATATAATATTGTGTTGTATGACGCGAATATACCTACGCATATTATAGAATAATCATTATTCATTATTCGACTGCAATATATTTTGCATGATGCAATGTTTATTTTCTTAATTTTGTGTTTCCTTTTATTGGATATGGATGCCTCATAGAATATAGTGTCTAATACGCCGTTTGTCGTATATAATTTATTATTTGCTACCGTTCGTCTCCCGATGTAAAGGTAATAATAATACTAATAATATTAACATCTTCCGTCATTATTAGATTTATCACATATTAGAATATTATGTATACCTACCTAGCTTTACCATAGTACGCGATCACTGTTCAGCGATCATTTAAAATATTTGTGCATGCCCGAATATATTTATCGGTTTCTATCCGACGAGGACAACAGACTACGCGATGACATTGCAGCAGCTATATTATAGCAGTCGTTGCGGACGTGAGCACCTTGCGAAATCCAAATCATCATTCTTACAATAATAATTCAATTATTATTATTTTTATTACCATTATTGTTGTTGTTGTCACAGTGTGTTAAAATGTTGTCTGTATATTTATACAGTATTATACATTTTATACTACTATACTATATAATATATACTATTATAGTTACTGAACCACTAAGGTACCTTATATACGAGGAGATAAAAAAATTATATTATGTCAATCATACGCGACTGAAATTTATAACTATATGTGATTATAAAAACTTCTGATCAGTATAGCTGTTAATGTTTATATTAACAGCATAAAAAACAATATCGTATTGCTAATGTAATACCGTAACTAATACCTAAATAAAATATAATAATTGTATTCGTTTATTCGGTATTACGGTATTTCTAGCTAGATGTATTATTATCTCTACATTACATTTCTACCCGTATACATTGGAGTGGAGCCTCAAGGGAGGAAGTGCCTACGTAAAAAAATCAGTAAAAGTATATAATAATATTATTTTATTATTATCACTGCTGTTACCACGTATACTCGCCAGGTCATTGCAGTGTTCAATGTTTCATGCCATATTATGTATCAATGTATTTTTTTTTTTATTAAAATTATTTAAAATTATTTAAAATAAAATAAAATGTAACCATCTACTGTGGCCATCCAGTATGGTCACTGGGAGATATTTGTTTTCATAAACATGAATCAGGTATACATGAAAATGGAATAGACGTTTATAACACATAGGTGCGAGCGTGCGAAATAGGTATATATAAACAGTTTACTGCAAGTGATAATATATTATACGAAACACAAGGTAAGTAAAGCCGTATATTATGTACATTAAACTTTATGTATAAATACAAGATGGTTAACTTAAAAGAGATTATACTCATACTCATAATTTTGAAAGTTTTAATTTTTTTTTTTTTAATGGGATTTTTACATAACTATAGAATATGTCAATACAATCAACATTTTTGAAAAATAAGTTAACCATCAATAATCTTTTATATGCTTTTTATTTATTGAATGACAAAATACTTTTTTATTTTCATATTCTAAAGCAAAATATTCTTCGAAATACATACTTTGATAGATACGTAATAAACTGAAAACACTTTTAAATAAAATATACAAACCTAGCTACCTATATAAAAATATAATAATATACATTTCTTTATTTTTTTTTCAAAAATTTTGTATTTCAATGACATCAAATTATGTAAAAAGGATATTTTCAAAAATGTTAGACATTTTTCGATCACCTTGTATATAATTTAATATTATCATCATTATTTTGTTACGAAATATTATACGGTGCACGACGAAACAATACAATACAATATTCTCTGCAAATGTGTATATACATATAGGAGGTATTAACTGCTGTTGTAGCGTATTGCCTATATTAATATATAGTGCGTATATTGTAATACAAACGATTATATAATAATATTATAGGTACCTATTTATAATTTATGTATTTGCCTATAGGTACATCGAAAACGTCTCGCCGTTTATAGACGACAAACACTGAAACACGTGCTCCATTTATGTAACACATACGGACGCGCAAAAACACGCAATATACGATATGTTACGATAAAGGTTTTTTAAACACTCCATATAAGTACGTTTCAAGCGAATGAACAACAAGAGACGATGTCGAAACATGCACAACTATAATTATATTATAACGGTCGTGTTGGGATTCATCGGCGGTGGCTATATTATATATTACGGCTATCATCATCATCATAACTGCAAATTCGGTTTTACTGTTCATTAATTATATTATCTATTCGTCGAGGTTGAGTCCTGGTCCTAATGTAATAATTTTTAAATATACGTGTTTGAAACCTGAACACTCACAATCTATGCCAAAGCATAATGAACACATTTGATAAAAGTATAAAATATATTATTATATACTTGAGAGAAACCAGATATATAAGCTGTTCAAAAAAATGCACGCGCGCGCGCACGCGTGTGTGTGTGTGTCACGAGTATGTGCGTGGGAAGTGAAAATTCTTTTGAAGTTATTAGATTTGTGGAGTTTTATGTGTATGACGTTGAAAGGTCGAAATGAGATGGAAAATAAAAAAAACAATTAGTTTTTGGAAAAAAATGTTTATCATTAATATTTTTAAACTAGTATATATAGTATATACTTATTCTACTTGTACATAATATTAAATGGTCACCATTTGTGGTTACTCTGTCTGCAACGTTACACCCGACTGTAATACCTAAAGTTAACACTCGACCGTTAGACTACTTAAGAAGTAGGTTGTAGGTATTTAATGGCTATCATTATCATATCAATTATTATTTTTGTCTGTAAAAACAATATTTATTTGTATAAAACAAAATATATTTTACATTCATAGAACTTATTAAAAAAATTAGAAAAGAAATTAACTTAACATTAGGTATACAAATTTAACTAGTTTAATTATAAGATTTTTTGCTTTTTGTTACTATTGTTATGAAGTAACTTAGCTATAATAGTAATTTAACTTTTTAATTCATTAATGTGAGATTTGCCCATAGGTTAGTTTGGCATCTATCCTATTCGTATACGACGCTTATAAGTTATAATATTGTGGAATAAAGAATGGTTAAGTAGAGTGAATACTGCTGTTTTACCCACATTAAATATTGATAAAATGTATACGTGTCGAAGTTCATAAGTTAAATGAAACGCACATTTTGAGGTTTTATGTTTTATATTGTGTGCACACAAATAATAATAAAAACAGTTAAAACACATGTATTTAATATATTCTTATAGGTGCGTGGTGGTCTCCGCACCTCATGCAGCCATAGGTACCGACTTTTAACTATGCACACAACAATATTTACAAAATACTTGACGGAAATTAATAATGATCAGAGTTTAATGAACTATAATAAATATCAATATATTGTTATTACCATAATATAATATTTTCAATAAACGCGATAAAAAAAACATAACTTTAGATTCTGTTTAATGTATCGATTTTACACTGATGTGTGTTTTTTCTATCTGTTGACCGTCACCACAAGTAAAAATGCTTAAATTGTCAACTCTGGGGTTGGTTTTCGGTAGACAGTTAGATCTTGTCGGTATACTTTGGGTGGGAAAAAGTACAAAAATTAGTACTTCACTAAACAACCAGGAACAAAAAAAAAAAAAATGAAACAAAACACACTATGATATTTAAAAATACATTTTTTTGGGCAAAATTGAATTCAACTTATATGGCGTATTTATACTAATAGAAAAACAAATTACTTTAATAGCAATAAAGCGAAATTAATATGTATTGATGATATTGGACCTATTGACCGTAGACCGTTGACAGCGAACCGTCTTTTTACTCATAACAGTTTTTCGTTTGCAATTATTTATCGATTTATTATTGAATTCAAATTTAACACATTATATTATTACAGTGACTTACTTTTCAATGACGAGGTATACACTTGACACCTTAATGTACAGCAGAACGGTCACCAGCTATATTTTCCCTCTACTTGTTTGTTTTGAGTTTAGGTAAACCAAAAACGACCGTAAACTAAACAACAACCATTGTGCGGCTCCTATCAAACACTGAAGCAGTTTATGATAATTTTTCGAAACAATATTTCATAAGCATTACAAATTACTGAAAAAATGTTGCCGTGGACAAACATACAAGGGAGAGAGAGTGAGACGCACACACACACACACACACACACACACACACACACACACACACACACACATTATACATACAGTTATATTATTTTATATATAAATACGTGTATAACAAACGCGGGGACGAATAAAAAACGGCTGTTTGTGATCAGCAATAATAATATACCAGCATAAGACCACGGTCTCGATTTTCGATGACATTTTATCAAGAACTGTCATATAATAGTAAACCATACATATTTAGCTCGAAAAAACAACAAAAAAAAAACCACTTTAATTAATAATAACAATTATTACAATACATACCCATATATGTGTACCTATATGTCCTATACTTACTGTAAAAAAAAATCGGTTGATATAAATTACTCTTCTGTCACTATATAATATATCATAATATTATGTTTACACAAACTCGCGGCCCCGCGTGCGTAGGTAGCTCCATGTAATATATTGTTTTCTGCCGCCGAGTATTATAAATTTTATATTATAGGTTCCTACATAATATTAATATTATATTATTCTTTAAGCACATATCGTACACATATAATATAACGCAATTTCGTTATTATTGTACACTGCAAGTTATAATAATATGTAATATACAGACCCGGCTCGTACTCTTAAAACACCTGTACAATAATAATTATGTGTGTGCATCGTTATACTATGCAACAGGTATGTCTATACGTATTAGGTAGATCCGAGTGCGTCGCCGCCGCCGCCGTCCGTTTGTTTTAATAACGTTAGCGCACATACGTAACAATAACAATAACATTGCATTACGTTATGTATTACCATAATATATCTAATATTATTATTATTATACCTATAGTCGCCATGCACACAATATTATATTATGTACATGTATTGCATACAATATAATATTATGATATCATGTAGGTAGGTATGATATATCGTTGTAAATATTATAGTGGTATGGTTATTATAGGTATACAGAGTGATTCAGCACAACCTGCACGCTCACCCCCATTTTCCATCGATTTATTCAAATTTTGATTTTTAGGCATATTTAAGGATCGTATTATTTTTCCACTTATATCTAATAAAGATTTTATTATACTATTTAAAAAATGTCTTGTGGCAATATAAACTTATTTTTTTTATTCAAATGATAACCTACATTTTTACTCTAAATAAAATTATCAAGAAGATGATTATTTTTGAAAGTGTTGAATGTTGATGTATCTAAATCAAAATTCAAAGTGCAGTTTCTGAGTGTTTCTATAACTCGTCAACAGATTAACGAAAAATAAAAATATAAACGTGGTAATTCATAAGACTATAGCCTTATTCATTTTTAGCATAGGTTGCTATTTGAAAAAAAACAAGTTGAAAGTGGGTTAACTAATAAGGGTGAAAAAATTAAATGTTATAAATTTCTAGAAAAGCGTGAATTTAAATTTAAAAAAAAAAAATCTTGAAAAATGTCAATACTTTATGATATAAGTGTTTTACATTAAATGAAGCGCCCTGTATGCCAATGTTACTAAGGATTCCTAATAGTCCATAAAAATGATTTAAAAAAAATATAAACAGATGTAATTGGATCTATAGTGTTTATTATACTCTGACAAGTTTATAAATTATAAAGTTTTAAAACCATCACAGCCTGATCACATATCATCCAAACCCATTAGCATTTCCTGAGTACACAAAATTAAACAATTTAAAAACTTCTTGTTTGATTTTCTATTCGGACAAGCATCATAGGAATTTTTAAAAAATCATCTGATTGCCAATTTATAGTAGGTAGGTAATGATAAAGTTGGGTTTCATTAGGAAAAACGAAGCTGGCTTATAAAGTACAAAACGGTACTTCATAAATGGATTAGAAAATCCAAGTATTCGAAAATATGGCCTTTGTAATTATACTTATTTAAAAGTCCCAAAAATCAGACTTTGTATAAATTAAGTACCTAGGTACCAAAGGAAAAGATAGGAATGAGCATACTTGGCGTGAATCACTCTGTACCTATATATAATATAAAAAAATTCTTAAACTTGCACGTGAGAGAATTGTGTGCGAAGAGTCAATCGAGTTTAATATAATAATAATAATAATAATAATAGGAGTGATATTAGGTATATTTGATTTAATATTATTTTTATGTAGTAGCTGCGTATAGGGTTAGGTAAAATTTTTAAAAATCGACGACTGTATGAACGTGGTAAACACGTTATCACTGGCCACTTATATATTAAGGTACCGAATTATACATGAAGTATTAACACTATATTATTTACAATATTATCAGACTAAATTTATAAAGAAAATAGGACGAGACGATAAAATGTATAATGACGAATCGATATTTTCGTCGAGGTTATAATATACGCAAGTCATTTCCATAAACGATTTTTCTGTTGGAAAGAAAAATCCAACTATTACGTACAAATACTTTTAAATAATGTCGTAAGACAGTACTCTGTTGCGGTAGCTACATAATAGTCATCCACTCATTCGTCCGACACCACAAGACGTTCACAGAATGTAATAATATCGTTATTTTTTTCGTATCGAATTTTTATCGAGTTTTTCCTCGTCAATTTCGACGAATATAAAATATTATTTTTGTTTAAAAGTTTAGTGTAATATTTTTATAGACATGGAAATTGGATTTATATGTAAAATGTAGAATTATGATGCAAATATGCTTTTAAAAACTTAAAACAAATATTATCCCAATATATTCTCTTAAATATGATAAAATTATAAAAATATGTTTTCTATATATATGCACGAAAATCAATAAACGAGTTAAAATATAGTTTAACATATTACATGTAAATAAACAAAAATATAGCTGAACTGCACAATATTAATGTATACAATTTAAATTAAAAATCGAAATTCATAAAAATATGCGTATAGTGTATACCTACCTCAAAATTATAATAAATAATAATAATCGAAAATTAAGATAAAATATTTTTTTTCTCACAGTTTCTACAAAAGAGTCCAAGGTATTATGCCAAAAAAAAAAACCCACAAAATATTTTCAAATATGCAAAAAAAAGCTTTTTCCTATTTCCATGTGAATTCGTTTTTATGTTTAAAGTAATATCAGTACCACGGAAATAATATCTTAAAATATAATCTAAATTTTTCTTTTCCTATCGACACTCGATCGGTGATGGGTCTAAGATTATTTTTTACGGCTAGTGCAATTTTGATAATACCTCTTAGGTACTTATTATGAAAAACATTGGGGTAAGAACTAATTTAACCAGCTATACTGCTCTGACAGTACAGTCTACAATTATTACTTTATAGTTATACGTGATACCTGATAACTGATATCTAAGACTTAAGTATATATTTCAATCTAATATTATGTAAAAAAAAGTTCAATATGTAGAACGGCGGGAGCTTCATTTCCAAAGCATCCCCCCTCAATCTACCACTGCACTCAGTGAAATTATTATGTATAATCATAAATACTCAGACGTTTCAAATGCAATTCATGGCTACCTAAGGGTTTAGACAAAATCTATAAACTTAAATTTACTGTGGCGGAAAATGTATGCGGGTAATATTTTATATTATATGTGTATTATACTGGCGGTAAACGGAAAGGTCGATTTTGACCGTGGAAAAGTGGAACACTGGCCGTTCTGTCTGTTGTGCATTATTAATAATATAATACACTATATATTGAGCGCGCACCAACAAAACGATTATAACAGACGGTACAATAGACACAAAATAAATATTATAAACTGACGGTTTTCAACGAGAAAAACATTCCGCTTCGTAACGCGTGTGGTGTTATTATAATAAAATTGCTGCAGGTATTATTTTATTATTATTATTATGTCGGAAACATATTGTGTTGCGAGGTCCGCCGACGTTTGAAGTTGTTGTTGTAAATCGTGAAAATAGATCGTAAAAATATCGTACGAGGTTTTCCACAAAAAAACTGTCACCCGGGTAATGTATAGCGCGTCTGACGTCAAAAACAATCATGTTTCTGCAATATTATTCTGCAGAAACGCGCATAATATAAATGCATCGCGTCACGTCAACTGCAACGGCACGTGCAGGAGTCGCGGGTGAGTCAAAAAAAAAAATAATAATAATAATAAAAAAAAAATTTGTTGGAAACGGACCAGTTTGGCCGAAAAATCGCACATGCACTTACGGTTTTTCTATTAATAAGTAAAACGGTCGTTTTTTTTTTTCACGAATTTTTTATTTTCCTCGCACACCGTAATAATAATATTATGTTTGCACGTATACGATATTATGCACATTAAAATGTGTGTAATATCATAATAATATCGTGTTGTGAAATATTACACCATTCGCGCTCGAATAACGCACGATAAACGTCTCGGGACCACACGCATCACATACGTAGTATACGTAAATAGCGCGAACGATACGACGGTGACGACGCGATATTTATTGTGTATAATATTATTTTTCTGTTTGTTAGGAAAAAAATTACGAACAAATTGAACTCTCGCGATATTTCGGTAGGTATAAAGATAGGTAAGGTACTGCCACGTGCGATGAGCGTGTGTTCACACGTGAAATAACGCGACGAAATGAATATTCGACGAGCGTCTTTGAAGGGTTAAGTACCTATTTATATGGTATTAATTATAATCGTTTCGTAGGCATATCACCACTGTCTATCCTGTCAGCGCTGGTGAATTTTCAGCTATTTTTTGTTTTTTTTTTTACGTTTTTATTTTCTGCTCAGATTTGAAGCGATTTTGCCGGTTTTTTTTCTTTTTGTATTTGTCTTATCGATTTAATTTGTTTAATATTTACTTATACATTTTATTTACGGCTACAATATATTACGTTAGACTGTTGGATCATAATATAGTACCTATTATTGTTTTACTAAATTTAATTTAATTATTAAAAAAAATTCATAAGTAGGTACCTACTATTAGTGATAAAACTAATGATGAATACCTATGTATATTTTTCTGTACAATTGTTGTATATTCTTTTTTGGTAGCTACGACATCGATGCAATCAACTACAGATCAAATTCAAAGCTGGTAAAACTTAACCCGTTGATAGTGATTAGACTTATTATTTACTATTGTATTTACTATAGCTTATTAAACATATACAGACTTATTTGCCTAGTGCACAGAGCCGCCACAGTGGTAGTGGCTGCCAGGTGACAAATTTGTCAGGGATGTCAACATAAATTATAGTAAAACTAAAAATTTAAAGTAAAAAATATTCTATTTATTTATATACTTTATACATTTAGTAGTTAGTACCACAAAATACGACATGGTTATATTTTCATTTTTTATTCACTGCGATGATATATTATTTCAGTGACATTTATATTATAATCATAAATTATAATAGACCAACCCATGTAATACGCATTTTTATTTGCATAATATTTTAAAATCATTTTTAGTTTTGAATTAATTTAGCTGAGATTCAATTTCGTAATAATTCGATGTATAGTATAGTCTAGGGTATAATCTATATATTAAAAATAAGTTCCTGCACATTTCTCTTGCACCCTGCATTAAAACATTAAAATTTGTTAATGCAACTAATTAGAATGTATTTGCACGACTATATTCATAACTAGAAATCTCTTAGATTTAATTTTGTAGAAATATTTCTCCAGCGCCACCAAATATAATTATGTTTGTATCAGAATTTTTTCCTGTGCAAATATTAAGCAAGTAATTAGTACTAATTCTATTTTTTTTTTTTAACGCGTGAGACGCTGGATACTGCTATTTCAAATAAAATATTAATAATGTGTATACCTCCTTAAAATAAATTCTTATTAGCCCGGGTAATAAATTCAGCTTGATATATAATTTATAAGGAAATATAGCAATAGCAAATCATTAGCTTTAGTTATAATACAATGTATAATCCTAAAAACAATGATGATGCCGGACCTAACTTTTTCCCAAAAAAAAACCCAATTTACATGTCCGGTGAGTGACGTGAGAAATTTGAGTATGGTCGTGCAAATACATGCTATAATTGCAAACACAATTTGTAATATTTTGATTGTTTGGAATGGGGGAGGGGGAGGCAGATGTCGATAATATCTCCACGTCCAAACTTAATATAACCTATATAGGTAATAATTTATATAGTTGATATCATCTCAACTTTGACTTTTAAACTTTTATTTATCTTTTAATAATTATAAAATCCGTACAGGATGTTTAGTGACTACATATGCTGCTATTGGACATTCGTCTCACATCGTCAACCTCTGCACAGGTTAATGTGCAGATATCATACATACCAATACTGTATTATAAAATATAAATAAAAAATTATCGCATTGCATTGCATGCACACTGCATAGAGTACCTACAGGTATAATTCAAGCGCTTCAAATCCTATACCAGTGTATAAAGTATTTAAATATAGAGTGTGGTGTTAAACAAAAAGTTATATTTCGCACTTAAATAAGGTGGTATAGACTATGCACGGTATGGATATGCATACGAATGGTACGATTATAATATAATAACTATAATAGTTTAAAATATTATAAGAATTATATAATATAGGTATAAGATTACAATTTGTTTTTTTTTTATCAATAGATACATACACTTGAACGACTGATATAATAAGTTATATATTCGAGTGTATAGTAGAGTACGCTATAAACTGTAAGTATTACAGCATTACTATATACTCAATACTTTCACATTACAGTAAAACACTTGGTACGGGTGTACCTATAATATAATACTATTGTGTGTAAAATAATATAATTTGGCAATAAAACAATAAATTTAATAACAAACACTAAAACCAATAGATTCGATTATTACTTATTCAGATATTATCCGACAACTTTTTCAATATGATTTGGCGTCGTTCGTATATTATGTGTTGCA
Source organism: Acyrthosiphon pisum (assembly GCF_005508785.2). NCBI lineage: Eukaryota > Metazoa > Arthropoda > Insecta > Hemiptera > Aphididae > Acyrthosiphon > Acyrthosiphon pisum. The sequence goes on along the minus strand of NC_042493.1, from coordinate 9,410,450 downwards.
ATGTAACATTGCAGGGTCAAACAAAATTCGAGTAAATCCTATTGAGTAACCCAATAACCGGGGTTCAGAATATGACACCAGCTAAAAAACTATCGAAACCAGCGGATGGCCAATATTTGTCGTTTTGTGTTCAATTAATCTTTTGGTATGAACATCTCGGTCAGAAATATTATAAATATGTTATTTTATCGATTTTTTGATTTCCATACATTTGTTTAACTAATATTCACCCACGGATTACAAATTAATAACTTTTTGCTTTGTCTACCTAACAATAAGGGTCACCAAATAGTGACTATACATAACCTAACATATTAGGCATAGGTAACTCTGTTAAACGACAACTTAATATATATATCATTGTCTTATAATTAAAGCACTGACTAACAACATAACGTAAAATTGTTTCAAATTTAAACAGTCCAGTCAATGGTTGTTTTCAGAGCTCACCCCTCCCCAGAAAGTTGTAAATTTTATTCGACACTATTATTTATAATTATCTTTTATTGCTGTGGTACCTATAAGACACAATCTTTTTAGTAAAATGTAGTGTTAGTTTTCTATGACACTCACCCACTCTGATTTTTTATTCAGTGTTCGTACTTACTTTTAAATCAGCGGGCAATCTATTATTTTTAAAAATCTCGTGGACCGCATTTGTAATTTAACAACGTAAAAACATGTAGATATATTAAATAATCATTGATGATGATTAAAAATGTTTTAAAAAATACATGTACTTACTGCTTAAAGTGTGTTCGCAGCCATCGAATAAAAACGGTGAATAAGTACAAGGAATCATATAAATTATACAGGCTCCCTAATAAAAACGAAGGAACATCTTGCTGATTGGCCAGAATATGATTTAGAACCCTTAAACTATGAAGTGACTTTCTTGTGCTTGTCAGGTCGAGTTAATTATTTTTTTTTTGAATTAATTTTCAAACGTGGTTTATTTGCAGAGTTTATAACGTCAACATCAGCATTTTGATTATTAAACAGTAATTACATTATTATTATTATATTGTTGCCGTCCCAATGAATTTCGACCACTGCTGTGATGAGATAAAATCGAATAAATATTATAATAACACTTTTTGTCAGTCGTTCGCTGAAAAACACGTATTTTTTTTTCCTTAATAATTCGCTGCTTACGTAATGAACGTAATTTTTTCTCAGTCTGTTATTATATTACATAAATATTATAATATTATTATAAATGCGGTTTGGGGGACGTACGTTCGTGTTGTCCTGCGCACCACCACCTCTGCCACCGCCGCCGCCGTCGTTGTCGCCGACAACAAATTTTACACGGACCGCAACCGAAGGTCAATATCCGAATTTCAAACCTGTTATTACGATATACATAATGTTTTATGTTTATGTGTTATATTATTATGTATTTATATATATTTAGGTGTATGCATATAATAATATTGTATACATTATATAGGTACTCGTATACATATAGTACGTCATATAATATATGTTTAGGTATACAGCGTGTATCGAATGCAATTTCATAAATGTTGGCTTCCGGAATTCGTCCACTTAAAACGCGTAGGTACACATAATATAATATAATAATATTAGTAAAACGTACAACCGTATAATATTGTAATAACACATTACATACTATTATTGTGTGTTTTTATTTGTATATTTTTTTTTTATCTGGAACCGAAAAACTCAACGTTGTAGAATCGTTTTTTACCTTTCCAGTGAGTGTCTTCGATTGTTTTCGATACGATAGACCTGGGGTGGTCACAACGAGGCTTGCGAGCCGCGTGTGGCTCACGAGTTAGTTTTGTGCGGCTTTAAGTTATTTCTATAAATAAATTTGTGGTTTTGTATTAAGTACATAATATTATGTAGATTTAATATATTCTGAAATAAAATGTTAATAAAAAAGGGGCAATTTGCATGATTCTGCCCCGGGCCTCGGGCCACAAAATATCTCTGAACGCGGGCCTGGCAATAGTTGTATAACTATATTATTTCGACTGACATAGATTAAAAAAAATATATAAAAACCTCACAAGATCAAGCAGTTTCGAGTACTATCGAGTGTCAGTATTATAATATTACAATATTATGTAATCTTTAAAACGAGTTATTAAATAATGAAATTTACAGTTTAGATTTAGAACATAATAATATTATTACCTATATGTTAGTCATCATGTGTGTGTGTGTAGCTGTAGGTACACGCGGCTTATAGGTATATATTTATTTTACATCGAGATTAATGGTGGATATGCACTATACAATATTATACTATAGTAAAATGTCTTAAAACCGTTATTGAATATATTATAGCCCATACATAATAATCAGCCGTTATGTGGAGTTACTGCAGTGGTCTCTGCAGGTGTACGCGGGTGTTAGATAATATCCGTTTGTATAATAATAGGACCCAGAGAAGCTCTTAAAAATATTAAATTTTTACTGTCCATGTTTGAAATGTCATATCATACGTTTTAGTATCGTTGCACTTGGCGTTTTGACGTGTCCAACACGTCTCACGCGTTTCCTTTGCGCCGGAGATTCGATTAAAGCTTCGCCATTTCATTTCCTGATACCGTGACGGCTAAAAATCGATAACGGGACGTAGGTACTTTGTTGCGTCGAAACTGTTGTAGCGATATCGTCTGGCAAAAATCCAAGATTCGAGTTTATATTTTTGCCAAATTCGCAGTAAGGTCTGGTTTGCCAGGTAGGTACTACTACTTATCAATGCAAATGCCGTCGTTTAAGTTCAAAGATATTATATTATAAATATTTGCATAAAAATACGACGCAGAACCCCGTGATTTAGGTTGACTGCAGGTTAGGTTAGGTACCTACGATAAGCCACATCGGGTCATGTGTATATACCTATTTGAGACAGACTAAAGTAGTGTTAAAAAATAATGCCTAATGTATTGAATATAAATAAGCACGAATATTATTCTAAATGTCATTATATCATAACGGGATGATGGGTTCAAATAGAATCGTACCAATCAATTGGGGATTGGAGGAAAATGGAAGGTAAATCTGACAAATGTTCTCGTTCAGTTTAATCACTATAATAGCTGCAGCATGTCTCCAAAACCGACCTAGTTGGTACCACCCACATACAATAATTACGGAGAAAAAAATAATATCCATTGGCATCTCTTATTTGGGAGAGGTTTTATTTGTAAATTGTATCTATGCGAGTTGAAGCTATCTGCAACAGACCGAATATTTGTTATTACGCATGCCGCATGGTCGTATGGATTATCGTTGTTAGGCGGGTAAACAATATTTACATCTGATTTTAACAGTTTTTGACTTTTAAGTGCATAGCCGTCAATCTGTCATGTTTAGATAATTTGTGCGACCGGCCAACCAGCAATGTGTATACCTATCTAACTATAGTAACTGTTGTTCTTGTATTGCAATAGGACCGCTCAACAATATTATCATAATGTACCTACTAACTACTTAGTAAATAATATGTTCGTAATATTGTTCTATGTTAATGTCATACAATCATATAAATGTATGCCTATTTGATGAAAGCAGCCGTGAAACAAAGGTGCTGGAATATCTGTGGCTTGGTACGGAAGAAGATTCGATTTCACTTTTTAGTTAAATTGAGATTAAAATGATTAAATATAATTCATTTTAGTACATTTTTGTTTAATTTACATCTGAATTTTATAATGCAACTAACTTAAGGTTTCAGATTGTCCATTTTGATTGGAAATTTAAATAAATGGTAATAAAATTGTTGTTATTTAAAAAAAACTTTTTGAATTTTTTATATTGACCCTCACATAGTTTAAAAGCTAGCATTCGGTCTATATTCTACAATAATAATAATAATATTCGTAGGCGACGTCAGAAAAAATGACTAAAAGCGACTATATTCGTCTAAAAGTTAATTTGTAAAAATGTATATCGGTCAAATCCATCAAACTTATTGGTCGCATATACCTATACTACTTATTTTTGAATATTGGTTTCTTTTGAAATTCCACGATAAGTGTTCACATTCAATAGATAATATAAAACTGTCTCATTATCTAAAAATTAGTATACAGGTCTAGTGGCACGTCGTGCATCGCGGTTGTGTTTTGTGTTACATAAATATATAATATACTTTAACTACTGTTTTGTATAGTATTGTAATAATATAAATTTAAAACATTCCTATTTTTTTTAAATAAGTGGCTCGACGTACAATTATAATACTTAAAAATGTATTGTAACTTAAGTGACAATATACAGTGTTAGTCGTATAATATATATTTCTTTTGTCCGTTCGAAAGGTTTAAGTCAAACAAAACTCGTCTTGTTTCGGAAAGAAAAATTAAAAACATCAAAAACAGTAAATTTCATGTATTCAACATTCGGTTGACGGTGACGTAGAAAAAAAATAGTTTGGCAAATATTCTGTGCCGTTGGTTCGAGCCGATACTTGATACACTAACCATGATACATTGTATGGTTATTATATTAAACCATGAATTTTAATATTATGCATTTGCATATCTGCCGCATAATATGCAAATGCATATAATCGTTTTTTTTTTTCTACAAGAAATGCGTACAACATGTCTTCGTGGGTTCTTCATAATTTATTGGATTAGCGACATAATATTATATTTTACTATTTTTACATGCAATTAATTCGACAAGTTCAACACTGTCCGACGGGACGAGATTCTATAGTCGTAGTCATATTATAGGTATGTGAATTTTTGATGAGATATCATTTTCACTTGCACGATCAGCTGAAGTCACATATTATGATGTCTTCTAAATTTAAACACTGCACAACAAAGTTAATTATAAAGTTTGTTATTCCTTTCTATAGTAAGACTTATGGTCCATAGAATCTGTATAGGCGTTTTATTTTTCCACCTTCTTAACTAACAGTTATCTAATAAAATATCCTCATAATTAGAATTTTTGGTTCTAACCGTAATACCTACATTGAAGTTTAATGTTTTATTAATTTAAGAAGAATACTGTTCGTGTATACAATATTTATGTAATATAATATTTCTTATTTTTCTAATATTCTACATATAAGTTTCATTATTTGTATTTTGTAAAATGAACGTAATCATTGTCAAGTAATTGTTGTCTGTTCTTCGTAATTATTTGACTACCATTCGATCTTTTATGAGATCTCGTCAAACTTTGTGCTCACTCCTCACATTCACGTGTACATAATAACGATATTTGCAAACTTGTAACACCTACTGAAAGTGGCAAAGCTGTACATTTTAAATCTGAGAAGAACATACTGATAATTGATACGTAGAACGAAATATTGCTGAAACGGTTTTCAGTGAGATTTTTTATAATATCTCAAATTCCATTTTTTGGGATTTTGTTGTGATTTTGAATTAGATATAGTGTTGAATGTGAGTAAGTTAGTTTTAAACCACTTGGTGGTCAACGTATTTAAAGGGCTTCCGCTCGCCGACTGTATTAACAAATAAATAAATATCGTCCAGCGGCGACGTTGAGCATTCGTTTTTTGCGTTCAAGCTTATATTTTGGACCACCAATGGATTCCAGTTACACATCCTGGTAACAGCGATGCTCTTTGTAATATATTTAAATGAGAACTTAAGTAGACACGACTAGTCATGTTTAATAAATGTTACTTCTTTTATAGGTATATGTAAATATTTACTTTTTTCTAAAAAACTTATTTTTTATTTGATTGTTAATAATTCATGGCAGGTATAACTTTTATATACACTTTTGAATGAAAATATGGGTACATATTATACATAAATCATGATCAAACTATCAAGAAAGTTTATTTTCATATACTTTTTGAAGTATACATATTATTATTTCAGGCATTTATGAGCAATATGTAGTGAATCACTGCGTATAATATATATAATACTATATATAATAGTCCACTATTGACTATAATTTTACCCATTATAATATATATATTATTACGATAATATACATATTATTACAGGTGTATATTTAAGAGGAGGATCATATGGGATATGGCCCCATATTGAACACTCGAGTGGTCCTATAGGATCATATTGATATTAAGACTTACAAATTAAAAAAAAACACTTAAAAATCTAGAATTTGAACAGAAACGGAAAACAAATAATTAGTCTAGTTGAGTTGTTGATTTCAGAACGTGTTCCAGACCGATCGAAAAATAGTCATTACGCGATGTGCCAACCTGGATGACGTGTGGAACGTTCGTGTGTGACGACGAGATGATGACAAAAAATCCGAAACATATGTGTAAAATATCATCTAATTATCGGAGGATCGAGTGACCGAGATTTCCCGTTTTGGACGGGCAATGCGTGAAAATCCGGATTGGACAAAGGATCAAGAGATATGACGTTGTGCAGGAGGTAATGGTAAAAATGTTGCGGAATCCGGTCTCGGTAATTTTTTTTCTTTCTTCGATAATATTATAATGAATACAAGTACTATAAAAACGGGTTTATCGAAAAACCAAGTGTTTACACACATCGAGTGGGACTCGTGATTACTGATTACCAATTCAATAATTATTATTTATGCATATGACATTTTCGGCTTATCAATAACTCAAATAGGTAACATTAATTACAAAATAAAATAACTAGTCAAAATAATCAAAATAATTAAAAGGTAAATCGGGGAGGTGTGTTTTTGAATTTTTCGAAGGATCTGAACTATGAATTTTTTACAACGAACACACGAAACCAAATAGCATCACACCGACAGCCAGACGTCCTTGGACCTCTTGGCCTTTTCGGCAAAAACAGCCCTTTTCAGGGCTCTTTTTACGTGCACGCCGCCCGTGTTAAACAAACAATAATTCAATAATAACAACATAATACGCACCACAAAAGTCTGGCCCTGGCTATCATCAAAATGTTGTTTCTTAAATTAAAAAAACCAAAATGAAAAAGGTCATTGCCGTCACATTTCGTACCAAATTTTGTGTTTGCAATCAAAACGATTATACAGGTCGTAGAAATAATTAGTTTTCGTGGGTAGCTTATGAGATTAGATTTGATTGGTAACAATACTATATTACGTTATTATAAACTTATAATTTTAAATTATTATTCATGTATGACGCAGTTGTATAAGAAAACGCACCAAAAAGGTTCAAAGGCGAGCTTACCACTTTTCAAACGCTTCATATAATGAGCCATAATAGAGTATACTAAAACTATTTTTAAATTAAAAATTTTATATTTATATATTTGTTTAAATAAAAAAGAATAAAAGAAATTGCCATCAGCTATTAAGGAATCTATGAGTATTATAGGTATCTAATTACTCATCACAATTATTACATTAGAATTCTATATTTGTTTTACATGTTACAAAAATAATAAATGTCATCATATTTGTAAACATAGGTCGTTTTTTCATTTTGGTTGGTTAGAATATCAAAATTTAAAAACCAAATTAAGTGCCAACTACTAAACGTTTTGGTAAACTTGGTGAGTGCTTGGAATACATCTGGTCTATAGAATAAAATAACGTGTGGTAATTTGCTATACAATGACTCGATTAAGTTTGTGGTTTTTGTCAATCGACCTTTTTGGAGTAGAAATCATAAGTGTGCGGTTTTTTGGATGCATGACATATTTTGAATCGTGGTTAAGACATATCACTTATTTTTTAAAAACTAACCAAGTTATTATTATAAAGGTTAAAGGTATAATCTATGAAAGTTAATTACCTAATCTGATAAAAAATATTCAAATCAAATAATCAATATCGAGTGTCCCCTCCCCCCCATTAAAACCATTGGAGTTTTCTTAATTTATCCATTAGTTGGGATAATACCGAACCACTTAGGCATTATTAATAATAAAAACTATTTTAATTGTCTTTAAATTGTTTGCAATCTCTTGCAAAATATTATAAATAAAATTTACTTGCTAGTTTTTGTGCTCTATATATAGAATGTTATAGTAATTCGTCATTATAATGGTTAAACTAAAAACCAGATGTACTATATTAGACGTACTTGAAACGACACAACACAATTTTCTGAAACACGGAAAGAAAAAATGATTATAATATATTAACGAAAAGTGATTTCCGTTTTCACCAAAACAATTATGTTTACACTTACTACAAATAAAATATATGAAAAATAACGATGTTAGTAGCTGCAATAAGTATAAAAAAGGTGCTCATGTCAAGTAAACGGATAGGTGCTATAACATATTATTGTACTCGGTTGTAATCAGAGGCGATTAAATGATTTTGTCACTTGTGGGGAAGGGAGGGGGTAGCTAATTTATTAACATGCACTATGCATTATTTGAAATATAATTTATGGCTTCTGTTTTATACATAGTAATTTATTATATACATTTGAATAACTGTTGACAAAATGATAATGGGGGGGGGGGGGGTCCACCACCGATTGACCACCCCTTGATATAATGTAATATAGTAAGTACAATAAACTGAAAATAAAAGACTGTGACATATTTCAATATTTGATATTATTTTAAGGTGTATTAATAATATTATATATTATTATACAATTATCTCAGTTTCAAGTTTCAAGTTTCAACATTACAATACGCATAGACCTGTGAGGTGTTTTGTTGTGATTCAGACATAATAATAATTGCATCATATAATGTAGAAATACAAATAGGTAGATGATGTAATTTTTGAAAATTAATCGTTTTACAGGTTTTAGTTTCATATACAATTAACTATTTTAATTTCTAAGACCCGACAATTTAGCACACAACACAAACATCATTATACGTAGGTACCTACAACAATGCAGGTTAATTAGGTATTATTTTTCTAATTAAAATGTGTGTATGTTGTGTGCATAACTAACTTAAATTCGAAAATGTACAAATTATTCACGGATAACAAGTGTTTTATTAAGAATTTTATTTTAAAGAAATGTTAATTAAACCAATAATTAATTATATCGCAAATTTATTTTTTTTCAATATTTAAAAACTTTAAAAATACGATTATAAATGCATTTTAACCACAATTAAAACATTGTCAAATTAAACAGTGAATTCGTAATTTTTTTTTGTTATTTTAATATTTTTGGCGATGTTCCCGATGAAGTGCATTTGTGCCGTTGTGATTTGACAAAAGTATTTTATCCAACTAAAACACAGAAAACAAGAATAATAAAAAAAACCGATTATGCAACATTATAACCTGACCTAACATTTTGTCAAACGAATGTTTTTTTTTTTATTTCGTAACGTTTTAAACAAGACCAAAATAGTTTTCTTTTAAAAAACGTTTTTAACATAACGCCCTCGCATATTTGTGTTGTGTTCATTCATATTCGCCTGCCGTCATCGGACAACACCATTATTCTCCTTCACGCGTATTATTTTAAAGAATGACTTTTTATATATTATATACTAGCTGATCCCGTGCACTTCGTTACCCGTCAAATGTACAAACTGTATAATATGACTAACTTTGTTCAATGCCTTATTTAATGTTCTGTGCATGATGTTCTAGATTTATCTTAACTTTTCTGTTGCCCGGAATAAAAATTCTTCTTCGCAGCAATATAATATTATCAGGTAAGCAATGTATCTGCGGTAGATCGCGGACCCCGCGCTGTTTGTACGTAAATAACACTATTTTTTTTTGAGTCGTCTGTATAGAAGGTAGGAGGTTATCGAAATGGCGTTCAAATTGCTGTTGTATTACAAATTATTTTGTAATTGCTATCCGGAAACTGTTCTTGTACAACTAGATAGAAACTCGAGTTACAAATTTACAATACTTCCACAATTGTACGATTAGGTAAAAAACCATTTATTGGAGTAATAATATACTTTAGTAGTATCCTGCAATCGTATAATAAAGTATGTCCTGTGTACGTAGTGTTTCTCATACGCTAGACAATCTAAATGAATTATTTTACATCAAAATGTTATAGTACTTATATTGACAATCTTTATTGTGCACTTTATGTGATTGTCTCTAAAATACGCCGTTACAATATTATTGTCAGTTTTTTAATTTATAAAATCAATCAAATTGATCGCAGGCCAGTTGTTGTAATATAATACTATTATATAGATGAGATATGTTTTTTTAGATCTCCGTGCCGATCAATGCAAAATCAAAACGGACAATGAGTCTTTACGTCATCGATCTGGAACCAAGATCATTTTTTGACAATTTTTACGCTCGAAATATGCTCAAAATATTCCCTTAAAACACTTTGATCAAACTTATTTTACAATCACAAAAAATAAATGTGCACGCGTTTTATTAAACGGACCTTTATTCGCAGGATTTCTCTTGCAGGTACGCACTTTGTCCGTTTGTCGAAATCAGTTTTTCGCTCCGTTAGCTTCGCAGGTTCAAATATTCGCATTTCGTATTTTTCACGTGCCCCAGAAAAAATTCACGCATGTTAAGCTGTAATATATAACCTGGCTTTTGATAATAATATATGTTTCGTCGTTTTCCATTATTTTTCCAATATTGATAGACGTTTTGTGACGATGATGGTTTTTTTTATATCATGCGATACTACAAACGTATAACGTAAGCTACTGCGACTTTTGTGATGTTATTCGTGACTATAATTTTTGGATACGTCCAACATAATATTATTATCACGGTAAAAAGCTGAGCTAGGGAAATTAATGATATTATTATTACGAGGCAATAATACTTGCACGTATATTTCACACACTAATTTAGTTATTCAACAGCTTCAAGTACCTACCTACTACCTATGTTCGTTGTAATTTTTATTTTATCTCTGCAATATATTAATATCCATAAGTGGAGACGTCCATCATAAAAAAACTTGTGTTCAAAAAAAAAAAACTGATACTTAGTGATGTAGGATTTATTATTGAGGTAGATTTTACCTGCAATTATCAAACTCGAATGTATAATAAGCACATAAGCGAGGTATATGTTTCTACGTTGTTTTTTTGTTTATGATATTTAATTTTTTGAGTTAGTAATGAGTTATTGTAAAATATTGCAACACAATTACATGAACAATAATGTTTTCGGGTAAGTAATATAGGTAATATTAAGTAGTTATATTAAGGGTAGGTAATATTAAGTAATATAGGTACTTTTAAGTTTGATAATAAATCAATTCACTTTATTTTTAAATCCAACACCACACGATTGGTTCTATTGAACGTAAATATTTTACTCGATTATATATGTTTATACGACAAACAGGAGTTTCCTCTTAAAGATATGTATACGTCATACAATATTCGGATTGTTTTATTTTAACTTTTATTGTGAACGCCTTTCCAGTAGTTTTAATTTTTTTATCTTGAATATTTATTTCATAAAAATATTAATTAATTACAGTTTTGGGGCAAGAACCCCAAATGTTAAAAAAAATATTATATTTTGCTTTTATGGATCATCTTAGTCGTTCAGTTGTCTACAAACAAGTTTTTTAACAATAATATTCTATTGCTAATTTATATACATATAGGTTTGCTATGTATAATTAATTATATCTATCGGTTTTTACATTGAATTTTTTTGAAGTCGTTCATGAAGCGTTGACCATAGCATAAAAATAAAATAACCTATACATAAAACGATTCGATCGTTGAGTAGGTATGCTTATAGCCTAAAGGTAGGTAATGGTATATTAATTGTTTTTTTTATATATTTATATCATATTACAATCTTTTAGTAATGTAGTATTTCATACCTCGTGGCATAAAACAAAATCGAAATCGTTCTGATTTACTGACTTACTGTACATTCGGTTCTACGAATTCCCACTAATATATTAATATGCTGTAAATTGTAATCAATTTTATTTAAACGGTTAGGTTTAAGTAATACTTCATAAATAAAATACACATGCGTAAATGCTAAATTATTGTTGTCGGCTGTGTAATCCACGTAGGGCGTTTCCGGATTTTCTGCACTACATTATTGATAATAATCTCATGTTATAATATAGCGAGTAGAACGGAAAACCTATTTTGCTTCTTGTGAATACGGTATATTTATGGGTAAGTAGTACTTACTAAGTACTTACAGTTTCTTTAATAATTACTTTATTGATAAGTAATTTACCTGTTGTTTTAATGAGCAAAGGATTTCACTAAGAGACTTTTCGTAAATCAAAAGGTATCGTGCGCTTTCGATCAAATTATTATCCACGTATTACCTTCATGAAAATGTTTTCGATTATTTTTTTTTTTTAACCTACCCAAAAACATTATTTTATATGTATTATAATTTAAACTATTTATATTTAATACTTTTAAGTAGCTACCTATAGATGTTATATATTTAGTTATTTATTAATACGCTATATCATAATTTAAAATTATCTTTTCATAAAATGAAATAAAACACACTTTTTTGAAATGAGTTTACTATTTATAATGCTATTTTATATTTTAAGCTTTTTATTATTATTTAAAAGACCTATTGTCTATTTGCAGCTGAAGTACACCATTTATATTAAGTTGATATTATTTTAGAATATACAATAATAAGTCACTAGGTATAGTAATAATATTTGGCATTAGATTAATTTACATATACTTTTGTTTATACAATTGTTGAAAAAAAGCCTATGTAAGAAATATCCTTTTAAATGTCTGTAGCTATAGAACGCTATTTGTTTGATAGTGTATATTTGGAATTTTCGACCATTAATTAACCAATTAAATAATCATAAAAAAGGTGGGTAAGTAGATGTCGCTCTGCTGTACAGTAAGTTACAAGTGGGTCACTGTAATGGGTGATGTTAAATTTGAATTCAATGATACAATATCGTTGTATAAGAAAAATGATTCTGAGCGAAGACGGTCAGACAGCCTATGATATTACTAAGTATATTTGATGATATTATTGTGAATAAAGTAATATTTATGTATAACCTATTTACGTGGAACCTTGTTTTAAATTTTCAATACTTAGCTATAAAAGTTGAACATTTTATAAATTTTTAACTACAAAATAATTATTAAATTTTGTCGAAATTCGAACTTTAAATGCTTATAAAAAAAAACTGTTCCCATGTACGTTTTAATATTTTTCAACTGCTATTGTAACAATATATCAGGAGCCTTGCATTAAATTGTTACTCTTTTCTACCCGACTAATACAATTTTATTGATATTTATAGAATAAAAAACTAAAAAAATTGGAAACTGAAAATTTCTCTTAACAGCTCAAAATAAGTCAAAATATTTTTTTAAAAAAAGGCATGGTGTATAGAAAAGTCTAATATAAATATTCATTAAAAATTTCATGTGTCTGCGGTCATTTGTTTTAGAGTTACACCAAAAACCAAAATCGATTTAGCAAAAAATAGATTTTGCGTAAAAATTCCCGTTTTTCCTTACCTAATTTTTCTTTTGTTTTTCACGGCGCTTTTAAAAAACTACTGGAAAAATTTTACTTTTTACCCCCCCCCCCCCAAAGTACCAACAAGATTGATTTTTCTATCAGAAAATATACTGTTGAAGAAAATCTAAGTACTTTTACTGTCCTAAAAGTTGATGACACAAAAAAAAAAATAAAACAACACGCATCATTGTAAAATCAATACATTCATCGTTCCACTCAGAATCTAAAAAGTGATTTTATTATTGAAGGTAGATACTAGATACAACCATTATATTTGATGATTAATCAATTTTCGATTATATTACTTATGATTTTAGTTGTTTTATTTGTCTAAGAAAAATATGAAAAATTAATTTTATCACTTAATAAAAACTAAACAGTTCAACAATTTACTTCCATATAATATAATTATATTACTAGTATAATATAATTTTATTAAAATATAACATTTTTATATGTACTCTAATTTTATGATGAATTAATTGCTATTATGTATTATTTAACAAATAAGTATAAAATGAAAATGTACCTATGGCAAAAATATGCCATAAAACTTAGGCATGCCAGCGAATAAACCACGACGCCCTTCAAAACAGTGTTTTTGAGGACGCCCATTCTCGTGGCGTGTTTGTTATGTTGCAATATTTAGTTTTAAAATTAAAATACAAGATGGTTATCGTAAGTGCCGCTAAAAGTCCCTTACTAGTAAAACGTCAAATCATTATCGAAGTTTGTATACTGAAAACCAGGAAACGCCCTGTATAAAAGTATATTATAGTGTGCTTACCTGCCGACGCTGTCAGTCATTGGACACTGGACGAACCTACATAACAATATACCTACAATGTTCATTATAACTTTTCTGACCAGATGTGCTCGTGACCTACATAATAATATAATATGATGACAATATAATAATATAGTCATAATAACAATGTAATAATAATACACGCACGTAGTCTTTTTTCATAACATGACACACATAATATAATATGTTATATTATAGCCATCGCTGCAATGTGTACCTACATTATACGGTTTCGGGTTCGCAAATAATTTAGAGTGTACCTACGGTCAATATTTTTATGGTTAATATTACGACAGCAATAATATTATAATATGGTAAATCGTCATATTTTGACTTGTCGATCTATATTATAATATACGATAACGTGACGACATTTTATACGGCAGCTCGGGGTAGTGCGTTATTTATTTGGAGCAACAATATTGTTTTTATTGCGTCTGGTGTGACGTTATTGTGTGGTCGGTTCGTTATAAAATCGTAAATTGGGAAGTGGATTTGATTTTCACCTTAAATAAACAGCCAAAATATTAGATACATGATCATAATATATATTACACAACTAACCCTGCAGTTAATATTATTTAGAGATAGGTAAATAGTTATGGTAAAGTGATATTCACTCAGGCACGTGCCCAGGGTTTTTTTTAGAGGTGTGTTTTAATTGTATACCTATTTAAATAAAACATGTAGGGGGCTTTACATACTCTATTGCAGTAGTCATCAATATTCATATTAATATAATATAATATATAAAATAGAATCATATTCTGAAAACATATTTTGTAGAAGTAATAAAAATATATTTTTAACAACCAAAACACCCTCCTGGCTATGGCATTGTATTTACAATGCCTAAATTACCAATTACTAACTAGTAATGGCGCTACAGTGCATAATGCCCGGTTCTGGCATAATGGATAAGGCGGCTAAAGTTTTTGACTTGAACCACCCCCATATTATGTATGTTAATATTTTATAATTTTCCTGTTGTTTAAATTTGCGTTTATAATAATAATTTTGGTTGGAATTGCTGAAAAGCTTAAATGTCAAACTACTAAACTTAATTTTTTTACCAAGAGAAATTACAGTTATAAAATTATAATATATTATAACTTTCGTTTAAAACGTCTGCAAATGCTTAAACAATATTAAATTTATGTAAATGGTCGTTATTTAATCATTTTTTTTTTTTTTCGTGAATATTTGTTGATTGAACTTCATCACGCGAGATTAACAACACGAATAATCACTGCCAACAGAACAACGGTAATCCTCCGATGTACAACAGCTAGTTACCATATTATTAGATTTCATACTATATAGTATATATACCTATGTATGGGTACATGATGATGGTTATGAATTATGACGGTGATGATGATGGTGGTGATAGTAATAATAATATAATATAATGGCCACGGCCCGTTCCAATTGTTTAACATTATTTATTATTTTGTGGAGATTTAATTCACAGTTTTTAAATCGGTGCCGGAGAACTTACTGACCCTGACGTGACGGCGCGCGCGCACTTAAACACCATACGAGAGTCGTATTAAAACACCTCTGCGTCGAGGCGTTTCAAATCCTTTTTTGCAAACCGTTTACCGATTTTCGACCAAAGAGCCTAGAGGTAATATATACCAGGATTATACATCAGAAGAAAATAATTATATCTCAACGATTAATCTACAAATTAAAATAATCGAATATAATCTTCGTAGGTTTTATACGTACGTGTATTACAGTAAGAAAACGTGCCATTGTTAGGTTGTCCTACAAGAGATTGCTTGCACCATTAGTCCCTAGTCCATCCGTAGGTACAGTCGAACTTGGTTAACTTAAACTTTTTAAACTCAAATTCGTAGATACCTCCATCTCTTTCAAGGTCCCTATACAACTTCCTATTACCTATTGTATTATTCTTGGATAACTCTTAACTTTTTGGCCGGCCCCTTCTACTTCGAGTTATAATAACGTTATGATTATAACGTAATATTTGACAAAAAATGATTGAAATTTGTAAACGTAATTATATTGGAAAGTGATGATAAAAAATAATTAAATATGCCGCATTAGTTATTATTTTAAAATGTAATAGTTATTTACCTACACTATTTTAAAATAACGAAAAACGCAAAAGTTGAACAACGTTATAATTGTAAATAACATAAAACGGAATTTCTTTCTCAAATGCAAGTCCTGGAAAAAACCATAAAATAAAAAATAATAAACACAATAACTCAAATATTGTCGGTGGTTATTATTTTTACAAAATTGAATAAAACTGTCGTATTTTAAAATAGTGAATTGGTGCCTGAATTTTAATATAAGTGAATCCATAATTTTTTTATTTAAATAACTGTCAGCAGTTTTTCGTTATTATATTACATATATTATTCCTTCATAATTTTTATTTATGATGATTTTATTTTTGTTGAGTTTTGCTCTTATTACATGGATTAGTTTGTATTTTTAAATTAAATACATACGAAAACAACAATATATTATAGGATGTACTATATTGAATTGCGAGTTAGGAGGACGCCACACCCGCATGTGTTGTGCCCGTCTTACAAATTTACAACATAGCAAAAACTGTTTTGCGAGGAAAGAACAGAGAAGGTTACAGTCATAACTCATAACTAAAACAAAATGTCGACCACATAAAAAGCTGAACTTTGGCCGTGACATATCGTTTTTATTTTTTTTGGTATCACTTATACGAAAAATGTTCTAAAAATGTTTCAAAATCCATTATTGTTTATGTTTTTCAAACTTGAATAACTTTTTCGCAGTTCCTATATCGAAAAAATAAAAATGATATATTGCACAAGTAAAGTTTTTCTTTTTATGTGGTGAAAATTTCGTTTCTTAGTTATAACTGTAGTCTTCTCAGTTATTTCTCGCGTAAAACAGTTTTTGCAATGTTTTACATATTTTGTAAAACGGAAACATCACAAGCGGGTGTGGCTTCCTCTTAGGACCAGTTGCACCGTCTCTGATTAAAGTTAACCGGAGCTTAATCGGCCGAATTGGCCCGGTTAAATATCTGTTATCAGCTGATTAAGCTTAATCGAAGTTTAACCGTAGACGGTACAACTGGCCCTTAAGTTTTGAATGAAACTATTGCATAATGTAGTTCTAAAATATTTCATATCCCCATGATATCGAAGACGATGCCCGCATATTTTCGGATTAAGTTTGTCATCACTTTTTAGTATAAATAATAATTTATGATTTGGCGGAATCGACATATTAATATAAAAAGTTCGGCATAGTCGATATATATAGGTACGCTCGTTATCCAGTACCTAATCGTCTAGAATAAAAGGTATAGACAGAATGACAATAATATATTATTCGTAGGATTAATAATGAAATGAAAATATGTCGAAGCAAAATAAAACAACAATACTAAGCCTTCTGAAACAATAATTTATACGATTATTATAATACATATCCGCATAGGCCCGCCCCGTGTAGATTCATGCGAAACAATCAGTACTTATACATAGTAATATCATAAACATTACAACTCACCGGATCCCGTTCCTATATTATCATCTGTTCGGGACAATGAACCCGACTCAGTAAATCTCTTTCGAAATTACACGTTACCACCATATATACCTGTACATGGTATAGGAATCACCGAAGGAGCAAATCATTTCTACTTGGGCGTGAAACCTAACCTGCAGAAACAGGCGTTTAAGACGTCTCCTTCTGCAGGTACATTTCTCGGACGTCGAAACCGAACGCGTCTCATGCTCGCCTCGGATGGTGACTGTACGCATATGCCATAATTTTCTGTGACTGTTGTTACAAACTAAATTACGATTAATTGAAGTAAAATAAAATAATAATATAATATAACGATTATAGTAAAATATTTGGTATTATCGTATTTGTTTTATTATTGTTATCCTATAACGCGATTTTCTCACTTTTCAAATGTTTTTCACTACAGTAATCTCATCGTCTATGATGTGTACCAAATTTTTATTCTCGGAGATTTGTACCGATAAAGTATATTTTATTATATTATCTTTTTCGCTCATAAAAGTCATGTGGGACGCTACACGTCTATTTTGTTTTAATTGTTAATATTGTAATAACATATATTATAGTTTTAATAAAGAACAGGTATTGTTGTAGAAGGCTTATTATAACATAATATTATTAGCCTTAAAGCCTCGTTTTCACACAGACAAACAAATTTAACTACGATCGCATGCGCGTATCCGTTGAACGAAATAATTGCCACCGAAATGCTTCGTCTCTACTAAACTTTATCAAACACGTTTTACTGGAATCAGCTCAGAACAACATTTGCTCGATGACAATGTTCCAAACATTTGTTTCAATAATAACTTTTTTTTTTTCAAAATAATTTACCAAGCAATAAAATGTTTGGAACGCGATTTATTTGCATGGAAACGGGTCTATAGCGTCATTATATTAATATTAGGTATAATATTGTAATGTAATCATGGTCGAGCATAATGATTTATAGCGATGATGAATTTAGACGAATATGGATTTTGGTCCTATTAAAACGAAACGTGTTTTACTTTTTTGTGTGGGAATACCGTGGGCGCACTTAAATGTTGAAAGGTAACGATATTTTTTTCCATTGCAGTGCTACATATACGTACTTATACGTTATACTCAATAAAATCGACTTAATTCCCTTACAGAGAATTTGGTGCTATATTGTTCCTGATAACAAAAATACAGTTAAACTTCTGAATAGCGGACACCCTCGATCACCGAATTTTTGTCCGCTGTTCTGAGGTGTCTGTTATTCAGAGGGGGTACATTTTTGAAATTCTTAAATGATAATGTGTTAAATAAAAACATTTGCTTTATGGTAAATTTATTTACATTATATAATGTTGTTATAAACATGTAGGTAGGTAATACAAAATATAAATGTAAATATGTATGTATTGATTATGCAGACTTGTTCGTTAGTATCAACATTTCCTGAATGTTCATCGTCTTGACTAAAACCAGATCGCAAGAAGTACATTTTTACAATTTCAGGCTTAATTTGGGATTCATTAGAAGCCTCCCAATACATATAAAAAATAGTGGTTCTATGGTAGCCAATGACAAAAATAATTTGTTAAATATAAGAAAAAAAATGATTCTAATTTCTTAAATGTTTTGAAGTATGAGTGAGGGTAAATATTTTTTAAATTATTGCTTTTTTCGTTTATCTTAATATTTTGTAAGTGGGTGCTTATTTAAATGAGCTGAAAGACCCAAAGAATCCCGATGATAATAATATTTAATAACATACTATTATAGCGGCACTGCATCAATACACGGCTGCATACATACTTACACGACATTGCTGCATTTCGTCGTGGTCGCGAATCGATAATGGACCATGTTCAAAGACTGGCCAATACCTGAATACATATAAGAATCACAATTAAGTATAATATTATTATAGAAGTGTACAGCGAAGTAGGTATGTAGGTAAAGATAATATTAATAATTAATAATAATGATAATAATATTATTACAATTACTATGCACAGAGTTGTAGTAGGCCTACACACACGATGTACCTACACGATATTGTTATAATATTTGTAAATACTTATATGCATACGACCGTAAGTTGTAGTCGAGCGACGGTAATTATTATTCATATTGTAATGTTATTATTATTATTATTATTATTATTATTATTATTACTATTACTACTGTTACTGTTACTGCGCCGCGGTTGTAACGCATAACGCGTATTGTTCCTATACCGCAGTATAATATAGGTAATATGGTTATGATATTATTATACCGACGCATATACCCATTACAATACTATGTGCTATGGGTTTACAGTTATCGCCGTGTGCGACGTTTATAATATACGGAACATCCGGGTGCCGGACATTTCGAATTTTGACCTCGCGCCTAAAAGCGGGCGGCCCTCGACGCCGTCGTCGTCGTAATATTGTATTGTAACACAATAATGATAATATTGTTATGTATAAAAGTAACACAACATAATAATATATACATCACATTGTAGGTATTATAATTATATTATAATACACGCGTTGCGCCGGCATCGTAACAGCGGTCCTAACCTGTGATCGTGAGCCGGACAACACGCGCGGGCGAGCTCGCTTTCTCCGAAAACCTATAGGTTTTAAACGGGATAACATTATTATTACTGCAGGTCGAACTTGAAAAATGGTCAGTAAACACGCGAGCGCGTGTTGGTCGTTATAATAATATTATATTTTTTAATAATGTACCTACACTGCAGCTGCAGTTGTTGAGACGGTGCACAACTAGGTACATGTTATAACAGAGCGAAGGCAGGTCGATATAGTGCGTCGATTAATATTTATTTTTATATCGACGAAATTGATGTTATTATATTATAAAGAAAAAAGTAAATCCATATGGAGTTACCTGATTGTCTTACTTATTTTCATTCAGATTTACTCGAAACGTTGATATTTGTCGCTTTTTTTTGTCAGCGTTTAAGAATATTAATTCTATAGACGTTGCATGTATTTTAGGCTGATGGCGGTATTTCGTAGGAGGATATTATACCTAAGGAATACCATAATATCATAGAAAAATAATATTTTGTACAATATCTATTTGACTAAGTTTTGATAAATTTAAGGCACGTCCAGGTGAATTTGATTTTAAAAACGTGTTTATAAAACCAACGACGAGAATAAAATTAAAGTAACTTATCAAGTTCAAAGTCAATAAAACAAAAATTCTTTACTTTTGTGTTTTTAAAGCGCTTAAAACACTTATTCGGCATTGGCTCAATTTTTTTTATTTGGGGGGAATCAAATGTATGTTTGTTTAGTATTGTTTATTCAATATGAATAATTATATCTACATAATTTCTTAATACATGTTACAATTTTTACATTATAAATCACACTATTTTGTATTGTATTGCTTAAGCTATAAGAAGTGAGTCTTATCACTCTCTGGCCTTATCACACATGCCCCCTTTTTTTTTTAACAAACGACCAAAGATAACTGTAGTTTCTAATTTGGTTGATACAGTCTGCAGATAGTTTTATACTTATAAAAATTACCATAATAAATTCAAGCTGGTGAAAGAATAAAACTAAAGGCGGTGCCACAGATACATTCGAGTCGTGTGCTTTTTATCGTACTATTATGATTCTCATGGTACCATTCACTAACTATGATATACCTGGACATTTTTAGAGTTGGACCAAACTCAACTTTTGGACACAGCACGACAAACGATGAAGCTGTGATATCACTTTTTAAGAGGTACATTTTCTATAAAATTAGACATAGATTAGCAAAAATAAATAAAAATGTGAAACACGCACTTGTATAAAAAAAACTAAATTAGGTACCTATAGAATTTTAAAGAAAGGAACCTGAAGATATATTTTTGTATCATGTATAAGTGTTTGTAAGCTCTTGCAAACTTTTTATATCCAATTAGTTCCCAGTGACATATTTTTAATGGGATGGAGTGGCCGAGGGTATAAGCTTTACATATATATAGTATAGACACTATAGGTCCTGGAGCCTCAAAACTCTAAATACGTCTCTGAGTAGCAGGTACAGAAAGTACCTATACGCGTATATTATTTTAACCAAAATGCATGCGTTATACTTGCTTACTGAATAAAAAAAGATCAGAACGGAAGTGATAGAATTTTACGTTATGAAAATGTCAAGATCATAAAAATAAAACCAGGGAAGTCACTCTGTTGTATGTCTATTATGCGTCGAGTGTACCTCATAATATTCACTACATATTATTATTAACTGTAATGGATGTGTTAAATAATTTGAATTCTTTATTGAATGATAAATCATTGCACATGAAAAACGATTCTGAGCGGAGACGGTTTGTCGACATTATACCCTTTCAAGAATGTTTTATTATAATATATTTAATATTATTTATATTGCTAAAGGTATATTATCAATTTATTTAGTAGTAATTTTGCACTAATACAGTAGGTTGAGCACATTTTTGCTAAAATCAAATTGCATAATAAATATATTATAGTAATTAAGTATAATAATATTATTTCATATGATATCAGTCATATCACTAGATACCTCCCTGTTAATAATTTATGAGTAACGTATAGTCCTTAGACGTTACGTCCAACATCTAGTCCTGGGCACATTATTCCTTTTCATTAATAATCAAAGATCAATATAAGGTTTAAAATATCACATGTTGTTTTTGTAATAGTTGAGCAAAAAATAATATATATAGGTGCTCATTATGTCTGCACAAGCTGTTAAAGTTTATAGGTACCTAATTGTATATTAGATATCCACGAGACAGCAAACGGGGCACACTGAACTTCCTAAAATTGTTCTCGTTTAATTTTTTTCCTCATTCCATAATCACAAATCCCGTGATTTCCGTTGGCGGTGGAAAGTTGATTTTTTTTCAAGAGTATAATATATAGTATTATATTATACTCTAAATATATTATATACTCTATTATACCGCTGCTTAACTGCATTAAAACATTATATATGATAATTGTTACCGACGAACATTGCAGACGAGCAATGATGATAATGACGCACATTCGATCGTCCTTGGACGAATATAAATTGTTGTCAGACACCGAGATGACGATATTAATGTTATGGTCATTATGTGTTTATTTATTATTGTTATTATGATAACGAATATCTTTGTTTCACGTAGGCTAATTGGACGTTTTTTTTTTTAAATTCGATTTTTAAAATCCAATACTTACCTGTATTTTAGTTTTAGATTCATGCCAAACAATAATTATTGTGGTCTCGTTTGTTTTTAATATTGGATTCTCACGAATATAGACGGATACATATTATAAGGGGGGGATACAGTCCCCCAGATCATTTGGCTTATTTGAGAATATTCTAAATGCGTTTTACAAAAATGATTTGAATCTGAAATTGACAAATATAATTGTTATATAATGATTAATACTTATATACCAAATTTAGTTTCTGAACGAAGCGATTAATATGTACCTATTGATTTTACAATGGTTTTTTTTAACGACTAGACGCTTTTATAAAATATATAGTACATAATATATATATATAGTATATAAATAATCAGTAAAGAATGTATAATTCTTCTAATAAATAATTCTTATTAGTTTTCTAAATAAATGTGAAATACGAATTTTTTAAGCAAAATCAGTTATTGACAAAATCGATTTACTTATTTTGTTTTAATTCAAAAATAACTAACTTTAAGTACTTGCAATTTCTACCATTTTTTCATACTAAAATTAACTAAATATAGTACAAAATTATCAAAATATTTTGAATTTTTTTGAGCTATTTATTGTAATTTAAATGTTTTTTCTATAAATGTAGATAAAAAGATTTTTTGGTCAAATACCTTGAAAATGTTATTACATTACAAAATGTTATAACTTACAAGGTTCTTCATTAGCTGTAATTATACCTATTCAAAAACACTAAATATATAGATATGTGTGGTTTTTTTTATAAGCATTTTAAGTTAAAATTTAGACAAAATTCGTCAAGTTTACGAAAATGTATTATTTTGTATATAGTGCGTATCTAGCATGCATATGCGTAACGATTAAATTTTATAGGTAATGATTGAACATTTAATACAAGGTTCCTCGTAGTATATAGTTGATTATGTAACGGACAAGTCTAATAAAATATACAATTACAGTATTTTTTTATGGACATTTCAAGTTCAAATTCGGGCGAAATTAGATGTTTGTTCCGTGCTGCCTAGTTCACAGGGGTATGTTTATATGAAGAATTATGATTTTAGTTATTTTGTTGTAATTTAAAAATATTATATACGTGAGTACTTGAAAATTGACAACAAATATTATTTATTATCATTATAAGTATATTATTATTTATTATATAACTATAATAAGATATACTGAGTAATATAGGCTGAGGTCTTCGCTCAGATTCGTTTTTCGTATGCAACGATATAATATCATTGAATTTAAATTTTACACATAGACATTATAGTGACTTACTCAATGACTAGGTACACTCGCCACTTATTGTACAGCAGAGTGATTACCAAATTTCCTCATTTTTTTTATAGAATTTGATTATAATTTGCTCAAAATTAACACGTATATTTGGTGACACTGATAATAATATTTAAAATTGAAAGTTATATTATTCAAATCTCACTAAAATACTATTTATATAGACTCAAACAATGGAATTTGTAATACAACAGCTTAAAACACATAACCGATTGAAAACTGCTAAAATTTGAATTTTAATTATAAGAATTCAGCTCCAAAATAATATACTTTCTACTAAACTCCTGAGAACTTTAAATTTTAAAATTAATTGGTGTTTTCCTTATAAGTATTATAAGTACCTATTATTTTGAGAACCGTAACATGAATACGTCATGATTTTTAAGTAGAAATACGTGAGTTAAAATGATATACAAAATTACTGGGAATGCTATAATGGAATACGGTTATTCAAATTTCAATACAAGCCCACCCAAACTCCCTAGTGTCAAGCAACCCCCGATAGCATATAACGTAGAATTGAAATTCCTCTCTAAGTGTCTCATTGCAATTTTAGTTTATAATATTGTTTTTTATTGGATTTTTACCAAAACTGTAGTATCCCTAATTCTTATATTTCGTATAATAATTTCGAGGAGAACGAAAAAATAATTTATGGAAGCACGGGAATATTTAGAAAACACTGACTTTCTCAAAAATATACATTTATTGGTAGATTTACAGACAGTCGAAGTTCTGCAGAGATATTTAAACGAAAAATAATTGTATAAATTAATAGTTATTATGTTGTAATTATTGAAAAAATATTAATCGCAAGGACTTGACACTTTTCGCATTTATCTATATTATAAATATTTTCAGTGCGCACAATGATCATTTTTATTAATCACGATTAATTTTGAAACTAATATAATATATTGAAGGACTTTATTAAAAAAATATCCTTACAAACAGTATAGATGCTAACACGTCTCTTCTCAGAATCATTTTTCATTTATGTAATGATTTATCGTTTAATTCAAATCTAACACACTATTACAGTCTCACAATGACAATATAGTGTATATATAGTGTATACTTCACTCGAAACCTACTATGCAGCTGAAAGAGTTCTTCGGTTTTAATATTTTGAGATTTTAATTTATACTTCAAACGTTATTTTATTCTTGTTTACTATATTAAATACTGTATATAATAATCCCAACAAAAACACTCCGCCATACTCCGTGTAAATAAATCGCTTAGTATGAAAAAAAACTGCTATAAAAGTTGTGATAATATCATATTTTTATAGGTATAGTTAAGTCTTTAAAATATTGATATCATTTATGTTAAAGAATTTGCTGAAGAATTTTTATTAAGATCAAGCTAAATTCAATTTTTAACTTTGTTAAATACCTACTGTTTATAATAATATAGGTACTATATGCACCGAGAAAATCGATATAAGTCACAATATAGTGCAGACACAGTGGCGTCGAATTCTCATAACCAGTATCCATTCAACATTGAATACAGATCGGCATGTCGGAGATCGAATACCTACGCTGTAAGTTGTAACAGTGTAATGAATAGTTCGTGTGGCATAAGAGTAATATGTTAGTGTTAAATAGTGAGTGTTTTTTTTTTCAATTATTTATCCTGCACAATAATATATTACGAACTTAATATCGCAGAATTCAAAACCTACAGGAACGATTTTCTCTAGCTATATGGTTCGTAATTTTCGTATATTATAATAATATACATATATAGGTGCCATTTGTGTATTAGCAGTACTCGCAATTCGTAGTCTGACCAGGTAAAACAGACGCTGGTTGTGGGTTAATACTTTTATTATTTATTAAACATTATTATCGGTATACTAATACAACATATTATTATGTGCACCGAGAAAATCGGCGAACGTCTATCGGTCTAAAATTAAAATCGGAAAAGTCACAATGCCGTGTAGACACCGCGGCGCCGTCGGACTCCCCTTCATGAGTATAACAAAAATACGGAAAACGGTAATAATTATTTTTCTTCTTTTCCCGCATGGTTGAAATATACAAGGCTATTGCATTTATACCCCTTCTCAATCAAATATTTGATGATAAAAACTAAAATGGCAGCGTAAAGGGAGCCAATGCAAGTATACACATGCGTGGGAATTTTGAATTTGTTAGCTTTTGTCATCGTGTTTTTGATGATATGAAAAATTGATATTTGTGATATCTCTTTACGCACCCATTTCGTATCTGATGATAACAATCCGAGTCAATATCCAATAACCTGTATAGTGCATAGTGTATATTTCAACCATGTTTTTCCATTGCAATTTTATTTTTTACTTATTTTATTATTTTTTCAATTGCCCGTTTCCATATTATATTATATTCTGGAATTCAGATCGGCGCGTCGGAGAATGAACGTGGTATTGAAAAACTTGGTGTGGAACAAGATACAAGAAGTATATAGTACTTATTTTGTACTATACGAGAAAATTTTACGTATTTGATGTCGTTAATGCGGTACAGGAACGCGATTTTCTCTCGCCGCGGTTCGTACCTATATTATAATAATATACCGTTTGTACTGTAATAAGTGGCACTCGCAACTCGTCCAACCCGGTAAACGGGTGGTGGGTTAATGGTATAACTGCATATCACTTATTAACATGACTCTGCGGGTCCCTATACTCGTCCGATCAAACCGTAAAATCGAGTAGAGCTGCGTGCAGCTAGGTACATAGCGTTTCGTGTCTAAGATTCTTTATAATAATTAATAATATATATATATATATATTATACACACACATAATGTTCACCTCACAAGTCGTGGAAAACCAACGCGGAATACTATATAAAAAAATATAATATATTATTATCATAAGCTGTGTATATGTGCTTTGCTCGCGCTCGCATGCTCATTGCTCGTATAGCGAAGTACCTATACCTACAACTGCTATTATACAACTGTACATTATTCGCGTGTTAATAATATATTATTATTATCGAAATAATAATAATAATACGATGCATAGCTGTTGTGGGTACGTCTTGTGACTTGACTTACTGCGACAGCCATATAATAATATGTGTTGCGTTATTACGTAGTCGCACTGCCACACCGCGGCGGTCGCCTATTACGCGCCCGTCGAGGCCGCCGCCGCCGCCGTGGTCAATGTCAATGGTGCGGCGCGTGTACGGCGGCGGCGGCGGCGGCGTTGCGTAATGACGACGACAAAACGCTCGGCGCTCCCGACAGAGGGTGTTGTCCTCGACTCTAGATATAGGTATACATAATAATAATAATAATAATAATAATAATAATATAATAATACAAGAGTACAATAATATTATGCATGTAAATGCAGGTGTGTGTGTGCATACATCAATATCTGCATAGGTATATATGTATACAGGGTGATTCGCCAAGCGTGCGCTTGCCCCTCCCTCGTCTTTCAATTGAATGATGCGGTCATTCAAATTATGATTTTTGGAGTTTTTAAATAGGTTTAATTAATAAAAGTCAGTTTTTTTAAAATTCTTAACGTTTTTTGTCGGTACTTCTTATAAGGCGCGTGTCCGGATGATATATTATACAGACGTTTGTTTTTCAAATGAGAATACCTCTTTTTGTACAGCACATTATATTTAGCAGATAATTTTTCTGAAAATGTTGCAAGCCTAAATCGAAAATTCAAACGGGTAGTTTTCGAGTTGTGCATCTTAGGATAATATAGCTGATTCATTTGGTAATGAATGTAGAAAATATTATGAGGGATAATATGGTGATTCGAAGATTAATTTATGAATATTTATAATTTGTAAAAATAGTAAAATAATATAATAAAATATACTAGATCCAATATTACATCTGTTTTATTATATAGTAGAAATATTTGTAATGACTATTATTTTTGGTATAAATTTTTCAATAACTGAAAAAATTATCATTCAAATTTTAACTAAGGCAAGTTCATCAAAATTTTCAAAAAAAAAAAAAATATTCCCTAAATTATAATGTTAAAGTAATAAAGGGAGATGTTCATTTAAAAAACAGACTTTTTCTATCGGTATAGGACACCCAATAAGAAGGTAGTATAAAAATATCAAGTATTTGAAAATATGATCATTGAGGATACCTATTTAAAAATTCCAAAAATCAGAATTTATTTGAATAAATTGATTATTAAATGAAAACATGGGGGTGTGCATGCTTGGGGAAACACCCTGTATATATTATGCGTTGTTATTATTGTAATGTCTTGTGTATATTATTATTAAGCTGTTTTAGCGGACGACAATGTCACGTTCACCGCTGCAGCCGCCTGCAATGGTAACCGAACCACGGGCACGGTTACGTCACGATCCGAGTAAACCTGTCGCGAGTATACCAATATACAAGATTTAGATATTACGATATTATATCCGATGGCAGTAAGGTTCAACTTTACATTGCCACCACCAAAATAGGTATAATACAACTAACCCTAACCACGAAAACGAAAATTGCACACAACGGTAAAAAATGTCGTGATATATTGTATCTACAGACTTGGATCGTTGAGAAAATCGACTCAGATATTAATATTTTTATCGATTCCACAGCACATTTATTTAATATATTAATATGTTGATTCAACCGATATTGGATCCCATATAGTATACGTCCTAGTAGTATGACAGAAAAAACAATAAAATATTAAATAATAAATACATTAACTACGTAAATGAATTAGTAAATTAATGTTACTTATATTGTTACAAAATTAAATGAAATTGTTATTTTTCAATATAATGAATTGATGCCTGCATCATTTTAGTGAATCTATAATTTTATTTTATTTGAATAATTATCAAAAATGTTTGTTACTTATATATATTTTTTTCATTTCATAGGATTTGTTTTTTATGGGTTTTATTTTTGTCCAGTCTTATTATTATTATAATTGAATATGAGTTTATTTTGTATTTTTAATTTCAATACCTGTGAAAATAACAACGCATTATAGGATGCGCTTTAGTGAATATTGTTATCTATGTTTTGAATGTAACGATTGGCCACTATTCGTTATTCATGTTCCGATAATATTGAAGATGATTACCGTATTTCTGGTTCAATTTATAAATATGTTTCATCAATTATTACGCAAATAATTTTTTATCCCCTTATCATCATTTTTTAGGATATAGGTAATAGTATTCGGGTAAGGATGTTGTAACATTTTGCATATTTGTTTGCTAAATCCAAAATATGGTGAGATAGAAATCCGTTTCACTTACTAGAGATTAAATATATATGCTATTTTTATTTTGCATATATTTGCATATTTTGGAGATTTGGATGATAATTGCATATTTTAATATTTTGAATTTTTTTAGGTCACGCTATTGAGATTATTTGTAAAATTGCATAATAGGTACGTTTATTTATTTAAGGTTTTTTTTTTTATTACAATATAGTTTTTGGTTTTATTTTTTGTCAACGAAAATTTTCGATTTTTTCAATGCTTATAATATCGTCTATAAACACAAATATTATGTAATATCCAATAGTATGGTAAAAAAAAAAAAAAAAAAAAAACAATATAATACTATATAAGACTATTTAGTAGGTACTTATAATATATTAAGTATATTTTCATTTTTTATGATTATTTTCATGACACGACCATTATACATTTTTCGCTATAGGTACCTACACTTTTTATTGACATATTGTCATCTATACTTTAAGTACCTATTTAACATACACATGCTTTATTATAAAATTTAGAATTTTTGTATAAAATTAAATATTAATTGATTCACTAATCACCATATTTAAAAATTCATTTTTACAAGAGTGAAACCGTTACTTACTAAATGTCGTATGTAAATCTAATAGAAGTATTTGATCAAAATAACATATTAGAAAATTTAACATTATGATCGATAGGATTTGATTTGTATTTCTAACTATGTAGGTCGTGACTTTAAGTTGAAGTTCGAGGTATCGACGATTTAGAGTTAAAAAAAGTTCGAGTTAACCAATTTTTACTGTATATGAATCCGACGCAATTCTTACGATCTCCAATAGAATAAATATATATATTATTATGTTACAACTTACATTTATAGTTTTTAACTAAAGTATTTACGTTATTATACCGAACTTGATGTTTCCACATTATCAGTAAAAATATTCAAAGTTACCGACTTATTATAATTATTCGAACGGCCCACGACACAATTGATGGAGATGGAAGTTAGTGGTTCGATAGCGATCCCTGTATATAGTTTGTAATACAACATTAAAACCCCGTAATGAAGTATAAAACATGGTATGTAAAATTATAAAAACACACTGTATCAACGGCGCACAATAGTAATATGGAAAAATCAAAATGAATTTGAAGAAAAACGATATTGCGCATAGAAATAATAATATGGTGTCGAGACGAGAATAATACTGACCGTCTTAACCAGCCAGTGGTTGTGCGACGATTATTAAATTATAATTTATAATAATTACAAGATAATACGACACGTGGTACATTATAATATATATAACATAATTCGGTCGCAACTGGTGTGTAAAATAATATTAAGCCAACTAGTAACTAGAGAAATAATTAATATATTATACATT
The DNA here is from genome assembly GCF_005508785.2 of Acyrthosiphon pisum. Classification (NCBI taxonomy): domain Eukaryota; kingdom Metazoa; phylum Arthropoda; class Insecta; order Hemiptera; family Aphididae; genus Acyrthosiphon; species Acyrthosiphon pisum. The sequence goes on along the minus strand of NC_042493.1, from coordinate 9,379,610 downwards.
ATACCTAGGTAGACCGTTTTAAATATTATTTATTTCATGAAATCTGATTGTTGCATAGATCTCTGCAATATCTTGCCGCAATCGTTGAACGCAGAGGCAAGACAAAAAATAGTATGTGTGGCTCGTGCGGGCAGGCAATTTAAGTCTTGGGCGAAATGCGCACGCGACTGAAATAGCTCACTCCCCGCCATTGCCACACAATATACTATATTATATTTCAAAACTAATATACGTTATATAATTTCTCCATTTGACTCTCAGAATCCAAAACGTTTGGTTATTATTATTATTATATATTATCATCATCAAGACGACGACGACGACGACTGGCAGCCAATTCTTTATAATATATGACGCAATCGTTGGTCGTCATGGCAGTAGTCATTTCCTATGTGATACGAACCCGACCGAACGGCGCCCCGCTGTGCAAATTCCGCGGGCACCGAGTCAAATATTTCCGTATCGAAATCCATCGCATCGTAAATGTAATAAAACGCTTTGAGGTCAGGTCAACGATACGTCATAATGAGCTTGGGTGTGTTCATCATACTGCACACGTCAGCGTAACTTGGAGCAAAAATATTGTATAAAGTGGAGTGAGGATGATTTTTCCATTCCTCCAACCCCCAACGAAAGTTGTATCATATGACCAAGTTACTCGCTAATTTATTTAGTCCTGAATATAGGTAGTTGGTCGTTCACGACTTTTCGAAATAAAGATAAAAATATATTAAATAAGGATAAAATAAGGATAAAACATAAACTACAAGAATAAATTATTATAATATATTATTATACAACATAATATGAAAGTGTATTGAGAAGAATTCTCAGGAGTTGGGGTTGTGAATTACTCGAATTTCGTTTCCATTTTACGAGAGTCTTGTTCGTAAACGAGAATTTGATTACCTAACCAAAAGGTTCTAAACCTGCTAAGTAAGACGTTTACATGATATGCGTACCTATACTGTACAACGACTGAGGGTGGTAACATTAACTGCCGATTGCACTTAACTGCAGTCCTTAACTTTTTTTACTGTGACGTATAGTTGATATTATGCAGTATTATTTCAGCCGATCCCGCGGTTGAAACCACTCGTAAGTTAACTCGTTGCGAAAATGAAAAACCCTAAGACTTAACCAGTTTCATGATACGGGAACTTGCACCAGAAGTTATAAATGAACCGGCTCACGGCTGTACCTATGTTCTATAAGTGCGGCATACCTATACACACACAAGCTTAGTGATGATAACAATAATATAATAATAATGATGGCAATAGAATACACTGCTATACTAGCACAACGTAGCTGAGATCGTATATCTGCCATATAGCATCATCGTGTTTGTCTATATATACATCTATTTTCAAACCAACTGTCCGGCGGTGAACACGACGACACGCCCATGATGGCGATGGCGTAGGATCTTTTCCGTGCGCACGCGCGAGGATTGCGCAAAACAAAAACGAACAGAGAGAAAAAACACCGAGCACGTATTTATTATTAATTATGATTTATCGCGAGACGTTTCCACATCGCTCGTTGTTCGACGCCATTGGCGGACATTTCCGAGGCGTCGTTTCCCCGCTGCAGACCGTTTAATAATAATAAATAATAATATTAATATGCGGATTTTAATCGCGGTACACGCGGTTCGTTTTAAACTGCGTACTTCATTATACTTGGGAGAAAATCAATGAAAACGCAGTCATTTGTCAGTCGTCACAGAACCTACAACAACCGTGGCGATCGAAAATCCCGGTCGTTAACGCTATATATACAACTTGACTGTTCTCCATACGACGGTACCTACCATCTCGGGGAAAAACCATCAAGCCACCGCGCCATCATTCCTCATTCGAGCACTTATAGTATGACACTGTGATATTCAGGGTCCATAGGTATTATACTTAACGGTATATTTCACAAAATAAGAATAGGTTACATACTATGAAAAGAGTTAGGTAAAACTTTAGGGAAATAGAAAATAAATTTAACAGTTGCCATTTAGTTCAGCGATATATAGCGTTATATATAATGGGCTACAGCCCTCCGAAAAATGTTAGGGAGACTAAAAAAATGCTTTCTGGTTTTTATAAACATATTACGTAAGACGTAACCGGTAACCATAATATGTAATAAAACTGTAATATTTGTATATATGAAGGTTGTCGCAAAATCGTAAAATGTTACATCACGTACGTCCATACACATTATCCACGGCACGACATCTGCAGCATAACAAACTTATGAGGGATCCTGGTAAGCCTTCCTAAACGCATCAACAATTCAGCCTCTCTTCCGCCCCCGCCACTAAATCAATATCGAGCAGAAACTAAATATTTGAATTGGCACGACGCGTGGCGTACAAATATGACTCTTTTCGAGAGAAGTAAGCAATCTAGCGACAGAATGTATACTTCGTGTAGACTTTATTGTTTTTTAATTTTTGAAATTGTGTAAATAAAATATAAAAAATCAATGCATAAATTATTATTTCAGTTTATTGCACCTCCACTATAACGAATCGAAAAATGTAAATTACATGTACCTTAGTGTAGCTTAAACCTAATAAATTCCAACGTTTCATATAGTCCCATCATATACAATATTATCGTAAGACACCAACATAATAGACACTTGTTGATCCTATAAAATTAATAATCTCAACTATCAGAACTCGACATCCTACTTTGAGCAATCAAAATAGATCCTTAGAATAAAGGCCACACGTAAGCGTAAATCGATTTTATAATTTTCTTGCAAATTTGACAAAACGTAATAACTAATAGTCCTGCCATCAGCTGGAGACATAATATGTACAAATTTACACCGATTATCAATATTATTACAGTACAAAAATATCCAGACAATATTATTACAGTACAAAAATATCCAGACAATATTATAAAGATCCAACAGTTATCGATATATTTTCATCGATTTTGGACCAAGCAAAACTGTTAAGTAATTCTTAGATTTTCTCTCGTGCAATAAATCGTTACAAAATCTGCCTCTCAGATTGTATGGTCAAGATCGAATACTTAAAGACTTAACACAAGGTTAACCATATGTGGAATTCGTTTTATCGATAATAATTCAAAAACATTAGTCGTTAGTCAACATTTTTTTTTTTTTTTTTGTGTGGGTTTAAAATTTGAAATGTTGCAAATTGTTTTCTATTTTATGACTGTTACTTATTAGATTTTTTTGTATAAATAATTTTACACATAGGTGTTAAGACTTGGAATATTCAAGGTTACTTGGATACAGATTACAATTCTTATGTATCCAATGTTGTATTATAATTTGCGAAATCAGTTCTAACAGTATTATTCTAAAACCATAAATTATTATTTATTATTAAAATGTATGACTAATAAAAATAAGTATTAATAAAAAAATAAGACTTATTTATAATATATTATGAACATAAAGTAGCTCCACAGAAAAATAATAACCTTTCTAAAGTACTAACTTTGATATAATATTCCTATTGGTAAATATTGAGTCTCTTTTAAGCTCACCTTCTTTCATATACGATAAAGAACTATTGCAAATACAAAAAGTTAAAACAAAATATATAGTCATCTGTCGGCAATCAAGTCATGTAAAAACAATAGGCGTATTTGGGATCTAAAATCAGTAAACTCGGTCGGATTATCGGGTGACAAGATATGTCAGATAAGTTTTACCTTTAATATCTTCACAAAAAGCACTGAAGAGATTTTTTTGGAGCCTAGAAGATGGAGATATAACAATCAAACTATTTCCTAACTATACATCTATTTCGTATCTGCCAGTATGTGTGCTGCTGTACCACGATATTGTAATAATTGTAGTTGTTAAAAATATTAAACAAATCTGATCTTTTTTTTTGAAAGGCGATAACAACGATTGCCCCTCAAGTGGATATGACCATAAAAGTGTTAATCGCTACTGGATTTCTCTTGCAACTGGTCAGCACTAAGGTGATTTTTAGGTACCTACCTATAGAGAAGATCGAGATGTAATAATCAAACTTTTGGCCAATCACATATGTTATAGGTGGGTATTTATTTTATATCTGCCTGTGGGCTACAGTACCATAATGCTGTGATAAATTAGTGGTCGAAAATTGTACAAAATTGTTATTTTGTTGAGAGGTAATCACAACAATATTGCCCCTCCTGCGGAAATGATCATTGCCCACTACTGGATCACCTGGTACCTATAGTTATCGATTTCGGTGGATGTATAGCGTTAGATTTTTGGCGTAAGAGCGGTGCTGATGTTAACGAGATGAGGAGGGAATAGATAAATCGCCAAGTACGTTATGTAAATGGGTTTCCACCGCGATTAAACCATTCGAAATTTGATGTGATGATTTATACCTCTACTCTTAAAAATAACAATAATAATACGTCATAACAGGTACCAACATAACCACACTTTAATGGTATTATTAATAGAAGCATAAGTAGTAGTAGTAGTAGTAGTAGTAGTAGTAGTAGTAGTAGTACCTACATTGTTACTACTACTACTAGTTTGTAGCATTGATTACAAATACTAGTCTTTATAAATATCATAATCAATGGCAGTAGTAATAGTAGTAGTTGTCTGCGGATTGGCGATTACACGATAAAAAAAAAAGTAGTATTGTAGCAGTATTATATTAGTTGTAGTAGTAGTTACCTATTCGCTGCCGGTAAAATTGGGGAGGGGGTTGAGTGCTATAGACTTACCCATGAACTTGTCAAAAATGTTTATAATAACTTATACGTAATACATATTATATAATATATAGGTATTAAACGGTGGCCACGAAATCAGCTATACCCCTCCCCTGACAAGGAGATTTGACCGCCACTGTACCAGCTATTACTAGAATAGTAGTACACGTAATAATATTTTATAGCATGATATAAGTTATCAATAAACTTATTATTATTATAATACTATCGAATATGTTCGTGGTAAGTAATGTTTACCTAGTGGTTACCGCTACCAGTTTCGTGAGCTCATACAAACCCGGCGTGCCGGTCGATATTAAAATTTCAGTGTTTCCCTTGAAACTTCAATACCTATAATATAATACTAATTTATCTCAAAATAAATTCAACCCATGTTTTCTCACACGTATAAATAAACGCGACCTCGCCAGTTACGCTTTACGTAATGTATTACAATGTGGTCGGTACATTATTTTTTCATCGCCGTCGGGCTAAAATCGTCATTTTTTTACCGTATTCCATAATAGTTTAAATTATAACTCGTATGTAATACCCAATAGTTGATAATAATAATTGATTGAAAAAAAAAAACCTAAATACTTTACCACCGCTAATTGGTTTTCCCTACTTAACATTCTAAGACCAAAAAATTTAGTTTAATAACTATTTTAATTTTTATCACGGAAATTCGTTTTTTAATGTAATAATATACAATACATAAATAACATTATTATAAAATATAAATAAAATGCAATATACCTATACTGGTTTCATTAAAATGTAAAGTTAATTTAATTATTTTAAATAGGTATCAGCCGGTATCGGTTGAAAATCTTTGCTGATATAATATAATAACATATTATACTTCATATTTACATAGTTGAATAAACATATATAAATAAATTATTATTATATATGCACTTTTATAATAAAATTATTCCTTCGAAAAATATGTGTACAATATAATATTTGATATTAAATAATTATATTACTAACGCATTATTTTCTATACACAAAATATCGTCCCCGTTCATGCAAAACACACCAAGTCCAAAAACATGAATCAGCTTTAGCAATTTTTTCAAACTTTAAATGTATACCATATGTAACCAAATTGTTTTCTTTCTTTTTTTAATTGAGTTTCCCTTAGGGGAAGTAGCTGTTTATGAGTAGTAGTAAATAATATGACACTGTGAAATTTATCGTTCTTATTATTGTTAAAATACAAATTTCTAAATCGATTTTTGGACTTAGTGTACTTTGCATGAACGGGGACGATATGTTAATACATACCAGAATATATTATTATTTATTAATTACATATTACAATTTAATATTAATTTTGGTATTTTATAATTTATTAAAATTATACATTTTTGGGTAATTAAAATAATATGATGCCCTGCTATATAATATTATACTTTAGTGAAAGTTTTGAAGGACTTTGGTTCAACAGTCTATATTACACATAATATTATAGTTTACACGACTACCTATATTGTATGTGTTTTGTTTATTTAAAATTAGATTTCGACTGATTAACTTTATTAATTATTATAAATTATAAAACAAAAATATATGTTACTAATAATTACGGTTTGAAAATAATATAATATATTATGTATATATAATATATGGTATAATATACTATGTTAACATAAAAAGACTTAAATTAATATTTATTTATTTATTTTTTTTTTTAAACACATAATATTGAATTTTTTACTTTATATGAAGGTTAATTTTTTTTTGCTGTTGGAAGTCTGACTTAATTATTTATAAAATTTGAATCAGGAAGAATAATACAGACGTCATTTTTTGGGTACCAATTTCATTAATTTTTTTTACCAAAATTACTAAAAATAAACGTCCACTGAGTCCGTATATCGCGTCACTGTATATAACGTAAATTCGAGTTTTTCGAACTCGTTCTTATTAATTCAGGTTTTTGCGAATAATAATAACTGTTCTGAATATTCTAGTTGGTGCGTAAAAATGAAATAAATAAAATACAATCCGACGCAATAAAAGGCAACCCAAAGCTGCGTAAAAATACAAATTTTTCGAAACACGAGCCCCGAGAAAAGGATGTCAGAAACAAAGTTAACGATGGAAGAGGTGAGAACATCCTGATCGTGAATATTTAAGAATAAATATATTTTGATTTCGGCGTACACAATAATATTGTATTGGATAAAATAAATCAAAACTACAATACTAATATTATCGTGACGTACATAATCATATTATACAGTCTACGTAAGTACACGCCATTACTCACACGATTCAAAAATGTTCAACTATACGATTATTTTCACGAAATATAATATGTAAAAGCAAAAAGAATTATCTGTTTTGGAAACCAGCCAAGGTAACGGCGACTATTGCGTTCAGCAAAATATGATTAATTTTTGGTTTTTAACTACCTATTCATTTTTTGATAACAAGTGCCTAAGTTATTGCTACGATTCTTGTACCGATCGAATATACCTATTACTTGTTAGGTATTGTTCTATAGTAATTAATTAGCTATGACAGATGATTTTTGCGAATGAAAATTATTTTATCTAACCGTAAAAAAATGGCCTTTTATCTCGAACACTTGTTCAATTTTTTTTCAATTCATTTCTCTATCTCTTCTTCAATTTAATTTATTAATATGGTACCGTTGAACTGTAGGTATATACCTATTTATAGATAGGTACCAGCTACCACAAGGCGTTTTGTTACGCTCCAGTTTGTCGACTTACTCATCGCTATCATTAGAAATTAATTATAACAATGTCGATTAGTGTAGGTAGGTTATAATATTAGGCTTTATATCGATTTAATATAAGACTGATCGTAAGCGATTTTCATTAATGATGTAGACACGTTGTGAAAATGTCACAAGACATGACTCATAACAAGAACAATATAAAACCAATAATTATATGGTAAATGTTATGTTTGTCGATATTACTACAGTACTAATGAATCACAAATTAGAAAAAAAAAATGCATACAATGTCTGGTATAGCGCCAGTAAACATAAATTATTATCTTATAAGACGGCAATTAGCGTTGGGCGAGTTGTATAGGATTTTAATATAATAATATATTTTAATTCGCTTTCAACGAACAATTTAAAAACTAAAATAAATTGTTTATAATCTTCGACAACTGATACTGTATAAAAATTATTATTTATTAACTGGAAAAACTTCAATATTTTACACAATTGCACCACGGAATTCGTGGTCATAGAAAGGTGTAATAGAATAGAAATTATGGTAAGAACATTGAAAGAGAAAAGATCCGGAGAGTGATAAAGTGGGTAATGGTTCTTGTGTATGAGTTTGAGTGTGTTACATTTATCTCAACAATGTTTGCAAAGGAACAAGACTAGTAGAAAGCTAGGAAAGATATTTATGGAACGAAGATGTGGTGGAGTCACAAAAAGCCCAAAACGAGCTGAAAAAGCTGATGAAGATAAAAAAGAAGATATTATTTTCAAGCCAATAACGGTATATTATCTAATATTTTATATTGAATTTTAATTAGGGTTCACGTTATAAGCAGTATACGTGTTAATGTGTTATTAAAACAAATATACGGCGTAGAATATACCTACCTAGGCTATACTGCTTCAGGTAGTACCGATACATAAAAACACACATAATTATTCTACGAGTGTTTTCTGAGGTCAAGGTGGGTGTAAATATTATATTAGTGTATTTTTGGAAGGAGGGGTGAGGGGCCTGAATTCCAGTAATTCAGTCCACTTAATAAAGTAATTGAAGAAGCACCTAAGACGTATTAATTGTTAAAGACATAAAAAAATTTTACTCAAATTTACTCTCGGTTTCAAATTCAACCCTTTGATCTAATCATAATATAAATGAACAATTAAACATACTGTTTTTATTGGAATGTATTTAGTATTTACTAATATATACTATTTTAACTTATACTAGTTATTTCCTGCAAAATAATTTATTATGATATATTATACAGTATACATTATACACTTTAGTGCATATTACATTTTCATATTTAAGTGCAACAAGTAACAACACAATATAATTATTACAAAACAAGTTTTTAGTATAGAGTAAAGGGACTCAACTCAAACATCCCATAAATATGTGTGTTACTCAATTCAATATATCCAAATAAATATTATCATACAGTTATGAAGAGTTACAAACTGTGTAAGTGTCACAGTGGCAGTCAAATGATTTGGTCTTGTATGAGAAGAGGGGTTGATGGTTGCTGATTTTTTTGACATGCATTAGGTATTTGATCATTAAAAAAATTTACAATTTATACTATTATAAATAAGGTCATTGGGGTTTTATCCCCCCCCCCCCCTCCCCATTTGACCATTAATGAAGTGTCAGCAGTTGGGGCACGCGTGGGCGTTGTTAATTTGAGGACAAATGCGGCGAGGCATCGTGTATATACGTAATGCCATGGCGACAAATTCACGAGCGATTTTTTTTTCTACTCGGGATAATGGTTTGCCGTCGCCGCCACCGATGAGTGTTAATGACCTTACGGATCCGCTTTCTCCGCGTCCGACATAATAATATAATAGTATTAACACAATGATATAAAATTGCAATATTTAACAACTAACATAAATAAATATATGTTTTAACGTTTTAATTTATAATAGTGGGGACGTCCATCGTTGTCCAATATTATACTATAGAAATCTTCGAATGTAATAATAAAATATGTAGGTAGGTAGGCAGCTACACATATTATAATCACGTGTGCAAGTATGGATAAGTGGAACTAGGGAGGAACGACCCCATTGATTTTAGGGCCCATCACTTTCTACAGAATATTTTTTTAATATACTCATCCAAAATTTCAAATATCAAAATTACAAATGTTCACTTTTCGAAAAATTTCAAAAAGATCCATTCATAGTAAATGTATAATTGATAAAAATATGATAATATTCTACAATTTATTATGCTGGTCGTATAAGACGATATTCTGGATAGATACCTTGTACATCAAACAGTACGAAACTATAAAAATTAAATTCAATGACAATTAAACATTTTGTTGACAGCTTGAAATTTGAGTGTTGAAAGAGACACCCGAAGTGGCTGGTGATCCATGAGAACCATTGGGTGTTTAATCCAGGCTTACAAGAGTGTCTCGTTCACAAACCTTATGCTAGTACCTAGGTATAAGTCGATATTTGGTCACGTACTACTTTGAATCCGCTCGCCGAATTTATGGGTTTCCGGTTTTTACACCTAGGCAGTGTAATATAAAACATTGCACCGCCTCCGCAATCGTTGTAAAGTCGTTATGAGTTATCAGGCACAATTCCTATGCATATAATAATATTATTGTAATAATATATTACATCGACACAGCTGCTCGGCAACCATTTGCAGACGCGTTTTTGGCCTAGATTTTCTGACAATTCGGAACCCGGAAACGATCAGGCGCCACCGTCTGTCCGCGTAATATTTACAAAAAAACATGAATATAATATTATAAATTACACCTCCGTGAGCTATAATACACTGTGCACCGTACTCTGATGGCCCGTTAATATCGTAATATTTAATAATGATATATGTTATATTATGTTGACCTACCTTAGGCGTGTATGCGTGTGTATTCTTGGCACCCGAAAATAATATGTGGATCTAAAGCGCGCCACTTCCGGCGGATCTTCTTCCGGTTCGCACGCGCGTCGAAAAATTTTAATAAAAAAGTTTCCCACCGTTTACGTGAATTATTATTATGATCAGAATTTGGCACTTGGAGCATGTGAATATTGATACTAATGTAGCAAATCGTAATATGGCAGAGTGAAAATATTATACTTTCAGAATAAAGTGAGTAAACATTTTGTTTTTTTTTTGTTAATTGGCAAAATGCGTCAACGTTCAATTACACAGGTTATTAGCCTATATTAAGTTAGTAGCGCTGATATATAAAAAAAAACATTTAATATAATATACACATTAAAACACTTTGTGTCCTGGAAAATATAACAAAATGTTATAGGAACAAATGTAACATTTTTTATTCAGATTTTTCTTGTGGAAAAAGTACAGATTTCTGCAGCGTTGATCATTAAGCAGGGCTTGATGTAGTGAAAGGGGGGGGTTTTTAGAAATATAAGGGCTATGACGTATTTGGGGCAGTTGATCACTGTATGCTCAATTGTTAGAATTTCATTGCAAGTGTTACATTCTGGTACTGGTTCTTTGCTGATGAGTTATAGGCTTGAGTTGGATGGGAGTGGTCTATTTTTGATCGAGTGATGGTAACTTCATATCTTAGTAGAGTTCATATTATTATTATAATATAACATTTATTTTGCGTAATATGTTTGCATATATTTTGAGGATTAGCTATTTCATATTTTAAGCATTTTCTTTCAAAAGGAATATTAGCAGTTTTTTTATTTACATATATGGGTAGGTAAGTATATAAGCGTGTTCAGATATTTATTCTTATGTACTCATACACAACACATAATCACACACACATATGCGAATAGATATTCTGATTCACGCCTAAGTTATAAAAACTAATTTGGATGGGGTATAGCCTCGTTTAACAACATTTACTATAGGTACTAAAAAGTCTTTTATAAATACAATTAAAATTATTGATTATTATCATAAATAATATATTGAATATAGAGGGGAGGATATAATATGCTGAAATATTACTATTAACTTAACGTAAAACTATAAAACTATAAACGTAAAAATATTAATTAATAGTTATAATTACATACACAGATATTGTATTTATCATTATTAGTTATTTTTTTATTTAGTAATTATAATAAATATATTAATCTACAGTAATTATTTAATATTCATTTGGTATTATCATTAGTATTAGTCTTACTCATTTTTAATTATCTGTAATACCTATATAGGTATCGCATTGTTGTAACAATATTATATTTAATAAGCTTGGGCTTCCAAGGTGGGTTTTTCTCATTGTGGCCAAAGTATATGATTGCAAAAAAAAACTAAACCATATTATAAGTACCTATAAAATATAATACAAGAAATACGCTCTTGGCCTGCAGGTTCACAGCAGTATTTTGTTCGTCCGACGAAAAGTGTGTCGCGTTACTTCTATACACGTCGAATCGCATGGCTCCTATACGCTGAAAAATCGTTTTTCGAATGAGTTGACATCGGTCGTGCAGAGCGAATCAAACATAACAGTACACAATGCGTATATTATGACCGATGATTGCTTGCTTGGCGACTGCGGAACCTTAAGGTAGTTCGAGGGAATAAAAGTTCGTATTTTGTACCGCACCTTAGTCGTTATTGTGTATATAATGTTTTACGTCTCTTAGATGGTCGTACGATCTTATATCGTTTAAAGAAATTATATATTATTAGTCAGACGAAACATAAAAAATGGTTTTCCTTATTACGTCGTGTGTTTCATCCATACAATTAAATTTTTTACCACTATATTATAGTGCTACGATTTGACTGCTATAAATGTAAAATAGTGAAATATGTTAAGGTATGCAATAAAATATAATATTACGTACCTATAGTTAATTTACTAATATTGTCAACGGTGCATTTAATGACGTAATCGAATGAGATAAGTCGATAAATCGTTTCGATTAGATTTATTTTAAATCCATAGCAATTTTCAATACATTTTTAAATTTTTTTCGTTGAAGACAAAATCATTGATTTTATGAAATCTGAATTCAGAGTGTGATATTATGACACGTTACTTCTAGCCTATTAAACTACTTTCATTAAATAAATTATAAAACACGCATTTTTCTTTTTAATGTTAAAAATAAAACGCAATTATAATATATGCAGTTAGTACCTATACTTAGAATATGCAAAAAAAAATATTTCGTGTAGGAATACGAAGTGACTGACTAAATATGTAAAAGTTCGTTGCAAAAGATAACATACCATCTCATTTATATATCCTAGTCCCAGTTTATTTCATATTATATTACCTATGTTAAACAAATATTATTTCGTGATCAGTAGACTATTGTGTAGATGTCATCTCCGTAAAATGTTGATCGTTTTATATTCATGATGACGCCAGACGCGTGTACTACATAATATTATCAGCCGATGTAGTAATATCGACGACGAGCATCAGCTGAGTGGGGTGTTTTGAAAGTTGAACCCCTCCCCTACCATCGTAATAATGTAAAAATATATGTACCATATGATTCAGATTTCCATACAAAATAATATATAAGTCGTCATATCACGATTGCAATTCATATTTGGTACATTTAATATGGATATGATAACTGTATTTATAATGACAATAGTCTGTAAATGCCCCCCCACGATATTTTTGCGCGCCTGATTTTGTAGATACGCTTCTCAGGCCCAATCTGCAGATCGTCACTTGGGGGACTCTAAGTGCCGCCGAATCAATAATAAAATTGTACTATCTATGTCCTATATATTATACGATAATCAGTTTATAACCTGCAGTACTGCGAGGTATATCTGTATAGTAGTTTCTCGGTCTGATATATATAGTTTAAACGTCGCGACGTTAGCGCGTTGAACTAAAACAATCAATCGTATCGTTTGACATTTGCAGGAATAACGTACGACTTGCCACAATTTTGAGGAGTTGAACGAACCCCGAAAATATGCCCGGAGAGGCTTTCTCTCTATATCCGGATAACGTGTCGCGCATATTATAATGGCAAACAACAATAATAATAATAATAATAATAAATATATAGGTATTTAGGCCTTCGCGTGTGCATCGTCATATATACACTGGTGGTGCGGTACAAAACGATTTTCGGGAGGTCAACGGGACCCTATAGCTCCGGATATAACCCGCAGAGCGTATACATATATATATATATATATATACGCGTATAGCATGCGTATATACCTATGATATAATGTACGTTTATACAAACGACTCGTGAGTGTATATAATAACGCATATTATATACCTAGAACGACGGCGAGTGAAAACGGAAGTAGCGCAACAACATCGCGGTTATAATAGGTGATGAATAATAAATCGTACGACGGCGGCTCCAGTGAAACGATCCCGCGGCGACGGCGGCACGAGGTCGGTCGGTCGCCCCTTCGTATCGGGTACCTTTAATGTACCTTTAGTAATAATGGTAATATTATTATTGTCGTCATTATAATACGTCATTACACGATGTCAATGGCAAACGCCGTGATCTCTCGCGGGCTCGTTCTCCACACGTATTTTCTAAACAGTCAAAACTCGTTGTGACTTGTAACACACTATAATATACGCTCGTCCGCCCACCACCTCCGATCAGACGGCGACGGGTAACCTATTATATTAATATTATTATTATATCGTCGTTATCACCGTCGTAGTGTACCCATGTTATATTATTATTACTATTATTGCCGGCGGTGGTCGCGGTGCGGCGTGTGTACGACGGCATTATAATAATAATATAATACTCTCTTCGAATCACCGGCGGCGGCGCGTTATAATATAATATAATATTTCTGGGGCAACAAACTCGAATGGGGACGGCGGCGAAGAAAGCGGCGCGCGAGTCAATGTCGTAAACGTATACCTACGACCGCGTATGTAGGTCTTCCGTGAAAGTTGTGGCACACATTTCCGCGACCGCTTCCGCGCCGACCCGCGCCCGCCCGCCACAGTATCCCACCACGTGAAAAGAAACACAGACGGCGTATTCCTCGTGTGGTGGCGTCGAAAATGTCCGATTTATTCCGACGCCTGTAACACTTTAATACATAATATTATTATTGAGAATGTTAAAATATTGTAATAGGTACCTATACCTAGTAATATAATATTATGTTCCTAGGTACCAGCTGTATGTAAGTAAAGCGATTAACATCCGCGGTGTGATAAGAAAAATTGTCTTCGGATCGCCAGTGACGTAGACACCGGTCGGTTTCTTACGGTAAAATGTTTGTCGTTTAGTCCGATTGACGAATAATAATCTATTGATTAACATTTATGATTTATCCAAAAGAGGCGAAATATAATTTATCGCCTTACTATCGCTGCAGTGGTGTGAAAATGTTCGCGTTATTCTACGATTGTAACACTTTAATACAATATAATATTATTGAGAATGCTAAAACAGTATAACAGGCAATAATATTATAATAATTGTACCTAAGTATACCTATGTACGGTGGTAAAGATCCGAGTAATAAGAATCATTTCGATCGGCACCGGCGTAGACATTATTATTTCACACCGATTTCATATGGTAAATTGTAGTCTAGTCCGATCGAAAAATAATAATAATATTATTGACGTATTTCCAGCATAGGATTAATATTTGTCACCTCACTCAGAGGTTGCAGAGGTTCGAACGTTGGGGTCGTGCACCGCGTCACTCCTGTAGCTGTTATAAATATAGGCACTCGTAATTATAATTTTGTGGATGAATTATTAACTAATAAATTACCAATAACTGAAAAGTAAAATAACTCAAATATTGATCAAATGGGAAATTATAAATGTATTTTAATATTAATATTTTTCTTTCCTTTCCCTTCTTATCATACGTGTATAGGTCAGACTGTGCTTTACTCGCCTTGTCCAACAAACAATCATATAATATTATACTGCCTAGAATGAACGTAATCCAATGAATGCATTATACATAATTGTTGTTTCACATTTTTTTATTTTTCGGTTACAAAAGTATGTTTTCAGTTTTTATGAAGTGAAAATAATATATTTAGTCGACAATTCCAACGGGCTTTGCGACCCTGCAGCGAGTGGAGCACATTATTTAACTCGTCGATTGATGACTTGCACACGTCAGTGTCGTATAATAATCGCGCTGACAATATTGTTTTAATTCGCAATAATCCTGCCACACCACCAAGTGAAATGTAACAGACGATGACGGTAACGAGTACGACCGGAAGTCGTAACGGAAACGATTATAAATCTATATCAAGCAGCCGCCTCGACGTAACGAAGTCTATACCTAACATCTGTAAGTAAAGTAAATTTCTTGGCTTTCGTCCGCTTCGAAGTAAAATATCGTCTCAGTATTGTAGGTAAGGTTTTTCGTTGACGTAATCTTAATTTTTTGATAATAATCATTTCATTCTTATTTATTATTCTTCCACTTCGAGGTTCAAAAAAACTGAAACTTTCAGTGCGTGCAAAAAGTTGATAAATGTCGTTGTAATAACACAATATATTATAAATTGATTCACGCTTGAACTCTCGTTGGAGATGATCGGTAGATCTCTGTCTGCTCTCTCTCTCTCTCATCATCCGGCTCGGCGAACCTACATAATATCATATTTCTATTTATTTCTATAAATAATAATATTGTTGTATCGTCGCGACGACCCAGTGCGACCGTCGGATAATACCCACAACGACGGTGATGTATATAATATACCTTTAGACGATCGGTGAATATACCTATAAATATTCTACAAAAGTACCTATGCACTTCAACGCAACGAGTCACGACCTCGTTCGCAGATCTATCACGCGATCGACACCACATATTATATATAGGGATTTATAGTATTTATACCTATAACTATATATATTGTTACCCATACCATTACGAGATTAACCGTAACCGCGTCCGCGATCACTCGCGTATAACACGAGTAATACATAATATATCAGTGGTGTATTTCTTTTGGGGAGGGGTGTTGAGATGAATGCAGCTCTTCTCCCGAGATTTCAGGAAAATTAAAACATTCTTTCAGTATAACGTATTACGTAAGTCGTATAACGACGTATTTTAAAATCGTAATTGAAACGGAAGTTTATTCAAAGTCTAAAACGTTATATGTACGTATATCCACGGCATCAGCATACCAAACTAATGAGTGGAATTCTAAATAAGCCTCACTCGAAGCTTTACCACTGATATAATAATATATACCTATATACTAATTAATTACAATATGTAAAATCTTCGAAGGCAATTATAGTCAGTTGTAGGTTAATTATAGTCAGTTGTAATATTAACGTAACATTACATTTATTTTGAGATGCAAAGTATGTTTTCGGCTAAATTACTGTGCTCACGCTTGAATTTGCCGTTGAAGACATTTTTCGTTTTTTATGAATGTAATTTTTAACAGTGATAGGTACGGTAGCTGCAGTATAGTTGGAATCGTACGCTCGACCCATTCGTATTTTATACAGAAATTCCTTTTGAATTTAGCTTATCCGTTGCCAATATCCATTTCATTATTATAAACGTATAACAGGTAATAGACATTAATTATTACTTTCTTAAAACGTATTTTTACGGCTTTCGAAATCAAATAACTGCGTACAAACACGAAATACGCCTATTTAACACAAACTAATAAAATATTAGAGTTGTGTTAAAAAGATCCGATTGACCGTGGTAGATTTTAAACGATAACATTAACCGGTTGATAGCAGACCGAAAAAATAACAGTAGGTACGGGTTGTTAGTTACCTCCCTGCCTATGATATAAGTCGACTGAATCCAAAATATGTATAAGTGGCAATTATATAATACTATGCCTAGGTATATAATAGTATCATAGAATGGCTTCTACCGTTTCATCGATCCAAACACGTTGTGTTTGGTATTATTTATCCATTTTTAATTTTTTTTTTTTGCTACAATCATTTAAAATTAGTTCACATTATTATTGGCAATGACTAACGAGTAATGACTAATGGATATTGAATTCGAACCAATACAATAGATGCTAAAATATGTCGTAGTGAGAGGCTATTATGTAGCGCCAATTATATAAGTTAATCACCTGTGGAGCGTCTGCTTACTTATACATATAGCAAAATACACGACGGGCGTGGTTGTAAACGAAAAAACAAAAAAATTTGATCGTTTACAACTTTAACGACTATGTCGATGACGATAATAATTATTATAATATACGATAAATGTCGCCTCATCAAGTTTCCAAAAATTATTTATGTAGACATTTTGTAATACTGCAGTCGTTATCACAAGAAAATAAGGAATATAATCTCTTTGTTTTTTAGACTTCATCGTCTGACGACAAGAAAGTATACCTTTATAATCAGCCGGATTAAGATTTTGATTAATCTACAAGTCTATTGTGGTTTAATCGATGCAATTTTTAATATTTGTTATACCAACTGATAAGCCAATAGTTATAAAAACGCTATTTTGACATTTTGTATTATAATATCAACTGTTTTTTGAATAACCACTTCGATTAAATCATAGTAATGGATCAAAATATTTTATTATAAAACTATAATATTATATTACAGTTAATAACATTTTAAAATTAAATAGGGGGACGCAGTGGCCGAGCGGACCAAGGCGTCGGTTGTGACGCGCACCGACGCCGGTTCAAAACTTCGGCCGTGGGTGGCATTTTTCTTCGGCAAGTCACGGTGTCCGGAGAGAAATGGCGCCGTCCCCTATTCGAGCATGACAGATACCTACGGGGGAGTCCACTAAAAAATCGACCAAACCAAAAACACACGTGTTTACTGACATACAATTCCACACTTAGAAACAAAAAACAAACAGCTAATGGTCATAGTTGCAGGGCTTCATGATCAATAAAAAAAAAAATAAATACCTAGGTGAGTATAATATTATTACTTATAAGTTTTTTTTTTTTAATTATTAATTGTAGAGGGTGTTACCACTGGAAATCCCCCCTAATCTTAAGATTCATGTCAACTTATTATTATTGTCAATTATCACACCTACTTATTGACTATTGTATATACAAAATGGAACAGATTGTAGATATATTTGAATAAAAATAAAAAGTAATTAATCATTAAAAATATTGTTATTATTAAAAATGTATTATTTATTATAATAATTATTATTATTTTAATACATACTGAATAATGGAAATTATTTCTAACGTATCTTATACATACTTTCATAAATTTTGATTGTTCTGAGGGCATAATCGATGTTTTTAGAGATATATTATTTTTATAAAAATATAAAATATGTTCTTGTTGTTAAGGTCATAAACCTCATCCTAACCCTATATATATGCATAATATTTTCCACGCCTTCTGTTTCTCAAATATTTCGATCAACGCGAATATAATGAGCGGCTTACGTTTCTGCTACTGCTGCAGTATAATAATAATAATATATATGACGATACTAATAATATTATACGACCTCAGTGCCTCACGTACAATATCGGCGGAATCGTGCGTGCACGATGATTTGTTTATTGTCGTTGTGAACACTGCACCTGTTTTTTATTTAGTTTTTGTTCCACATTGTTGTTTAAAATTTGAATAAAAACACGATCGAGTGATTTGCCTTTTTGGGTGCATCGTGACGTCACGTTTGTTCGTTTCTGCACTTCTACTTGTATATAATATCGCCGTCGTCTTGGGCCTATAATAATAATAATAATAATTTATAGGTACAAGTAGTATGGGACGGGAAATACGGAATTGATTCTCTGGTCAAAATAAAGCGTACCTATACCTACGAATCGGTTCTCGATAAAAAAATTACTTATCAACATTCGACTGTTCGAGTTGGTTCCCATGATACGTAAATAGAGATAATAATATTATTAAGATTTGATAATTGTCCAACAAAAATGTGGGCAGAATACTAAATCATTTATTTCAGTACGACATACCTATTGTCGCGTATAGGTACCTATCGCTTGATGGAAATCGTAATTTATTCATAATATTAGATTTAATTTATGATTTTTGTTAATTGAAAAACAGATACAATTTAAATCATACCCTACACAAAGGATCGCACTTAAAGTCAAGAAAATATATCTGAGAGAGAAAAGTTAATTGGTGAGCAAAACAAATGAAAAGTTGAATTGCTGGCAAATATTGAATGTACAATTTGTAAAGAAATGTACGTGCGCCTACCACTATAATTGTTTTATTATTATAATTTATTTTAATTGAATTATTCGAGTGGTGGGGAGAGGGGTTAAACTCCCTACCGTAAATATACCTATCTATAGCCTACTCGGGAACCAATTACCGAATTAGTAATATTGTTAACCAATTCGTAGGGCAGGGTGCTCATTGGAAAGAACAAACATTCGAAAAACCATAATGATTTTGGCGCTATGGGCTACTGCCAAATGAAAAATGAAGAACGTTTATGTTGGGTGAGTACTTGTAATATTTGTAATATTACACAGCTGTTTTGTACTAATTTTATGGTTTTACAAATGCATATTCCCATGGGAAAATACATACATAATCACACAACGTCTCGCCACGACTATTATGGACCGGTGCGATAGCGTATAAATCTCACAATAATATTATAATTGTTTCGTATTTGGACCACGGACCTTGATTCTTAATCTGGTTGGGTATAAAAACATCGTGAACAGTTCGGTCATCAGAGTCTACTCACAACGGCTTTTGAGATATGTCGAATAAGCTATTTGATAAAAAAAAAAAAATTAGCGATTGCTACCGCAGTACATTTTTTTTTATTTTACACATTACCTCCACAGAAAAAAATCTCCATATTCCAGCAATCGTGGTGGACGGTTTTTGGAGGTCCTAAATAATTATGGTGGCTATTTTAACCTGTCGTCTCTGCAACATGGTTATAATATTCGGTAATGACATTTTTTTGGGACGTTCTAAAATCATTGAGCAAAAGCAGCGACCACGGACCAGTACCTGTTTCCTATAGTAATAGTTCTTTGTTTATCATAATAATATTGTAATTACTAAAATATTGTTGAAAAAAAAATAGCATAGGTACTATAGGTGGGGTACCTCTATTAAACGATTTTTCACACCGTCACGGTTCCGCGTACAGAACATCGCAATAAGTGTGTGTTCGTTATTTTTTTTTATATATTATATTTTCAACTGTTTGCACTCTGCGTCGGCGTTTTTTTTTTTTATTATTATTATTATTATTATTATTATTCACGTACAATACCCTTGACCGTCACTATACAAAATACGTTATAAGCGGTATTGTGATTTCGTGACCTCGTCCCCACCAACGCGTCCGTCCACACGCCTAACAATATAAGGTTATGACGGTAATATATTATAATATTATTATTACTATATCGTACGGCAGTCGAGTCATACTTTTTTCGTCGCTTCGTTTTACCACTATTATAATATTGTACAATAATATATTATTATTATGTTGTTTACGGCGATTAATATTATTTGCCGACGGTCGGTGAAATTTACGCAATTTCTACGTACTATTTTATAATGTCAGCCGTGATATTATATACACGGAAGAAAACGACCAGTGACGCGTATAATACCGTATACGCGTGACGTTTCCCCCTCCCATCAGATTTTTTTGTTTTCGATTTTCCGAGTTTTCCAATTGCTTACAAATAACGAAATCGTTTACATTATGTGCGTTTTGATTTTAGATCGTTTGCAATATTCAAATTTACACGGCTGGACAAAGCTACGCGTGTATTCGACCCCCGAGATTATAATATTTTAATTACATAATATTACCATCACAACTAATTATTGCTGAATGGGATAATTCAATTCCCCGCTTATACGCCATTTGGAAATTAAATTTACAATATTGTTATTATGTTTTCTTGTGTATACTATTAAGACCCGTAGATACCTTTATGACGCGTTGCCACCATCAAAGTACGACTTTTCCGTGCTGCAGTTCCAATGATTCTGTGTAGTTATAAGTTTAATGTTAGAATCAATTGACCTATAATTAAATATAAAGGTGAAAATATTATCTGTGTTCTCCAGTTGGTTTTATAAGATATATGTATTTTGTTTAAGCGAGTTATGAATGATATGTAAAATTAATTTAATATTATGGATTAAAAATTAAAATATTGTTTTAAACCAACAGGTGATATAGTTTTGAGTTTGTTAATAGATCAGTTCACATTATAATATTAAAACCAACGACACAAAATTGTAACTGCTGAACGTAAATTTACCATGTTGTACGATTGTAAGACTGAGACATCACATATTTCGGGTGTGGCAGCTATTAATTAACAATTGTTTATGATTTGTTTGAAGAACATTTCATTAAGTCATGTTGGTGGGGGGGGGGGAATTCATTACGTACGCGTTACAGTGTCTCACCGCGTGAAATCTGTTCACTTATTCTTAATTAATAGGTATTTTTAAAGAATTATTTCGGAAAATCATTGATCTTTTATCTAAATACAAAATAAATAAAATAACAAATTAATATTTTTGTAATTTATTATTTTTAATATTAGACAGCCTACTGCTAAGACAGAAATATATAATTTATGTAAATATTTTAATAGTAGGTACCTAAATAATTAATAATTTCTGTAAGTGTTCAACTAGTTGCGTATACGCCATAAGGTTTGTAGTTTATGATGTGCATATAAAGCGTATAATTAGGCAGCTCTTTATGGTCTTTGCACGACGACGATGATCATGCCGTCGATAAAAAAATTAGGACATTAATTATATTATTATCTACTCGGATATCTAATTCTGAAAATTATAGAACATATATTTTAGTCCCTAAATAAAGAAAAATATTACAATTTAAATGACTGTAAAAAAAAACAACATTTTTATTATTGATTTATTTTAGTGTTATAACTTATAAATTATAGTAACAGCCGTGATGTTAAAATTAGTAACCATATTGGTTTAGAACTGTAATCAATGGTATAGGTATAGGTAATTGGTATAGCCTATAGGTACTCGGTTAGTTATTACATGACGCCAACAAAGTAGCATTCAATCAGAATGCGATTTGATCGACACGACATGACACGAAACACTGCGTAGTTG
Source organism: Acyrthosiphon pisum (assembly GCF_005508785.2). Lineage (NCBI taxonomy): Eukaryota > Metazoa > Arthropoda > Insecta > Hemiptera > Aphididae > Acyrthosiphon > Acyrthosiphon pisum. Next base: position 9,357,108 of record NC_042493.1, on the reverse strand, counting down.
TGAACTCGACTTGAATATTATTTGGTATACCGAAATGTTGAAGTCATCCGGTATTCGGTCACCACGATCACGACGACTCACCGAATTTCAATTTCACGTAATTTTGTTATAATAATAATTAAACGCGTTTATTAACAGTGAAGTTTATACCAATAAGGTAACTGTATAACATCAGTTATACCTATTATTGCTATATTATGATATTATTATGTATTGTATGCAGACCATCAAGGCTGTATCGAACATCGCATCATTGGGTGGTAAGGGGGGGGGGAGTAGACAATTCGTTAATAATTTGTGGATTCGAACATTTTTTTATCGTTTTGCTTGAAATATAGGGAATGTTTTCTAAACAAAACCATAGAAAAGAAAACAGAAAATCTGAATTAAAAAATTTGTATTTCACCTACGTATAGTCTCAAACCAAAATGTACTTTGCATTACGATTATTTATAACATTATTATAATTTTTGTAACATGGGAATAGCACTGTAAAAAAATATTTCTTATATGAATTTATATTTTGAAATAAATAACTAATATTAGGTACCTACTTGTCTAATAAAATATTAATTGATGATTAAACATAATATTTATGTTATTGTAATTTAAACAGATTAATTCTATCAACGGTTGTCAGGAACGAGAAGTAAAATCTATATTTAGCCACGAAAAGTTGCTAATACTAATCATTATAATTACTTGACAAAAAAAAAAAAAAAAAAACAAAAAAAAATTACCCAATCATTAAAATGCTCATATTTTTAATACCTACTTTATATTTATTTTACGATTTTTAAGTGTTGCCCAAATTGTTGCTAATTTGTTCTTGTATAGATTATCATTTGTTCAAGTACTTTTTTTAACTTATAAACGTAAGTGACTTTAATCTAGTGTCTTATCCAATACTAGTTTATGATTTTAAATAATTCTTATTAAACGAAGTTTGATCATCTGTTGCTATATAGTTGCTACACTGCCAGGCTACATGTACACTTGTGCAGTTAATCCCAATCTACAAATCATATTATGCAAAATACGGCAAAATATTATGTTTCACTACTTCAGATTTATATATTACAACGTCAAATGTACCTACTTGAGTCATTTGAAACATATCTTGACCATAATTATTAATTATTTCATTTCCAACTTCAACCACATACATTTCTTTGCATTTTGCTTCATTGGTTTTAGAAGGAAATAATGGAGGTAGGGCATTTGTTCTGGTATTTCTATAGAACGAATTGGAATTTGAACAAATCTCTTTTAAACTGTGACTAAAAGCTTCAAAAGAATTTCAAGCCGACTTAGTAGACTCAGCCTTCTCTTCCTGTCCATCTAGTTTTAGATTAGTTTTTAAATTATAATTTATTTCCTATGTCAACCATTAGTGTTTTATTCAAAGGACAATAACGTTCCGTACTAGCAGAGAAAAATAAATATTTATGAATCAAACTGCAGTTAGACTTCGCAATGATAATATATTAAATTGAAGTGTCAGGAATCGTTATTATATTATTTCGTCGGGTCACGAGTGCGGCGGATTTGGCGAAAAGTCGGAAGACCGCGCGTGAGACCACGACAATAATATCAAAATAATATAATTATATAGTTGCATACGAAAATGTGTCTATATAATAATATTTTAGCCTGGAAAAAAATAAACGGTCTGCGAACGCGTGGCTAAACCGATTCGCACCAGACCGGCGGCGGCGACCGGCCACATGACCTTATATACATGTACCTATTTTAATAATAATAGTATTATGTATTTCGGCTATTATGTATGTATATACACTTATAATTATCGCTGTCCGGGTTATCAGACCGTGGCCCGAGTCCCGGTTTCGTCGGCGGCTATTTGGTGCACCGCTGCACCTGCACCGCCGCCATAATAATCAATAATAATATCCGAAATCATGCGTGATTTATTATCATTATTATTACCTACTAAATTGCCGTTCAATAATTTGTCAATTTTAATAATACGAAAAGAATAAAATATCATAACGCATTAATATGTCCATTAAGCGCGCTCCACGAGAGTATAATATGGTAAAGTCATAGATAGTTGCGTAGCCAGGATTTTTTTCGTGGGGGGGGGGGGCTGATCAACTTTTCCACTTTTACACATTACATACGTACTAGCACAGATAGATGGCTGAAAAGTGTTAACACTTATAGTACATTTTTAAATATTTTAAATACAAATTAAATTAAGACTTTTTTAGCAACTATCATAGACCATAAAAATAATTTTTTAATTTTCTTAACATTTCGTGGGGGGAGGGGGCTGCAGCCCCCTCAGCCCTTCCCCTCGATACTCCACTGAGAATGACAAACATTTTAAAAACCGTAATAAAAATCGATACCAAAATGGATATTATTTACATAATATCGCGACGAGACCTGTGGCAATATGCTACTATTATATATTATGGTATGACAAATTTTAAACACACGATGCATTACAATATTTAAATTTCAGACGTTTGGCATTATAGGCACTAACTATTATAAAATAATAATATTATATTATAGTCTTATTATGTTTTCAATTCAAGTCCATGTGCAAATGTCGGTACATGACTTTATCTGTACCGAGAAATGTTTAAACAACTGTCATAAAAAAATTCGTTTTATTCTTCGCATTTCTCAAAACGTTTTGTTGAACAAAACACAAATATTTAACAGTTAATAAATTATTAACTAAAAGTATAATTTATGGAGTTATTAAACCGGTTCAATCCGCAGTACTGTAGTAGTGGAAACCTGACATAAAACGACATTGGTACCGGTCCGTTTAAGGTGATAAATTTTCAAATAGGTACTGTTGCCCATATGGTTTGTCGGAAAATCCTGCGGTTGCATTTGTGTTGAGTGGAAAACTTTGAGGGCAATCCAAAAGTTTCTCAGGATTTTTACAGGTATAATATCACCACGGGGAAATGAAACGTCTTCAGTGGTGCTTAAAATATATTATACTAAATTAAGAAAGAAGACTCCTCTACCAGACCACACTTTAAGCAATATTATAGGTACATATACAGCCGAATAATTTAGAAACTAATCGTTAGCCAAGTTAGTTGGATGGAACGGCGGGACCTAATCATAATATTATTTTGGTCGTGGTCAACTTTTAAGTGCACCTGTAATACTTATGATATTCGAGGAATAAAAAGTAGGTTATAGAAAATAATATTTTCATACAGAAGGAAAACATTATATCACCACGAACCAGGTATATTGCACACCACAATAATAATAATAATAATAATAATAATAATAATATCATAGGTAGGTATAATATTATCATGACGGTGATGATATTGTGTGCGCGTGTGCTCTGGTGACTTGCGGGTTTTCGGCTCGTGTCCGTATTATTACCTCACGGCGTCTATAGTATTATGGTACCGTAAAATATAAGTAGGTAATATGTTACCATGACGGTATATAATTATATTAAATATTATTTTATTATATACCGATATCGTATTATTGTTATTGGGCGTATATTATACGGGTTTGCGTGCGGCGGAGGTATGTAACGCGGTCGCCACTGCCGTCGAGTGGAGCGCACGCGGCCCTCGAATCGAGCACGACTAAATAGGCGTATAATAATAAATATGTGTACCTACACGGTATAGACGTAGTAGGCAAGTGCCTGTATACTATTATGTATAATATAAAGCATTATGTGTATACATAAGTATAATAATATTATAATATGCGATGACGATGACGGTGCGCGTTTACGTGTTCGAGTCGACGGATTTTCTTCGCGCCACTGACCTACATATCGGTGCTTGTAATAATAATAATTTAGCTGCACCTGCCCTGTAACCAGGAGTCGCATATTATCTACGACGCATCAATGATGACGAACAATTAGTTAAACAGAATCAATTTTCAATAATTATTATGTAATAAAAATTGTAATTTCCTGTTTTTCCTTGCACAAGTTTATCAATAATATTATATTATTGTAATATATCCTTAACCCAAGTTTGTAATTTTCTATGGCAGTATTGTCAGTCCGTTCAAACCACCCTAAAATTAAAAACAAATAACTACTTGTAAATATTGGTTTATTCAAGACTATAATATTAAAGAGGACGTCAGCGCACAGTTTGTTTTTTCTCTCAGCCCTGCACGTGCACAAAACGCATTCGTTCAAAATCAATTATATATTATTTTTGTTTATGTTATCTTAGAGTAAAATCTCTCATGACCAAAATGAGAGAGAATAACATTTTATAGACATAAAAAATATACCTAGATGTATCTTAAATGATTTGCCTCAAAATAATTTAATGTCTATAAAAATTTACAAATTTATTTTATTTTTATAGTTAAATAATAGTGTCGAATAATATAGAGTAAAATAATAATAAAATATAAAAGCAAATATTATGCGATTCACAATTTTGGTGGAAAATTATTTTACTCTAAGAATACATGAAAATCATAAAAAAAATTGATTTTACTTGAATGAGTTTTATTTAGGTTGCTCGTGAGTCTGAGAGAAAAAAAACTCATGTAGTTTAACGTCCATCAAAGGAAAATGTAAGGGGGTAAATGGTATGCGTACAGTGCAAAATGTCTATATTATGAAGTCTCCAAGGGGCATGTGCAACGAAAAAATCTTATTATGGAGAAATTGGTTAATAGAATTACGTAAATTATATTTTGGCTCTCAGTTGATTGTAGTTCTCAAAAATATTTCGTTAAACAGGAAATTGTATTAAATAAAAGTTTGTTGTGTCGAACTTTCACTGTATTTTTATTAGCAGATGTATGTTAGAGCACAGAAATCTGTTGTTTTATAGATCGGTGGACGGTGATATTCTGATTGTATATTAAATATTTTTATCACAAAGTTTGCAAAACTTATGGTTACAAAATAACACATTTTTATTTTTCCGACTTATATGTGGTTTTATAGTATAATAGGAAATCTTATAAATGATATTATTATATTCAAAACAAAACAATTATAAAGGGGAATATATAACGTTTCTGACATCGATTTTGTTGATGATGATAATACTTATCTTGCTATATGGCTATACTTTTTTGTAACATAAGTAGATACTAACTTAGTGTTTCTGAATATTAAACATTGTTATCAGGTAAGTCGCTGCACGTATTGTCATTAATAAATAAACAAATAAACCTGTATAAATACATATTATAATAAATTAATAATAACGTCTGAAAGTTTGTGGCACGGCACCATTTGATTGTCTAATTATAATATAAACATCATAATATTGTGTTATAAACGGATACCTGGTTACGTTATTCTGGTTGCAAAAAATATTTCGTAATGAGCGTAAAGTTAGGTAAGAATGAAGAAAATGCACGGTTTAAAAGCAACATTCGGAACTATAGCAACATTGCGTTATTTCTTGTCGCAACACGTCTTGTGAATATGCAAATTAATGAAAACATACAAACATTTCCTTAAATTACTGCACTCTTGACGTGATGTTAACATCGGTGTATCCATAATATTGCAAGCCGCCGCCGCCAAAAAAAAATGACCAAAATCGGGATTTCTATTAAATATAATAGGCACCTATCTATATATTTTATGATTTTGAGCTGAGCAATGATTATATTATATTATGTAATTTATATTTTATTTGCGACTAAATACACGAAAATTAGTGGAAAAAATCGGTTGTCTGTAAAGTCGGTTTACTGACGATAGTTGAACGTGACAACTTGTTAAGAAAATACTGAAGGAATGGTAGCATTATTAGATAATAATTTTAAATGATAAATCACAATATTGGCTAGAAAATCTGATGAGTTTAGTAAATTTGAATAGACCGTAAACAAAATGCTAGAATAATATAGCAACCAAATAAAAATATGAGTTAGTTACAACACAAAGAAATAAATTCCAATACTGTTAAATTTGATCAGTGTACCAAATTTATAGCACGCTCTCAGATCTGAGAAAATATTTATGTGATAGCAATATAATATGTGGAAGATTTAACAACACTAAAATGAATGATCTCAACATTAGCGATAAGATGGCCTTACGTGAGTTACAGTATCGTTGCTACATGACTCAGCAATTTTTTGAAAATATTAATCTGACGGTACACCGGCCAAGTCATAAGCCGTACCCGGGTGACATATTATGCGATCAGACGTTCACCAGTAAAGACGAATTTGCGGTCCACTTTCCAATTCACACCGGAGTGAAGCATCACTCGTGCGAGGTGTGTCACAAATCATTCACTCATAGATCTAGACTGATTGAGCATCGGCGTACGCACACGAGGAAGAAGCCATACTCTTGTGATGTATGCCACAAATTTTTCAGCAGTAGATATTATAGCCTGAAAGTACACCAGCGGACGCACACGGGAGAGAAGCCGTACTCGTGCGACTTTTGCGACAAATCGTTCAGTCAGAGAAATAGTGTGATTACACATCATCGGACGCACACGGGAGAGAAGCCGTACACTTGCGGCGTTTGCAACAAATCATACGCTCAGAAAAATAATCTGAGAATACATCAAAAAATGCACACGGGATAAAACCCGTGCCCGTTGGATGTTTATAATTTACCAATAACGGTCAGCTGATCGTACAATGTTGTATGCTATGACTGGTAACCTGTATCAGAGATACATATGAGATAAGTGGTTCACACAAAGTACCATCTGAATTCTGGCTTTATCATAAAGCTGTTCGCTTGTTTTTTGTTTTTCTTGTTCGCTAACAACGAATTGTAATTTATTGTTTTTTCAATGTCCATACCAAAAACACATTTTCATTTTTTCTCTTCTATTAAATAATAAATTATTACATAGTATGCATGTTAAAGAATAATTTGAAATTGTTCATCACAGTTGCGTTCTATGCATTTTTTTACAATATTATCATTATACGCATATTTTCAATGTCCTTCTCCTTTCAAATTGTTATATCCTATTGAATATAACTCCTTGTTTATTCTATTTTAGTCAATGGTTACCTGTTTTGGCTATTCCTGTGAACTTAAAGGCAGATCAATAAATTCTGATGCATTAAATAACATATGTATAGGTGATATAAAGAGCATATTATATTATTATTATTATGATATCACGTCCACATTGCCTTCGCAGCAACACATTTGCAGAAAGGTCAATAACATTAATGTAAGTATAATATTAATCCCTATCTTTTTAATTATTTTTTTAATAACAAGTTACAACCTCTGAACCACATAAAAATAATATTTCTAAATAGGTAAGTTAATACTTTTTGATTAATGAGTGTACCTTTAAAAGAATTGCTGCCACACTCGCTATATTCTATGCTTCTGACGTATGTGTTAGACTGATATCCTAATCCTGATTTAGGAAAAATAATTTTATTTTGCCTTTGTAACTGGATAACGTTATTCATACAATACCTATGTAATTTATTTTATAAATGTACAAATACACTGGAATTGAAAAAATTTTTTTTAATCAAGTCAACATTTTAGAAAATGCATTTAGTAAATTGTTATGGTGACGTGCGTTATATTCATTAGATATAGGTAAGCATCTATAATCTATATCGTACTAAAATATCTTAATTTCAAAAGTGGAAACAATTATTCTTCACTTTTCACACTTAACAAGCTTATTCCTATAAGTTATAACAATATATTAAGTGATATTTAGATGAGGTTTGTTGTTTAGTTATGTTTTTAAAACATCCCTATTTAAAATACACTTGCATGTAAATAAATGTTTTCAAGCTATATTAGAATCCAAAAAAAAAAATTCATTGGTATCAATCAAAAAGTTATAATTGAAAATGTTCCAAGAGAAATAATTTTAGATGTTATACTAAGTATCCCTAATTGAAAAAAAGATTATTATTATGTATTTACCATGAAGATAAGCAATTTAAACACTATAGATTAAATCTGTAGTATATTATGGAAATTAAAAGAATTAACTAGATATTAATACAAATGTAGGTAAGTATTTCAATTTTTTTTTAAATCTGTGAAAAATCTGTGTAATTTTTTTTATGTTTATATTGAATGAGTTTTAGGATTAATTGTATTGATTAGTGTTTTGAGGGAAAATCCGCATACTGACTATGGTAATTTTGTCAAATTTAGGTAAAAAAGGTGGGTAAGTGGATGTCGCTCACCTGCTTTTAGATTCTGAGCTGAGTGAGGAAGCTAGTGGTTTTACAATGGTGAATATTTTAATTTTTAATTTTTTCAAAATTTCTACCCGGTGAAGTGCTTCGATTTCAACATATATTATCTTATCTTTTAGAAAATTGGATCAAGATGGTACTTTAGAGAAGCAATTTTTGATTTTTTCAATACTTATTTAATGCCACGGAAAAAACCACTGACAAATTACGAAAAACTGCTATAATCGGGATTTTAATTTCTAACGCTTTGTTTATCGCCATAGAGACGAATAAAAATAATAATATAATATTAATTCAACTTTCAGGCTATAATAAATAATAAGAATATAAAATATCCAGCCTGACAAACCATCTCCGCTTAGAACCGTTTTTCTTATACAAGGATATTATGTCATTGAATTCAAGTTTAATACATTTCATTATACATTGAACCACTAGTGACCTACTGTACCTACTGTAGGTACATAAAAGTGATATCCACTTATCCGCTTTTAAATTTGTAAGTTTTCGACTTATATTTTTTTTTTTGTGTTTACAAGTTTAAAAACTAAATTTGGCTTGGCATGAATTAACTGTATAAGTTAATAATAATTATTACATCTTTAATAACTTTTTTTAATTATTCAATCATGAAAATAACTTTTAGACTCTTACCCCATTGTGTTATCCATTTACAAAATAATCACACGAATTAATGAGATAAAGTACGAAACAATATAATTAATCAACTTTCCATTCTTGAATATATGATTGTTTACATACATTTCAATTGCATTATCTAAATAGTTAACTGAGGATTATACTATAGATGGAAAAACAATTTGTGATAAACAACCATTAGATACTTGCATAAATTATAATTCGTAAAAATAAACAACTTATTTTCAATTATTCAAGCCAACCATTTTCAGATATGTGTATTCAAACCTAGTCCTATTCTAAAAATATTACTCCAGTATCGTACCTAACTTATCGGCCTGCCCCGCAAACCGTATAAAAGTTTACTGTGTTATTGGGTTATTAAAAATGTATTTTATCAGGTCCTTCTTGGTGGTCGTTCGTTAGACATTATTATCATGTTGATCCATTGGCTTCTATCTACAAATGTAAATAACAAACCTATAATTACATTTCATACCAATACGACCGAATCTATAAAATATAAATACTATATTTTATCAGTGCATAGTCGGCAATAACAAGCCTTTTGTAATGCCATGCCACTTATAATATTAGGATGATAAACGACTACTGTCATCGCGTAACTACATAAAATGATTATCATTTATACAATTAAAAGGTTAATACTATAATTTCATTATGTAAACATATTTTATTAATTACTGCTATTCAACTATATAATATTACATTATTAATTAATTGCACAGTAGACGTTCATTTATACTAACTTTATTATATCGGCTCGATGCTTGTTATCTCAATCTGAACTCGTAATTAGTAAACAGAACTTAATGCGTTATACTGTATTATTTTAAATCTAACCTAATTGTATTCTATAGAAATGAAAATAGGATAAGAACTCAAATTTTTTAGCACAACGTTGCCTATATTTTATACGTTTTAAGTAAATCCCCTTTAAAATATTGGCATTTATTAAAAATATATTTGACAAAGTTTGTATTAGGTAGGTATACAAATGTTCAAGCTGACAATTCTCTTAAGTGGTATGCACTACTGCAGAATGTACTAATATATAGCCCATGTATAAACCACAACTTTTATAGTGTATCGTTATTATAATTATTGATTTAAAATAGATAATAATATAATTATAATTAATATAAATTGAATTCAGTTTTTTGGTTTTTTCTATCAATATAATAATAATAAATACCTAATAATAATACAGATAGAGAAATAATAATTTGTTTGTATTCGTGGTTCAAAGTTCGTGGACAGGACCCATTTGATAATAAAAATGTTAATATACTCTAGTTGCCTCCAATGATATAAATTTCACTATTATGCACATTGTAAAGTTGTAAGTACACACATAATATGTTTTAATTATAAAAAAATGATTACAAGTAACATAATAATGTATGTTTAATAAACTAATATAATAGCTATTATATTATTTCAGGACATAGGTGTGTTGATATTTTTCTATTTTATCATAGTAAGCGTCGTAATTTTATTTTAAGTCTAGGAAGAATTAAATACAAAATTATAGATATTTAGAATTATTAGATATATTATATGGGTATAAAATGTATACAAATAATAGGCACACAATTATATTAAAAATAATAATATAATAAGTGAGTGTGTTTCACTCAAATGGTAACACGAAATATTTCTGTTCAGTGACGTCGGATTGAAATTGGGGTTTTAAGGGAAGATAAGAAATACTAAAATACACATTTTTTAATTTTTAACCCTTTTAGACAGCCAACTTGCATTTATTCAAATAGCATCAAGTATTTATAACACCAAATTCGGATGGACCAAATTTTTTTTAAGCAACCTTTAAAAATAATATTATTTATCCTATCTCAAAAGTGGCTGCTTTACACCGAGTGAAAGTTAGAACAAAAAAAAGTTATCAATTTTCAAAATGTATATAATATTATAGTCGGGAGGCAATTCGTGTAGAAAAACTATTGACCTTTTTGACTTAAGGAGGCAACTAGTGTATGCCTTATTCCACATTACCCGTAACATATTATTATATACCAGGGATGGCGGCAACGACTCACGGTCAAGTGATTCCGTTATAGGAGGTAGTGTGTTTTACTGTAAATTAATTTAAATGTATATAGGTAATAAAAAAAAATGTTTAGTAATTAAATTAATGATAAATAATTATAATATATAATAATACGTTAATTGAGATGGCATAATTTATATAGGTACATTATTTTGCTATGTATACTTAGTTAACTATACTTTGAATGTACTATAGCCACTTCGTATAGGTGACTTACTTACTTTAATTACCTTCTACGTTAAAAATTGGCATTTGTACAGTCAGACCTTTCAAAAACTGAATAACTGTAAAGTGAAAATAAGGTTTTAAACAGTATTCGTACGTAAATATTGTAATAAGTGCCTACTCAGTTTGTACGACTATGCATGACCACATGCAAAATTTGAATATGAAATTAGACAAGCATCTTGGATTAATATCATATAATTATTAATAATATTATGGGCGGGTTCGGACGTGATTGCTGTATTGGCTACAGCAGTAGTGTGCTCAGATTTTTTGAATGGGAGGATATGGATTTTTGACTATTCTTAGTCCTTAGACCACTATATAGCGGTAAATATACTATCATTGCTTTATTATATTATATTTATGATACAAATATGCAAAGGGCGCTAGCCTCTCCCCCCATCAGCCACGAACACGCCCCAGCTGGTTTGTGCCGCTCGACTATACCCCATCGTTGTAAACGTATTTTGGAAAAACTAGGCGTCTTCAATATTTGTTTTTTTAATAATTAAATTAAATTGTCAATACCTGACTGCGGACTAATCAATATTTTTACAGAGGTATTATAGTTGATAACATAATAGTAATTACCAATAGAAATATTTTTTTTTTATTTTGTCAACATTTTGATTTAAACGTTTTATCGGTTTTTAAGAATACACACTACAGTTACGATTTCTATGTGGTGAATCAAAAATTATAATTATTTGTGAACCATTTTGAAGATCAATTTACCTACATTTAATCTAAATGGTTTTTACTAAAATTTCGCATGTAATCGTAAAAAACCGTCGTAAAAGTTACGTTCTAAATATTTGCATGAAAATATTTTGGAAAAATGCCAAGTGGTGGTTGGAATAGGACTTGGAGGAAACGTACCTACATCGAGTCTTTGAATGTTATAACTCATTATAATATTATTTTAACCTACATATCAAACATTTACAAAAAGTATGTTATGCATTTATGGGCTACCCTCCCCCCCCATGCATGTATCCGCAGGGAATCAAATTACAATATAATGCTCGCGAAGAACAAAAAAAAAACGTTTAAAACCGTCTCGATGTGACGATGTGAAGGTGAAGGACGCACTCATAGTATTACGACAACGACGCGTCTACCTACGTCCGTGAAATTCCCTACCGATTTATGTAATAACTAATGTGGCCAGACGTATACTATGCGTACCTATAAACTCGAACGTCCGTTTTGGTCGACGCAGTGCTATTAATAAAACTACGTACGCACAAGTGTATTTTTTAATTTCGACGGATTTATCGTTTTGATTGGTTGGTGTGACCTCGTACAATATAATACTATTAGCCGGGTACCTACTATTAGGTAGGTACCTGGTCAATATGATATTCGTGCGCGAGGTGATCCACATCTAATTGGCACGCTAATAGCCAAAATACTTTTCATCGGTAGTTAATGGAACTTAAAATAAAAAAATGTATTATTTAGTCTGTTAATGTAATATTAATGTATTTTTGAAATTAAAATCATTTTTTACCATTATCTAATCATGGTTATATAAATATATATTTTTTTAACGACAACCTTAGTTATGAAACACATAGCCGGAAGAAGAAAAAAAATTAATTTTTTTAAATGTTGGTGTAATGTTATACTCACTCATCATCGAATATTGAACAATTTTTTATCCGTTATTATTAAAGTTATTTAAAGTTTAGAATTTAGATGAATAACAGATAATGCACACCGACATTACACTCAGCTATTGATACGTACGGGGTACGAACAATCCACAATAATTAAAGTCCACCAAGAAATTGGTCACCTCCGAAATCAAACGATGTCGTCAATATTCTAACAGATCCATGCAAAATCCAAACCAACCTACCTCTTAGAATTAAGAGAGGGTATATATACGGATTCTGAAATACTATCAAAGTTCTCAAGAACTGTTGCCCCAGATGTACTTACGTAACTACGCATTTATATAATGTCAATTTATGATGGTAAATATTATATATTATATTTAATTAATTTAATTAACCTAACCTTTTGATTATGTACCGACTTGGTACAATATTGCTATTTAATATACCAGTTATATAATACATTTGGTATATATTATAATATATTATGTCCCTATATTGGCTATTACTATATTTTACCATATATACTGTTTTGTAGGAGACCAATTAATAAAAAAATTTAATTATTGATTTCGGACACACTGCCCCCACCCATTTAATAAAATTCCTGGGTATGGCACCGAATTTCAGAGCCGTGTAAATGTGTAATTACTAATATATATATACTTTCGATGGACAGCTCATACGTAGGCAGGCAAGTAACCATACCTAGGTAGTGGTGGGTGTATGTGTACAGATTTTATTTTCGTTTCCAAAGATGCTCGTTTGAGGAAAATAAAATGTGTTTTTCGTGACGCGTCATCTTCAGCGTATTATTACAACAATTATGACGTTGTTTTCATGTATTATGCGTTGCGAAACTCTCGATAGCGGCCATCATATTATACTAATAATTAATGCATAATATAATAATATCATAATATATTATATAGGCTCATTTAAAGATGTAGTCTTATAATCGTATGTGTTCATAAACACGTCGGTTTTGTAATAATTGTGTACAATATATGTAATACGAGTGTACCACGAATACCTATAAGTAGGTACACGTCATATTAAACTTGGCGCATTTTACGTTGAGTCTGATATTATATATTATGTTAGTAATGTATTACCTATAATAATAATATGTTCATCGACATGCACATAATCGATCGATTTATAATGATAATATATTTTGCGATTATGCCTAATGATGTGTGTTGAAACGACTCTATAGTTGAGGGAAGAGAGAAAAATATAGGTAGCGTATATCATCTGTTCACTACGCGAGCCAAAATTACTATGTGGCAGTTAAAGATTTAATTTTATGATCGCTCGTGTTCAGAAACATGTTGTTTTGTAATATCTTTGTACAATATAATATTATATAATACATGTACATGCGAGTAAGTACATGTCACATTAAAATTGGGAAATTTATGACGCCGTTGAATTCTAAATACTATAGGTATACAGTGTAATTGGAAAACCTGACAAATAAAAATAAAAATTGACACTAGTTACACGTATGAAAAAAATTAAGAAAATTATATGGATGATAAATAATATGTCAGGAAATTTCCAAAGGAAATTATTTTAAAAATAATTATTACGTTTCAAATAATTTACTCTAAAAAAATAATGGTATTATAAAAAATTTAAAAAAATAAATTACTTGACTTAAACAAACGTTTTTAGTTTGTACCATCAACATTTTTCTAAAAATTAGATTTACCAATTGGCTATTTTGAATTTTTTCCAAAAAATATAATAAAATTTAAAATCGCCAGTTTTAAAAAATAAAAATAATAAATGGTATACCCTACTATTTGTAACGCAAACTTCTATATTCTGTAAAATATACAATATACATAGATATAGAAAAAAAATAAAACAAAAGTTATTTAGATTGTCATGTTTTTTTGTTACACCACGGTACCTTATATAGGTAGGTATCAAGGGTGACCAGACACGGCTTGTGTCTTAACATTTTCACTAATATTACATTAATAACCAATAGGAATTATTCCTTTTCCTGCTCTTAATATTATTTTTCATTATATGTTGTGAAGCTCGTGACTCTCTTATCCGTTAGTCACTCCTGATATATGATAACTTAGTAATGGATTTTGCTTATGCTCATAGACGTGCACATAATCGATTTAAATCACGACATATTTTGTGATCATACATTACGATTGTGTTGCAACAACTCGAAGAGAGAAAAACGTATGGTACATCATCACACAACGAGACAAATATAATATTTTTTTGGTTTTTATAAACCCAAAAGTTTATGTCAGCCCTCAAGCTATGAGATGTTTACACGGAGCAGTAATGGCTCCAATAATTGTCACCGCCGGCGGGACAACGTCGACTTTCCATTTTACGTTATGTCCGGAGATGGAATTGACTTTATTAATTTGAGTTGAGTTTTGAATTAGATTTTAATAACATTTGTCATTTGGCACATGACGACATATTAATTTAGTTCGATCAGTTGGTAAAACGTATGGCGACACTCGAAAGTGTGCGGGAGAATTTGCAAGGTGATCGTGATTGGGTGAACCGAAAATAATATCTGAGACTTTACCTTTTTTTTTTTTTATTATAATCATTGATAACCATGGAAAAATATAAAATAATATGTTCTACAAAATATCTGTTACGAAACTAAATACGCCTATACTAGGATATGAGTACTTACCTATAACTAGTGAGTAGTGATGTACATTTTCATGAAAATTTTATAATTTATCATATTAATTTCTTATCAAATAAATCTTTTGATATTATAATATAGTTGTAGTATATTTAACCTTCAAAATTATATTTTAAAATACGTACTTTTATTACACTTTACTCATTTTAATAAAATGTTGGTATTATTCTAATGAACTTAATATAGTAAATTAAAAATACAAATCATTAAATATATATAATATATACTCGATAATAAACGTGCATTTTTATCTTTTATTAAAAATGTTGTATTTTTACTTCAGTACCTATAAATTATGAGCGTATAATCGTTACAATTATTGATTTTTCAATTTTTAACGGAGGTAATTTATTGTTTGAGTCACTTCCTCAATTTTACCCAAATTATATTTTTTTTTATTATTATAAGTGTTTTGTTTGACTCTGACGTTATACTTGTTACAATGTAAATAAAAATGAAACAGTAATTTTATAAAGTATTTAAATAAATTTAAACTTAAAAATTAATTTATTTAAGAAAAGTACAAAAAAAAAACAAATTTTCAAGTTTTCAAAGAAAATTGAAAATTTTCAGAAATTTTCAATGAAAAAAAAATTTCAATTGGAAATTTTCAAGCTTATATCTCTACCAATAACCTATAACTTTACTATGTTTAAATCTCAATATAGTTTGATACTCGTGTGTCCTACAAACGTTTAGTACACTTTCCTACTGCCAAAATTACAGTTAATTCGTTCCAATTAATAAAATGCTCAATACAGGTAGGTAATCATTCAAGATTATACAGATTGCAGGTAGCAGGTTTCGTGTTTTCTATAATGATTTAAGTATTAACCATGTTAAAAACTCTGTTATGTAATTAGATTTATATTTCTATATATTATATTTTAATTGCGCTTTGACTGATGTCAATCAGAATTTTGAACGTTCCTACTAATATATATATTTATATAAATAAATAATTTTACTATATTTTTATTATCGTATCAAAGCAGATCCATCAGTTTTTTTGATTCCACACCTTCTATCAACTCACCGGTAAGCAAGCCTAAATCGTTATTATAATTATCATAATAGTACCTATACTATAAAATAACATAATAACATCATAAGTCATAACATTGATTTGAAATGTTTTAACCAACACTACCTACATAGGTAGGCCTCACTTTTGTATTATAGTTTAGTCCACATAATAGTATTACACCTAATCTGGTGTTCTACGTAACACGGCAAAATGTTGTGTTCAATAACTGTTTCACTTCGCTATATTTACGTTTTCTCAAGAGTTTTAAATTCTCGAGCTTACTATAAATTAATATTCGATAGTAATTTTAATAATAATAATAATATTATGATAGCCGGCGATGGACGATAATTAAATTGCTGCCGACTAGTTTTATATAATATAACGTGAGTCACTGATGAAACTGAATCATCGCGAAAGACAATTTATTTATTGTTATATGCATGAGGCCCGTCGCCTGTGTCTGCAAAAAGGTCACTTTGACAGCTGTGTAAATATACGCGCCACACTATGATGACATTATAATTACACGACATTTTTATTATGACTTGCACGCACGATCGTAATACGCACTGGAAACCGACTTGATGATAAAATTATATATATATTATTAAAAAAATAATAAAGTGTAGAACGTTCGACCAAACATCGGAAATTTTCGTTTTTTGATTCATACTTGGCATACTTTTTTTGTGACATAAGACGTGATTTCGAAAACTTCAAATGGTTCTTATCTACACAGTGCCAAGTCGTTTATGAAAAATAATGACTTATGTAAAGCATATTATTGCTGCATCGAAGTTAGTCCTATGTCTGCAGGAGACACCGTTTTGGCGCTTCCATTATTATTATTATAAACTGCGTGAGGAACGTACTATATTATATTATTATATATTATTGTTTGTTGTCGAAAAACGATTTTTCGCTTTCTACCGCTCAAATAAAGTCCACCGTTGTGGTGTTTGTGAAATCGCTTTTCGCCGAAAATCGAAAACAAAATACTATTTGCTGACTTTCTTCCTCATGCAGTAGTACGGTTGATAAGTAAAATAAACAAAACGATTATTTTGAATTTCAATAATAATGTTGGGAAAACAAAAATTGATATTTTGAATAAACGATCGACGAAATCTCTTAAGCCGATTCAAATGTTATTCATATTATTTATGGTCATGAAAATTAAAAAACATTACGCGTAATATTTGTATTTTACTTCCAGTTAAAAATATATCATTCTTCAGCCGTTTTCTCAAAATTACTTCAAAGCATTTCAATTGATAGAAAATAAACGCGTCTCACCCGAAGTATTATTTTCAAAGTTCATTTTTTTTAAATCAATATGAAGATCTACATTGACAAAAAATAGTCTCGAAGATCTGATGTTCGTAATACTTATGTGAAAGTATGAAACAGATTTAGTTGCAGTTTTTACCGGAAAATTTCTAAACTATTTTACAGGTAAAACCCTTCTAGCAAATACCAAAAATCTTATAACTTGTTAACTTTAAAAATCTATTTAGATAAATTGCATATTATTGTAATAACCAGTAATATTAAATAATAACCAAAAAGTCATCATAATAATAAAGCCTTATAAAATATTAAAAATATTATTATAATTATTTTTAAATACATTATAGGTACCTATTTACAGAAAATAAAGTGAGAAAAAATATAATAAGTTTTAAATCTAATATATTTGTATGCGTCAAGGTGGTGTGGAAGTGAAGTACCCCGTGGTAATATATATAGGGAGTGCAATTGGGTTGGTAGTTTTGTAACAAGACCATAATAAATGTTATCCGGTGCCACTGCAGTTTTTTATTAAATAATTAATAACAATTTTCAATAATTTACCGCATCATTGCGTAGGCATAATTGAATTACTATAATTTATAGTACTATGTAGTATGTACATTATATTTATCTTTAATGCAAACGTATATTTTTTCATATTCGTGCGCATAAAAAATACGAAAGGGAAATACTCAAAATATAATATTTTAGTCATTAGAAAATATAATATTAATTATAACAATATTTTGTGTGTGGGAAATCTGTAGTTACAACATGAAATAATATAATAATTAAACACACCAAAGGCTTTTGCTACATGCGTATAATCTAATACTTATTTTATTGCACTTATAATAGTTTAGCGTTGTCGTTTCAAAATATTCAAGTCATTTGTAGTTAATTGATGAGTATACATTTGATATAGTTATAACAGCTCTGAAATATCTATAATATGTTTTATATACTTACAAATACAGCAAGCCTTATAATAGTAAATTGTAGGTTCAGTAGGTCTGTTAGTTCAAAGCTTAGGACATAAAGGTACCTTCAACAATATGGGCCGGCTTTTATATTATATATTATATTATATTATTGTATGGGTACTTCTACGAGTAGGTAGTTATTTTATATATCAATAATAGGTAACAGTAATTAATTGATTCTTGATCTCCATATACAATCATTGAACGAGATAAATTGACAATAATGGTTTTTTATTTGTGCATATGGCATTTCCGAGTGGATGACGCTCTATGTTTGGTCGCTCACATTTTGCGCTCAGATGGGTGACCGCCGTCAATCCTAAACGATTTGAGCAACTTGGCACGCTAACGCGTCCAATCACATGTGTGGTGAGTATGACAACAAAAGACATTATATATATCAATAGTATGTTCGTCAAGCCCTAAACTCTGAAAGCTGGTTGTGAAACATAAAATGCTGTATATAATATAGGGATATCGCAATAGAAAACGAACCGAAAATAAAGTTTAAAGTGTAAACAAAGACCAGTACCTACCACACACGTCATTGTGGGGGTTCAATCCGCCCCACTGGAAACAACAAAAAGTCACGATTAAAAATTTTAAAAAAGGTACGATCAAAAGATCATAAATTTATTTAAAACCCAGAAATTATCTGTTATTTTAAGTATAAGTACCCATACATTTTCAAATATTCATGAATTACAGATTTTATGCTAATGAACTTCCCAGGAAAAAATCGTATCCACGACACCGGTAATAATAATAATATAATTATACGATTTGCGTAAATACGTGTACAAATTATAGTTAATGCATGCGTCGCATTATATTATAGAAATATTATTGTTATTCATAATATGTAACAAACTTACATGACGACGAAGCTCGTTTTTTGCGCGATGTGGGTAGGTAGCTACCTACACGGTCACAACAATGTCAATATTATATATTATAATAATAATAATAATAATAATAAATTATTATTATTATTAGTTTTAGTTGTTTGAAGCGTAATTGTACGTCTTAATAATAACGACGATACCTACCTATAGTTAAACGTCGTCGATCACCAGAGGTATAAAAATGACAATATTATGATACATTAATGTACGTCGCTCTTAAAGCTGGGAGATTTTTATATTTTAATGATCTACCTAGTGTATCGTATATATAATATTATTATTATATTGTTTATCACGGCGTCATCCGACTTGTAAAAACGAGCACAACTACTGACGACATTATCTTATTATTATTATTATGATGGAAACGCGCGAGGAATTAATGTTGTGTATTATTATAATAACGACATCGAAATATTCTGAGGGCTTAACACATCGCGGCAGACGACATGTATCGTGTTATTGCCGTTGGAGAATACAAACTCGGCTGATTTCAATAAATATGGCGAAATAGTAAATACGTCATGATGGTATATGTTTTCAACGTCGCGGAGTGGAAATATTGTTCAAATAATGCAACGCAATATACGTATACCTATAGCATAATATCGTTATAAATTATAATGCTCTTAAATAAAAAATATATTAATATAAAATTATGTAAAAATTATTAATAATAATATAAATTTTGCATTTTTTCAATGTCTAGATACTCTAAATTATAATATTTTAGCTTTTGCAGTGAGGAGTGAAGAATTATGTACCCATAATGGTTTTACAAAAATGTGTGTTTATTTATGTGAAACATCTATGCGGCGGAAGATGAGACCGACTATAATTGGTGTAGCCACATGCGAGAAACATCTAATGCGCCTTTAAAACAAAGAATAATTTTCTTTAAAAACAAATTGAATATTTTGTTTTTGATTATGCTATGTTTATTTCCTTGAATAAACTGACCTTACTGGTAAAAAATTCTCTGTAGTATTGGCATACATTGGGATCAAAAGAATTGCTATAAAGTACTTATTTTTCAAAATAATCAGGAAAAACGGGAATATTAAAATCCACAGTAATCGACGACAGAATAAATTGAATGTTTTTTTTTATGTGATTTAAAAACCAATTTGCAGCAACTTTGACCTGTCAAATATTCATATTAACTTGTTCTAGATATGAAATAATTTTTAAAATATTTTTTATCTTATTGTACAATTTATACGATATTTGTTAAAATCAAGTTTAAATACTTGAAACTTGAAAATTGAATACAAGATTTCCTTGACATTGGACATATGAGGTCCAAACGTACGATATAACGATTTATTCTTATTCTATTGTTATTTTTTAATAAATAAAAAATATTAATCGCGAAACTTGATCAAAATTCAAATATTACTTAAATTATAATTTTCTATAAAAAAATAAATTGTAACATATTTATGCTACGAACTTATTCACACCGTTTTATAATACGGATTACGAGATTGACATATTATCAGCTTATAACAAAAATTATTGATAAACTTTTACAGCTATTAATTAATATAATTATAATAATAATAATAATAATAATAATATATTATATATGCGATGTGTTTGGCAAAGATGAGTTCAACATCACACCGTATTAGGTAGTAGGTACCTACTAATAGTGTTATGAATAAACTAATGTATGAGTACCTATTGCTTGTAATATTTAAGTGTTGAGCTATAATAACTATACCTACTTATTAAAATATAGTAAAATAAAAGTAATTAATTAAAAAATATTCTTAGAAATAGAGGGTGACACACATCGTCTCCGCTCAGTATCGTTTTTCGTCATAATATAGAATAATTTATCATTGAGTTCAAATTCAACGCATCCATCACGTACATAGTGACCTATTCAAAGTCGAGACGTTATAGCGGATTGACTTCCCCGATTTTAATAATCGTAAGTAGGTACCTAAGAAAAAAGAACTAGTAAAAAATATTCGATTAATTTATAAATACCTATATGTATAAAGACTGAAGAACTACCATCGTATTTCAACATACCTTCTATTAATAGTATCAAATATTAACATATTATTATATTATTTTGTACCTACTTGAAGTAAATCTCAAGTTTGAATTGTTAAAATGCGTAAAAAAAATAACTCGATAATTTATTATGCAATTGAATATTACATAATGTGATAATAGTTATATTATGTAATGTCTTAAACATTATAAACTCTTTTTACTATCTTCATTTTTCATAATATTACAGAGCCCACTCGGTCTCCCCTTTCCACACACAATTTATTAGCATTAAGGTTAGGATTAAATACGTTTAAAATTATATTTACCATGTAATCGTGAAACCAGACAAACAGTAGGTATACAATATAACTTTTATAGCCTTGTAAAGTTGGTATACGAGTCAACGTGGAGTGGTTTTTACCAATTATATCATTCAACATATTTTCTATATAATGTTATATTTTGATTAAACTATTTAATACATTTTTGAACAATATACTATTCAGATATTATTACACAATATATTATAAATTATAATATTATATTCTGTATATGACCTCTGAGTTTTGTTTTATATTCTGAGAGAAGCTATGAATGTATCGATTTTAACAATGACATTATGTGTGTTTTCCTTCTCAATCATAAACTTTGAAGGTGGATTGTGATTTAAATTGAATTTATTTGGTGCTGGTAGAGGGGCTATTTTTGAGCTATTTACGAATCTATTCAGACTTTTCTATGGTCAATGGTGCGTGCTATATTGATTTATAAAAATTACACAAGTTATTGACACACTATCACCTACAGAGTACAGTAATGTTTAAATAATATTAAAATATGCAATGTGCTTGGGAAAAATTAGATTAACACACCGCATAACTAGTAGAAAAATAAACTTCTAATAGCATTATAAATATATTATAAAACATTCTTAGAAATAGAGGTTGATACACAGAGCACATCTCTTATTACAGTGAATTACTGCATGGTGAAGTACAATCAACACTTATGGTACCTACAACAGAGTGACTCCCCGGTTGTTCTTTAGTTTTGGATTTTTACATAGGTTTCATTTTTTTAGTTTATCGAATACATCACGTTTGATATCATTTTTACAATTAAATAATTTATTGTTATACACATTTTTGCTACTGTAATACACCAATGTGATTTAATAATAAAATACTTAACAATATTTTTGATGGTCAAAATCATGACTAAATAGATCTATTTAGTCGTGGTCAAAATGATAATTTATGCAGCTGGATATGTCTATTTTTGTTTTAAAGCAGCTGATGTTGATTACTTTATAGAGTTAGTCCACCGATTGTACTGCACAAAAAGTTCCTCAATTTATAAATCCATTAGGTATAAAATTGTAATTTGACAGACTGCAATAATTACCACAACAAATTTGGTCATAACGACTTTCGACAACACTCGGTATTAATTTCACTTAGTAATAATAATTACCAACTATAATAACTATATTTAATATATACATCAGCCTCTGTTGCGCAAAACGAAAAACCTAACGTGTAGCTTATAATTTATATAAATTCGTTCAAATTTCTCAACAAGCATTTATAACTTTATCCATTCACACGCATCATAGGTACATTTTAACCTCAAAATATCAGAAACACTCATTTCTCGAACCGATCCCAGACCAAAAAATCAAATTATTTATGTGCTGGAAACTTTTTAAAATGTAATATTCATATCTAAAAACAATATAGCTTGTCCACTGTGGTAATTTATTTTCATATATTAATAGTTCAATATTATAGTACTACCTATAATCTAATGGCAAAATAACACGAAAATAAAATGTAACTTATGTCCGTTTCTGCCGGAGTTTTAAAGAACAAGATCGATAAAAAATAAATTAAAATACGCTTGATTAATTTTTAATCGGTGTTTGGAGAATTGTTAACGCTGTCCGAGAGACGTTCAATTATTTTATTTTATTTATTTTTTTACTGCATTGTCTGCGTATTATAATGCTGGTTGTGAGAAAACTAACATGGTATAATGTTATAATAATAATATAATTATAATCTTTTAATGTATTTATAATGTCAAAATAATATTGAACACAGCGTTGGGGCCTGCAGTTCACGATTCATATATGCGATCGTCACGACAAATAATTAGTCATTTGTACACATTTTTATCGGGTGATTCTTTTTAAAAAGAAACACTCGGTCATTATCTCAATAAGTATATATCAACGTTTCGAAAAATAATTTATTTTCCTAAATGGAGTCATTATATTATTAAACGACATTTTTGAAAAAAAATCATGTTTAAAGTGTTAATTTTTTTAATGACACCATATTATATTCATTTTAATTTCATACACTGGAGCACTATATTTTTTCGAGGACTTTCATATTATGATATAATAATTAATATAATATAATAAATTACAGATATGAATATTTCTATTTTAAAGTTTAGATAAGTAATAATAACACAGGGGTTTCAGCAAAAGGTTGATCCACTACAACTGACTATACTCCACTCATCTAAATAAACTTATAAACCAGATTATACGTATCCATATAATAGTATTATGGTAGGATACACAAAGAAAACCGTACATAAGCTTTTCTAAATTTTTATGAATTTGAAAATGAAAGTATATTGCAGGTTTGTGTGGTTGGTCAACAAAGTGCAACAGAATCGATGGTAATAATAATAATAGTAATAATAAATTGTTTTACTCGAGCAGGATGTTCACGGCACACCACGTTATTCGCATTTGCAGTTTCCCGAAACGAACACATATTATTATGGGTAGTCATCTTCTATCACTTGGTTTTTCACGGTCGCACTCATTCGGTATTGACTATTTTTATTGTTATTATTATTATAACGCCATTGTCGTCTTATTTCGACAAAAACGATGCAGTCTGCCGATTTCCACGTCGTCGGTTCTTCCTGTTTTCATTTCGACCGATTCGTGTATATTATTATTATTATTATTATTATTATTATTATACATCGCAACTATACGCAGCTGCAGGGCACGTCGATTACGATTGTAATTTTGGATTTTTTTATTATAAATTTTTTTTATCGGTTATTACGCCACATCATAATATATTTGACTTGGCGGTGTACGCGCGGCCGATTCGTTCGTTCAATAACATAATAATAATATAATGCATTATAATACACCACGACGGCGTTTCCTTGTTTCGATACGCATCACGTTTCCGTCGTCCTATAATATCATATTAATGTTTCAATAATAATAATAACAATACATATTTGCATATTTTTCGTATTGTATTGTGTTTAACATTATGTCGCCGATTGCAATAATTATTATTTGTAATAACAACGCAAAACAAAAAATCGTCGTTTTCCTGTGCATACATATTATTATGTACAATAATAATATTATTATTAACTATTTGAAACGATCGAAGACGGACGTTTGGACTCGATGGAAAGAGCAAGAACGCACAGTCTTAAATCAATGTCGTTGTCGTTAAGGGTATGGCGTATAATGTGGACGACAAAATAAAATATTTCTGTCAAGTTCTATATAGGTACCTAGCTATAGGCTGAATTGGGTAGTTACCTACTTGTAATTTATTAATTACTTGTTCTTCTGTTATATTTTACTAAAATGAGCTACAACCCGCTGGGGTAAAACTGATAAAATATCACTCGCTGTCTTGTAAAAAAGACTTTTAAAATTGTATTTAATTTCAGATAAAAAGCATTTACCTACATTCATTCAGAAAGTGTTTAAAATACATAATATTACATTTAAAATAATTTTAAGAAAAATATTTAAGATAAATTCAAATACTTGGCATGTATTTAAGTGTTTTTCAAATGCCAAATTTTTAAGTACATACTGTTTTAATTATACTTATTTCATTATTTCATAATGTTTAAAAATTTGATTTTAATTGTAAAGAAAATAATATAGGTAAGGTTTTTCCAAAAAAAACATTCAGAAATGTGATTAGTAATTATTTTGAATTTAGAATAGTATATTTACAAAAAAGTATTTCATTTTCAATGAATACTTTCATGGCAGTATTTAAATACCTACCAATTAATAGTTAAGGTAAAAAGTATTTAAATACATTTAATTAAATACAAGACCAATTACCTGTTTTATTCTGAAAATATATGTTTGGGTAATATTATAAAATTTAGTTGATAGAATTTTTAGGTATACCTAAGTCGAATAATGTGGTAACGATGAAAACGTTTCAATACGCTTCCAAGTATTTTGATAAATACTAATTGTGTACCTACTTAACATAGTTTTATAAAAGTTTATAATGTCCCAGTACTATAATATGTTTACTTGTAGGTAATAAAAATCAACAACCATTGGTATGAACTTATAATGAAAAAAACTAATTCAATTATGTTTATTAAAATATAAAAATATAAAATTTAACTTAAATATGTTATATTCAGATTTTAAACTAAATACAGTTCCTAGTAAAATGTACACTATCTTGTGGAATTCATTTTTGTTATTTTAATTGATTTTTATTTCCATTAATCAATTAGATTTGTCTAAAATGAATAACACATTACACATTAATTTCGTACATATTACGACGTATATTAATATTATTACGTGATGTATCGGTGTTTATTATACAGTACAAACAAAACCCTTTTTAAAGAGATTACCCAGTAATTCAATATACAAATCATAATGATGTATAACACTATAGGTATGATGATATTGAAAAAGTATATTGTTGTACGTAAGACTACGCGTGTCACCGTGTAAATAATAATTTTTATGCAACAGAAAAAAATTCGTCCAACCCAGACTGGAACTGTGTGAACAAGAACTTTAATCTAATTAAATATTAGTACCTACGTCGCAAATCGTACCAAAAATAATTGAATGCGTCTGAACCGTACTTGAGCTCATGAGATTCAATTTTGAATTAATTCCGGCCGACTATAGTCATATTATATTGATATAACATCTACAATAAACGATCATTGTAATATTATATAATAATAGGTATATTATTGTAATATATTCATCATAGATCATTATCGCCATCGATTATCATCAGCGACGACACATCCCAAAACGCCATTGCGTACGATGACTTTATTTTATTATTTTAGATTCTGAGTGGAGTGAGGAAGCTAGTGGTTTTACAATGGTGTTTTTTTTTTTTAATATAATATATTAAAAAAAAATTTTGTATACTGGATATATATTATATATCCAGTATACAAAATTTTATTCAGAAGGAGTGCTTTGATTTCAACATATAGTACCTTATCTTTTAACAAATTGGATTAATATGGTACTTTAATGAGGTCGATTTTATCAATAGTTATTTAATGCCACGGGAAAAACCACCGAAAAATTACGAAAAGAACGCTAAAAATGGTATTTTAATTTCTAACGCTTTGTTTATAACCATAGAAACGAATAAAAAATTATAATATTATAATATTAATTCAACTTCCATGATATAATAAATAATAACAATATAAAATATCCAGACTGAAAAACCGTCTCCGCTCAGAATCGTTTTTCTTATGCAAAGATATTATATCATTAAATTCAAGTCTAATACAATCCAATAAGACTCACTATCGTAATCTACTGTATAGCAGAGCGACATACACTTACCTGATTTTTTTTTATTTTTTTTATTTTATGGTGATGGGTGGGGGGAAGTCAATCTGAAGCTTGGATGTCTTCAACTAGACTAAGGGTTTCCAACCTTTTTTTACGGCGGGCCAACATTTTTAGAAATATGTTGTCTAAAAAAAAATAAAGCTCGATAACTTAGGAGAGGCGGGCCGTAGGTTGGATACCCTTGTTTACCTATTAAACGGCATTACAATTTACAACGAGACACGATTAATTAACTCGAAAAATTGTATTCTTAAAATAAATTTGTTCTCATAATATTAATGTATTATATACAATTAATTCATGGAATTTAAATTGAAGTGAGGGCCGCATCAAAATCTACCGCGGGTTGGACACCCCTGAACTAGTCCAAACAAGAAAAAACCCTAACCAGCAACAACCCCCTTATAAGATGTTGGAGCCCATAGACTATTTTTGTTAATGAGTAATTTTTCCGCTCAAATAAACCTTTTTTTTTTTTACTCATTCATTGAAGCATATTAATATTATTACATATATGAATTAATTTAGGAACATATTGTGTGTCATACTAATACAAAATTTCAAGAAATTGTATTTTGACATTTTTGTGATTGTACAATAATGAGTATAATATAAGCATGAGTGCGTGACTCAATTAAATGTGGAAAATCCACTATATAATTTATATCATATAAAATAGGTAATTATCAAATTACATCACAAGCGTCACCAATGGTTAAAAAAAATAATTGTGTTAAAAATATGAAAATAGTATGTATTGGAAATGCGGTTTATACCAATTATGTATAATAGACGTAGGTCGTAGGTATATACACATAATGGTTGTAGTATTATATACAACAGAAAATTTTGTCCTCAGTAGATGTATCTATATTATGATAATAATAGTAGAACATTTTTATTGAATTTAAAATTTAACTCAAATATTGTACATTTGATTGACATGAAGTTCAAATCGTAAACTTATCTCGTCTCGACTAATGTACACTACAATTGTATTTTAGTATTTAGCAAGCTAATGAAATAATAATATTATATTATCCAAATAATAATAATGGATATAACAAGATTTATAATGGCACGAGACGATTTTTAAAATCTATACTATGTTGAACTGATTAAAGCCATTAAATGTAGTTTAGATATTTTTTTTTAAGTAACTAAATATTATTAATATGATAGAATATAATATATGAGTTGTGGATTTTGATAGTGAATAAATGAGTTAATGACAAAATAATTATATACTCGTGTAACAACTCAATTTATTATAATAATATATTTATTGGTTTACGTCATATGACCTTTATACAAAATTATAATATCGGTAATTTAGTTGATCGACTACTGGAAATAATTATTATAATAATGTGTAGTGATTGATTATTTTCCAAATTGAGGGTAGTTCTGAATGTGGACAACAACGTGAAATTATAGTCAAACGGTTGAGAGAATTTGTACGCAAGACCAGTATCAATTAAATCAATTTTTTTTTGCTGTAATTCAAAAATGATAAACTGTAGATGGGTACTCAATTTTTTTCACAAAATATTAATTGTATAAGGAATTTCTACTATCGATAACATTTTCAAAGTATTTATGCTTATCATGTACTATTTTTAGACATTTTAAATTTGTTTAGGTTTTTTTGATTTATGTATGTCAATATTTGTTATTGTTATTAAAATAACTGGAAAATTTAGTACAAGGTTCCTCATAAGTTGTAATCACTTAAACCTAAATATTTAAAAGGTATAAATGCACTTTTTTATGGACATTTCAATTTTATAAATTCAACAAAACAGAATAAGTACTAAACAAAAAATAAAAATTTTAATGTTATCTAATTTGTTTTATTTTAAAAAATATTGTTCTATTTGAAGTTTTTCGTTACTACACATTATCCTTGAATGAAATTTTCAATATAAATATATTAATTTTAAGTTATATATACAACGAACTTGTTTTTACTGTTCTACACGGTACCGACTTATGAGCAATGAGCTAATAACAGCTGTTTTATAGGTACCTAGTATAATATTCTATGAAATAATATTATAAAAATATTGTTTCTATACTATATTAAACGTGATTATTTTTATCAACAATATTAGTACAACCTACCGTATTTCTATGAAAGAAAAGTGTATTACTAATAGCAATATAAATTTATTAAATATTACATAATATAATTCAACAGTTTTAGAAATATAAGCTGATGACAGCGACCGTTTCGGCTCAGAACAGTCTCATTTTTACCGTATTTAAAGAATTATCATAGACTTAAAATAATTAAATTCGAATCAATTACGTCAATTACAGTGACTTACTGAGGTACACTAAACACCTTCTGTACAGCAGATTATCTGTTAATTATCAAAAGTACAGAGAAATTGGGTCGCGACCTACCGGCGCGGCGGTGAAGACCACGTCTTGTTCTACACTATTGGTCACAACCAATTCTTTTAGAATATTTATCTCTTTCTTTTTACCTAACGGTTGTGGAGTGCTGTGGTATTATGCATCGTTTCCCACACCTTTTTATGACCAGGAAAAGTTATTAATAATTGTACATTACAGTTCAATCGAAAACCTTTACTTATATAGATTCGAAGCGATGGCTCATAGAATTCTTTATTATTAAATTGGCGTTGAAAAATTTTTATTTTGATTACACGCCTCTTTGACAGAGAAAAAGGTCCGAACGTGCTTCTGTTTATATATAAAATCCAATGATGTGGTGTACAATGTCTATTGATTGGACGTCGAACCTTTTACAAGTATAGCCGGTACGTTGGAATAATACGTTGGTTTTTCGACATTTCCAGTTTATAGCTATACGCAAAGGGAAACAAACAAACAAACTACCTACACTCAATCTGTGAAAAATATTATGGTCGACAATGAAGGAAAATGTTCACTCTAGTAAAACCTACTCAACTCGAAAATCGTTTTTCGTATTCGTCAGCCACCATTGTCGTAAACAGAAAAATAGTGACAAAAATATTATTACACCTTCATGTTTTGTCGCCTGTCGGTTTTAAATTGAGTTAGCAATGGTCGTAAAGAAAAATAAATTGTAATATTTGAGATCCATAACGTTGGTAGACAATATTACTGTTCTCCAAATGGATATCCGCTTACAATATTTAAAAATTGTATTTAAAATTTACAAAATTATATAACTCGAATTATATTTATTTTTTTTGAAAATCAATTAAAAAGTCATATTTAAATTATCTATTCTTTACAAAAATGGTAATTTTTTTTTTTAATTATTCAATATTAGCTATAATTTAAGCATTTTAATAATTTTTTTCTGCAAAATGATTTTTAATATTAGTTTTTACATTACTGAACATACTTTTATCAAACTCATTTTGGGGTTTTTCAATTATATATTTTTCATTATTCTAGGATCTAAGTAGTTAATTTGCGACCGTCCAATCTAAGCGGTTATTCGTCACCTGCACCACTCGATCTCCGTCGATGATATCGAGACAGCTCTAATGGAATTGGGTTTTTCCGTCTTAAGCGTTCGCCCAATTCTTAATCGTTCTACGAAAAGTCCACTGCCTCTGGTTACAGTGAGTCTTGAGCCAATTGAATCCAGTCTTAACATTTTTAAAATAACC
>NC_042493.1:9306999-9326083 GCF_005508785.2 Acyrthosiphon pisum | reverse complement strand
GAAAATTACGAAAAGACGCTAAAAATGGTATTTAATTTCTAACGCTTTGTTTATAACCATAGAAACGAATAAAAAATTATAATATTATAATATTAATTCAACTTCCATGATATAATAAATAATAACAATATAAAATATCCAGACTGAAAAACCGTCTCCGCTCAGAATCGTTTTTCTTATGCAAAGATATTATATCATTAAATTCAAGTCTAATACAATCCAATAAGACTCACTATCGTAATCTACTGTATAGCAGAGCGACATACACTTACCTGATTTTTTTTTATTTTTTTTATTTTATGGTGATGGGTGGGGGGAAGTCAATCTGAAGCTTGGATGTCTTCAACTAGACTAAGGGTTTCCAACCTTTTTTTACGGCGGGCCAACATTTTTAGAAATATGTTGTCTAAAAAAAAAAAAAGCTCGATAACTTAGGAGAGGCGGGCCGTAGGTTGGATACCCTTGTTTACCTATTAAACGGCATTACAATTTACAACGAGACACGATTAATTAACTCGAAAAATTGTATTCTTAAAATAAATTTGTTCTCATAATATTAATGTATTATATACAATTAATTCATGGAATTTAAATTGAAGTGAGGGCCGCATCAAAATCTACCGCGGGTTGGACACCCCTGAACTAGTCCAAACAAGAAAAAACCCTAACCAGCAACAACCCCCTTATAAGATGTTGGAGCCCATAGACTATTTTTGTTAATGAGTAATTTTTCCGCTCAAATAAACCTTTTTTTTTTTTACTCATTCATTGAAGCATATTAATATTATTACATATATGAATTAATTTAGGAACATATTGTGTGTCATACTAATACAAAATTTCAAGAAATTGTATTTTGACATTTTTGTGATTGTACAATAATGAGTATAATATAGCATGAGTGCGTGACTCAATTAAATGTGGAAAATCCACTATATAATTTATATCATATAAAATAGGTAAGTATCAAATTACATCACAAGCGTCACCAATGGTTAAAAAAAATAATTGTGTTAAAAATATGAAAATAGTATGTATTGGAAAATGCGGTTTATACCAATTATGTATAATAGACGTAGGTCGTAGGTATATACACATAATGGTTGTAGTATTATATACAACAGAAAATTTTGTCCTCAGTAGATGTATCTATATTATGATAATAATAGTAGAACATTTTTATTGAATTTAAAATTTAACTCAAATATTGTACATTTGATTGACATGAAGTTCAAATGGTAAACTTATCTCGTCTCCACTAATGTACACTACAATTGTATTTTAGTATTTAGCAAGCTAATGAAATAATAATATTATATTATCCAAATAATAATAATGGATATAACAAGATTTATAATGGCACGAGACGATTTTTAAAATCTATACTATGTTGAACTGATTAAAGCCATTAAATGTAGTTTAGATATTTTTTTTAAGTACCTAAATATTATTAATATGATAGAATATAATATATGCGTTGTGGATTTTGATAGTGAATAAATGAGTTAATGACAAAATAATTATATACTCGTGTAACAACTCAATTTATTATAATAATATATTTATTGGTTTACGTCATATGACCTTTATACAATATTATAATATCGGTAATTTAGTTGATCGACTACTGGAAATAATTATTATAATAATGTGTAGTGATTGATTATTTTCCAAATTGAGGGTAGTTCTGAATGTGGACAACAACGTGAAATTATAGTCAAACGGTTGAGAGAATTTGTACGCAAGACCAGTATCAATTAAATCAATTTTTTTTTGCTGTAATTCAAAAATGATAAACTGTAGATGGGTACTCAATTTTTTTCACAAAATATTAATTGTATAAGGAATTTCTACTATCGATAACATTTTCAAAGTATTTATGCTTATCATGTACTATTTTTAGACATTTTAAATTTGTTTAGGTTTTTTTGATTTATGTATGTCAATATTTTTTATTGTTATTAAAATAGCTGGAAAATTTAGTACAAGGTTCCTCATAAGTTGTAATCACTTAAACCTAAATATTTAAAAGGTATAAATGCACTTTTTTTATGGACATTTCAATTTTATAAATTCAACAAAACAGAATAAGTACTAAACAAAAAATAAAAATTTTAATGTTATCTAATTTGTTTTATTTTAAAAAATATTGTTCTATTTGAAGTTTTTCGTTACTACACATTATCCTTGAATGAAATTTTCAATATAAATATATTAATTTTAAGTTATATATACAACGAACTTAATTTTACTGTTCTACACGGTACCGACTTATGAGCAATGAGCTAATAACAGCTGTATTATAGGTACCTAGTATAATATTCTATGAAATAATATTATAAAAATATTGTTTCTATACTATATTAAACGTGATTATTTTTATCAACAATATTAGTACAACCTACCGTATTTCTATGAAAGAAAAGTGTATTACTAATAGCAATATAAATTTATTAAATATTACATAATATAATTCAACAGTTTTAGAAATATAAGCTGATGACAGCGACCGTTTCGGCTCAGAACAGTCTCATTTTTACCGTATTTAAAGAATTATCATAGACTTAAAATAATTAAATTCGAATCAATTACGTCAATTACAGTGACTTACTGAGGTACACTAAACACCTTCTGTACAGTAGATTATCTGTTAATTATCAAAAGTACAGAGAAATTGGCAGTAGCGGATTGAGACAATTGATATTAGGAGTGCACATATTAATTCAGACCACCCACCTACATTTTAAAAACTACCACTACCACCAAGGGTGCCCGCCGGGGGAGAGGGACCATGCACCCCCACTATTTTTGGCCACTAGGATAAAAAATCTGGGGGGCGGAAGTAAACAAATAATCAGTATATTATATTAGTTATATTTTTGAATGGTTATTATGAGCGTTTTTACATTTGCACCATAATACCTATAAGTTAAGATTGTGGCTATCGTAAATAATACAATATAGGTAGGTACGCAATTAAAAATGTATGGGAAAAATGAAAATGAAACAAAATAACAATGTATTAAGGTAAATAAATGTATTCTTAATTATTTTTCACATAAAACAGTTTATATAATAAAATTATTCCTATATCAATAAATAATGTCCTATTTAAAGACTTAAAGTTTAAACTATGTATGTTCATCAGTTTTTTGTGTCCCCTAGGTAGCTACTATAAATTACCTACATTTTAATAAAACAAGTCTGTCAAGTTCCAAAATTAACAATAAATATAAAATAAAAATTGCACTCTTTGAAATAAAAATTATATAATAATTCCTACAAAACATATTATCTAACAATCAAACAGTGGGTCACCTTTACCGTTACCTACCTATAATAGTAAAATTAAAAACTAAAAATACAACAAATAAATGTAGGTACATCAATGTTTTGTGTTCTACATAAAAATAGCTTACATTTTAGTATATTCAATATTTTTAGTTCAAACATTAACAATAAATATAAAACAAAAATTGCAATTTTTGAAATATCTAGGAATTAGATGTAACTATAAAACAGAAGGTTACTTACCTACCTATAATAATAAAATGATAAATAACAAATACAACAAATAATAAGAACGCCTGAGATATTTAGTAGTACCTGTGATCGTGATGACACTGTATATTAATTAATTGTTATTTAAATATAATATATCTGAAATGTTGTGAATACATTTTTTTTTAATACAATGTGAAAGTTGTTAACATTATTGGTACAATAGATTTTACCTCAGTAGATTAGATCTTGATCCAAACTTGTCAATCACATCGTCCATATTTATATCGATGTCTGGGTTGCACGATATTACCATGAGATGATCTAGTCTCGCTTCACTCATAGTTGAACGTAAGTTAGTTTTTATTAATTTTAGTTTAGAAAAACAACGTTCAGCACTAACAGATGTTGGAGGCAATGTACAAATCGCTTTTTAAGCCATACTTAAATTAGGAAATGCTGATGCCATGCCCAGTTTACTTAATTTTTGTAAAATATTTGATACTCGCAGTAAGTCTCCAAAATTGGCTTCATCTGAAGTTTCTGAGTCATTTTCACTGCTTTCATAAAAAATTGAAATCCAAAAATGTTTAAATACTCTTTTTTAATACGACGTTTTCTGGAATTTGGGGATAATATCAAAAATGTGGGAAAGTTGATTTCAAGTAGACTTGACAACTAATTCAAATCTGTTTCCAGAATTCTTTTCACTTCATTAGATCAATTGGTATGTTTGGCAAAAAACACGTCTAAAATACTATGTGGCACGTGTATTAGACAAAAACAGAAAATCACATGAAATTAGAATTAGCAAATTTTCATTTGCTAGTTTTAATAGGGTGCTGTCATTTTTGATATTAGAGTGAATTGACTATAAAACTTTTAGGTAACAACAATATCTGTGTTCTCTCGTTGGTTTTGTACGATATTTTAATTTTTAAGTGAGTCATCAGTATGTAAAATACTAACATTTAAAAATGCTCACTTAAAAATTAAAATACCGTAAAAAACCAATGAGAGAACCCAAATAACATTGTTACCTACAAGTTTGATTATTATTATTGGTCAGATCACTTTAATATCAAAACTGACAGCACCCTATTGAAACTAGCAAACGAAAATGTTCTGTCATACGTGTGTAAGACGGAGACAACATATGCGGGTGCGACGTCCTCTTAATATATTTTAATAATACCATCTATAGACTGTAATAATATAATCAGCTATAACAATGAACTATAGCAATCTGATTCTATAAGTATAATATATGAATATCATCATAGTTCATAAACATGGTAGTAGTATTAAGTATTAACGATAACAGTTTCCAAAAAATGTAAAAAAAATACACCCACCCCATATTTTTGAGAGTGCAGTGCACCTCTTGAAATTACGTCCAAGCCGCCTCTGGAAATTGGGTCGCGACCTACCGGCGCGGCGGTGAAGACCACGTCTTGTTCTACACTATTGGTCACAACCAATTCTTTTAGAATATTTATCTCTTTCTTTTTACCTAACGGTTGTGGAGTGCTGTGGTATTATGCATCGTTTCCCACACCTTTTTATGACCAGGAAAAGTTATTAATAATAGTACATTACAGTTCAATCGAAAACCTTTACTTATATAGATTCGAAGCGATGGCTCATAGAATTCTTTATTATTAAATTGGCGTTGAAAAATTTTTATTTTGATTACACGTCTCTTTGACAGAGAAAAAGGTCCGAACGTGCTTCTGTTTATATATAAAATCCAATGATGTGGTGTACAATGTCTATTGATTGGACGTCGAACCTTTTACAAGTATAGCCGGTACGTTGGAATAATACGTTGGTTTTTCGACATTTCCAGTTTATAGCTATACGCAAAGGGAAACAAACAAACAAACTACCTACACTCAATCTGTGAAAAATATTATGGTCGACAATGAAGGAAAATGTTCACTCTAGTAAACCTACTCAACTCGAAAATCGTTTTTCGTATTCATCAGCCACCATTGTCGTAACAGAAAAATAGTGACAAAAATATTATTACACCTTCATGTTTTGTCGCCTGTCGGTTTTAAATTGAGTTAGCAATGGTCGTAAAGAAAAATAAATTGTAATATTTGAGATCCATAACGTTGGTAGACAATATTATTGTTCTCCAAATGGATATCCGCTTACAATATTTAAAAATTGTATTTAAAATTTACAAAATTATATAACTCGAATTATATTTATTTTTTTTGAAAATCAATTAAAAAGTCATATTTAAATTATCTATTCTTTACAAAAATGGTAATTTTTTTTTTTAATTATTCAATATTAGCTATAATTTAAGCATTTTAATAATTTTTTTCTGCAAAATGATTTTTAATATTAGTTTTTACATTACTGAACATACTTTTATCAAACTCATTTTGGGGTTTTTCAATTAAATATTTTTCATTATTCTAGGATCTAAGTATTTAATTTGCGACCGTCCAATCTAAGCGGTTATTCGTCACCTGCACCACTCGATCTCCGTCGATGATATCGAGACAGCTCTAATGGAATTGGGTTTTTCCGTCTTAAGCGTTCGCCCAATTCTTAATCGTTCTACGAAAAGTCCACTGCCTCTGGTTACAGTGAGTCTTGAGCCAATTGATTCCAGTCTTAACATTTTTAAAATAACCAAGTTACTAAACTCCATAATCGCA
This sequence comes from Acyrthosiphon pisum, assembly GCF_005508785.2. Lineage (NCBI taxonomy): Eukaryota > Metazoa > Arthropoda > Insecta > Hemiptera > Aphididae > Acyrthosiphon > Acyrthosiphon pisum. The sequence continues at coordinate 9,319,904 of NC_042493.1, read as the reverse complement.
GTCGAAAAGCCTAGGAAATCCCGCTTTCCTCCCCAATGCATAAAATGCCAGATGTACGGTCACACCAAATCATACTGCAGACACTCCCCTCGCTGTGTTAAATGTAGTGAGACTCATCTCACTGTGGATTGCACAAAGTCCCGTGAACTGCCCACGAAATGTGCCTTATGCTCCGGAGACCATACGGCAAACTATAAGGACTGCCCTGTTGCCAAAAAACTGAAACGACCCATTTCCAAAACAATCAACAACGACGATTCAAAAATAAAAGTATTTCCGGGTGCCCCAACAGTCAAGGTCCCGATCACTCAACCTCCGCCCAAAAACAAATCATATGCTGAATCAACGAAAAACGAAGAAAAACTTCCATTCGCCAATATTTCCAATATCCTATCTAATTTCATTTCTAATCTTAATTCCATTATCAGCCCTCTTATCTCTCTTCTCACAACTACTCTTAATTCTTTCCTTGCTAAATCAACATAACTCCGTATTTATGGTATATATTATATATATATGATTTAACGTAGTTAACTACAAAACAGCTATCGATCTATTTTCATTTTGTAATAATATTCTTATATAAATGTCTCACCATTTCATATTTAAATCACTATCTAATATTTTAATTTATTTGCCTTTCGTTATCATGTATCATGTATCATGTATTGTAAAGTCCATCGGTTAGACTACTGTATCTTATCTTAATTTGTAACCTTTGTATCCTATATTATTAATTAATTGTTGAACTGTAATAGTTATTACTAAAAGTTCTAAAATAAAAAAAATAAAAAAAAAGTAGTTAATTTTTAATTTTTTCAACGTTATTAGTTTCAGGTTGTAACTTAACCTTGCATACCTAACATTTAACTAGTTTTAAAACTGTCATAGAATCGAAATAAAAGTTTACATTTTTTATTGTCATCACAAAAGTCTTTTAAAATACGTTTTGGGTTGAAAAAAAAAGCAAAATTATATAAATTACATAATTGCAGTGTACATACGGTGTTAACTGTACCTAATAAGTAATTTAGTAAGTATACAAATACAATTTATAGGAAGAAATAGACTTTTGGAAAAGAAAGGGATTTACCTCCTGGCATGGAGTGTTTCCGTAGGGTAACGATAATTTTTACCTTATTTGCTCAAAAGTAGTTTCGCATTTCCCCCTTCTCCCGCAAACCCTCAACGATCAAGCGGCCCACGTACCTACTCAGCAAAATTCCGTGTAAAGACTGCAGTTATAAAATTAAAATATTATATTATAATATAATATACTATGTATGCTGAAGTATTATAATAAACGTCATGACGAGCACAATTTTATTGTCTTCAGGAACATTATATTAATATCATATTATACGATATTATTTTGATCGAAGGATCGATGAATATTGCTATTGTTGTGTTTCGTGTGTGGGCCGAGACGGTAAAATTCAAGGACGGTGCACCATGTATAATTATTATTTACCATACTTGCTTTGATATTATTATTATTGTACGTTTAAAATAATATGTAACAAATTCGCGAGCGCTACGAAAATATCATAATGTGTTTACACAAAAACACAATCGCGTCGCAGAGGCGGGTCATCACGCACGTACAACATAATATTATGTAATTTAAAAATTACATTGGTTGTAGGTACTTATGTGAAAAATATTACAAAAACAATACTAATATCTGCTGGAGAACTGTAAAGGAGAGAAAACATATTATTTTAAACAATCGATTTTCCGCCATCGAACGTGCTAAATATTATAATATTATAATAACCGTTGATTTGCATAGACTTTGTACCGCGGTACCTCTATAATATTTGTCACACCACCCTGCATATTATAATTATTATTGTATCATCGTTGTCGTGAAACGATACCTGGTATATGGTAATATGGTATATCAATAGTTAATACTTATTGAAACCGATTACGTATGACGTGCCGAACGGTGGTGGAAACTTAGTTTTTTGATTTAGTTTTTTTGAGGAGCCCCACGGCGGCGTAGCTGGAACCTTATAGATACATTTCATCATTATCATTTCGCGGTAAAAACATCATTGTTGGGCCGTCGACCGATTTGATAGATTTTAAATATAAACAACAATGTGTAATAAATCACTGAAAAAAAATATGATACACATTAGGTATTGTGATGTACACGTTTTACGTTCTATATCCATGAAAGCCAATGAACTGTTTGCGCCCATAGTTGTGGCTTATACGACATTTTACAAAATATTATGCATTGTTTCCTTTCATATGTCATACATTTTAGTCAATTATTATCTTCATCCATTAATTGCAGCCGTATTTATGGAACTCGTCGTGATAATACACAGATACAAGGGTGCTCTCTTTATTTATCACTTCTGAAAAAAATAACTTTTAACCTTAGACTTTTGACTTAGCCCCCCCCCCCCCTGACGAGGGTGCCCTTTCCAAGATCGAGGATTCTATTGATATGAGTTTAGGAAAGACACTGAATAGATAAGAATATCATTGTTTGCAACATGACTGGATCATACATAATATTATATTATACCCTACCACAGTCTAGAAGCTAGAACTCGAAAAATGAAGGAAGCGGGTTATAATTAAATTACCTATAGATAAGATATGATAACAATAGTTACAATTTAATTTAGGTATATTTTAAATTCATGGAATTAAAAAAGTATGAAATAAATAAATACATAACATGAAACATTTCCAAATTAAGGGGGACTAAAGTCCCTTAACATCCACTGGACACATGTCACGCATATTAAAATAGTTAATTGAAAACTTCCTATGATATCTTCTTATTATTATAAACCACGGAATTTCATAATTTATACAATAACGACAAATATACTAAAATAGTAGGTAGTATGTTACCTAAGTTAAACACACTTAGGATAAAATATATTGTTTTATTTCACAACCAGAAAACTGCAGTTATAAGCTGTAACTTAAAATCAATATACTCAATTTGGATCAAAAAATTAGGAATTAGGAATTAATTAGTGAAAAACTGAAAATTGTTTTAATTGCTTAAGCATAGGTCTGATATTAGGCAAATATTTCCCCCTCATCCGAGGTCGGAGTTGGCCACCATCTTGAAAAAACATCTCCATAATCGGAGATTTTTTAGTTTTTAGGTAATATAACCCGATTGAAAATGAAAGGCAATTATGCGTTTCAAATACGCTTGTTACAAATTCATATATAGTTAAGCAAGCGTGCTGATGCAGGCGGCGATGCTCGTAAGTGACCGACATTATAGTTTGTTCTATTTACAATGTCGGGAATGTTATGTCCGCAGGGATAACAATGAGCCGGAGTCGAACACCGGCAGCGCGTGAATTAGTCAAGAGACTACTGCCCGGTGAGTTGAACTCGGGACGGCGGTACATATACAAATGGCCGGGGTGGGAGTTAGAGGGTTTTTTGTGTTGGAAACATTCGATTATCTTTATTGGTCCCATCTGTATTTGCATTTGGGACATTTAGAATAACAACTTTGTGTGCCAAATACAATCAAAAGCCTTTTCTAAATTTAGAAAAATGCTGCTGTTTGTACTTTGTTGTTTGTATTTGTGCTGAGGTGGTCCGAAAGTTGAATTAGTTGATTCGTAGTTAAGTGCCCTGGCGGAAAGCAAACTGTTTGTTTCTGATTTACCGGCGCATTCTCTTTGAAGTTTTCCTAAGATTACTTTTTCGTATACCTTAGATAGGCAGTGATAATAAGAGAGCAATCGACCTGTAGCTTTCTGTCTTTGTGTGGTCTTTGCCGGGTTTTATTTAATTATTTTTTTTAATTCCTGGTCCGGTTATTAAGTGTGAACTGCTTTGCGAACGAGTCAGCTATTAATTCTGATTTCTCGTTGGCCGAATAGACAAATCCGTTAGGACTAATGAGTGGATGTGTTTCTAGTTGTTGTTTTAGCTGACCCATGTTTAATTAGCAGATGGATCCATTCTTTGTGTTCAGTGAGACCACGAATTTGTCCCATTGGTCAGTTGTGTGGGTTACCAGGATGCTTCTTATGAATTTAACTTTAGCGTTTAGAAGAATTTTAACTTGGTGATCTTGAGTTTGTTGCCATAATCGTATTATTTGGGCATTCTCTCTTATCTCTTTGAGAATTCCTCCAGGTAGGTGGTTATGGGAATTTTGTACGTTTGTGGTTTGAACTCGCATTTTTTTACTGTAATCTTGTTGTGTTTGTGAATTTTCTGATGGCTTTGATGAGATTTGTGGAACCTTGTCGGAGGATATTCTCACATCATCTGTTGATGTTGTCGAGATGTTTGGTACGTGGAGATAGTAGGGCGAAAACCACGAAAGTTTGTTGTGTGGTTGCCAACTATGGTGTTGCAGCATGTCAAAGAGTCAAAGAGTCTTTTTGAGATAATGATTGTTTTACGCTTAATGAATCACCCTGTATACTTTGATTCGTACTGACTAGTAAACCACGGGTGTACCACAGTGCGTACCCTTGTTTACTGTCGGTAAGGTTTCTGTCGTCGTTTGATCGGTATTTGGGTTACGGACATGGGGATGATACCATTGTCTTTATATTATGACCTCCTCTATATATGGTCATACTTGAGGACTTAGTATGTTGAATGGTTGGGTTTCAGATTTATACCTAAGCCCACTGTGTGTCGTATTTCGTTGGTTCTGTGCTGTGATTGATTGTCCTAGAAAGAATCGTTTTGTATCGTGACGGCTGCTCCATTAAAACCTAGGATTTTAAAATTTCATATAAAATTAAATGTATGTGAAAAATAAAAATAAATTGTTTATTATATTATTACTTAAAAGCCAGTAAGGACCGAATTGATAATTGATAAATTTACTAATAGTAAAATACCATAAATTGTATACTTAATTTATAAACATTATCATTATAATTCATAAGCCTTGGTTGATAAATCATTCATTATTGATATTTTCTGTGGGAAATAAATTATCTTTTCTAATTATTCAAAAACATATTTTTCATAATTGTATTGTAAAATTTCAATAAGTGTGAAATTTTCAATTTTGAGTTATTTCAAATAAAGAACCCTATTTATACCTAATAATATTGTTGCTAACATCGGCTTGATGTACTCTCCGTTTATAGTTAAAATTCCTTCTGCCTACTTGTGGCGAAAGTGTGCGACATCGAAATAATCATAAAAAGTAACTGTAGTATGGTTGTTGATAAAATTAAGAACAAATTAGACACTCTACTTGAGTGGACAGAATTGATACGAAATCCAATCGTAACGTAGCGGAATGGGTAAACAATACTCACATAAGTATTATTATAGATAATAATACTGAACTTGAAAATATATTATATAGTAAAATAATCGTCACGTGGCAATTCGTCTATCACGCGATTTGGTTCATCCATATATAATACTTATATAATATAGGTATTAGGTTTATCTATAGCTATTTAAGTTCGAACGTGCAAATATCAATAGATATCTAGATTATATTATTGTACATTGCAAATCAACTCGGACCACACGTCAACACTAAGTAACACGTAAAGCGAATACAAAATAAAACGATTTATCGTTCAATAAATAATTATGATACGTCAGCCAGTGGAGAGTTATATCCAACACATTTGAAATAATATAATTCAATTATAGTAAAATTATTGACTACCTGCCCAAATTTGATACACGTAAAATAAGGGAATATTATAATCTATTAAATTAGAAAAAAACCAGTTATCACGCAGTTATAATGTTTTTATCTGAAAACTTCTATCATTTGATTCGTAATTTGAAATAATTTAGTTATCTTAATAAGGCTTCCGCGGTTTTCTCTAATAACACGAACATGAACTGAAAAAATAAAAAAGAATTTGCAAACACAATGACTTCGGAGCACTCTGATTAATATAATAATAATATTACATTACAATAGCAGTAAATAATACGTACCTACTGTTTAATACAATGTGTAACCTGTAGACATACCTTGTATATTGTGGAGGGGAGTAGGGGAGGAGTTCAGATCTGTGAAAAAACCTAACCTATTACCTATATATACGAAAAAAGGCTATAGGATGCCGGTATTCTTCCCCAACTTAAAATTAAATAAGTAAAATTACGTAGTGGTTAATATTTATGCCTACGTCTTGAAATTACATAAATTACCTATATACTGTTAAGTTTAAATATAACAATACAATTATCAACAACTCTATGGTAGAGTATAGGGGTATAGACTAAATAATAATACGTTTATATATATTTATTGTTCAAAATATACAGGAATATATTATAATATATAGGTATTATTATTATACACTATTCTATACAATTAAATTATGATAAAACTCAATTTCCTATTCTCTTTGGCCAGTTCCTAATAACTACATCCATTTTAGAGGATCTAAGGTCTACAAAATACGGCTGTAGATAGTATCCACTATTTACTTATTAGCATATGGTTAAAGATAGATATAGGTATACTATATATTTAAGACACTTGCTAAGGTTACTAACAAGTTCGTTTGATAGCTCTATAAAAAAAAATAAATAGGCCGTGTGGGGATCAGTTTATATATAATATGGGTGAGGTATATAATAACCGAGGTGTGCACTTTTTCGTTACCTACGAGAAATCAAACAAAACGGTCGTCGATCAAGACCAAGCAATGATAGCAATCATATTATTACCATTATGATAATAGTACAAATACATACACATATTATAGGTACATCTCTCTGTATATATTATTTAAATAGGAGATAATATTACAATAACATGAATGGGAGGACCTTGGTGGGTTCATTGTACTCTAACACTACTGTGACATTCTGTCAGAACCGGATTTCATTGTGATCAATCGATTTTCAAACGCATCATTCATTAATAAGGTTTCATTTCTTCAACGGTCACAATATCTAGATGGAGTATCGTAGTACTACGCGTTCGACGTCCGGGTGTGGGATGATTAAAATAGTAATAATAATAATGATTTTAGATGACTTAAGTTTTTTTTCTTACGGACTATTGTGCGCTAAAAATCTAAATCATAAATCATCCGGTGAAAACGGCACAGCGTCGGTTCGTCACAAAACGATCCATACGATTGTATAATTTACTGCGCGTGCGCAAGCTGCATATTATGATATTGTTGGTACATACTATAAATTGCCATGGTATCAATGATAAAAGTAGGTATTAATAATATAATGCGATATCCTCGCTATGGCCTATGATCACGGATGTTTGTTAATAGTTACAGCGGAGGATCATAATCAAAGCAGCTGGAGGGCATTATGATACTAGTTGAAAAATGAAAAGTTAAAGCAAAGTTTAAAACATAATTTTATTTTTTAAACATTTTAAATTAACTAGATAATGTTTATTCGTTTATCTTGCATTCGGTCCAGCCGTCTAAGTACTCAATTCAGATTTCAAACAAACATAGTTAAATAGGTACATAGTATTACGTGATTTGGTTCATCCTGCCACGTAATAGGTACTAATGGTACTATTATACCGATAGGTACCGAGCGCATAATTGTTCCTGTTCGGCTACTCGAAATCAGTACCAATTATCACTATTGATGGTATTTAATCAATTAATGTAATATAGGTACTTATCCTATAGTATATTCCTTTATAATTTTCCTATAACCTTCAAATGTGTGCATAGAAGTTATATGAATAGCTATCCAATGTATATTGATTTATTTTATTAAGTTGATGTATATCGACTATCAACTAATTTATTTAGGTGTACCTCCGCCTTTTAAAATGAACAATTTTAAAATACTACATTTGTTAATAAGGTATTTTGTATTGCATAATTGGATAAAGATAAATATAAAAACAGTTTGTTCAGTGCCACTTTCAAATGTGGTTCAAGTAACACTTCAAACCATTCTCATATATCAAAAAACATTCTTAAATTTTTTTGTCAAATTCGGTCGAACATTTTCTGAGTCTATATAGAGTATAGACATCAATCATACACATATTGTCTTTTATGTACGTCTATAGATAGATAGATAGATAGATAGATAGATGATATCATTAAATTTAAAAATTTAAAAAAAAAAATCTTAACCTATTATGTGTCTTGACTTCTGATGATGGTAGTAATTGACATTCATCGTAACTACATACTATTGTATTTTAGTAAGAACAAATATATATTGAATATTATACAAGTAATGGGGCGAATATCAATATTTTTTAGATATAAAGACCTACCATGCCTTTAAATTCAGTGATGGGGTCATACTTATATTGTTCATTTGAACAGTAGGTAATGATTATGAAGTTAAGAATATTAGGTTAATGTACAATGTTTAAAACTATGATGGTCTAAATAGGTCTTTGTCCTGTGATCTATACTATAGTCTATAGACTCTATGGGCTTGCGTGTGGGCAATCGTTATACATTCATACAATTGTATATCATAATAATATTACAATTGTGACGTATCATTGTTATAACTTATAAATAATGTGGTTGTCGTAGTTGTCGATGCGAGTGGACTCAAAGAATTGTATTACGGTCGCGAACTTTCCGTATAATAATATATTATCACAGAGTATTATAATAGAGTATTATAAGGTACCTATGTAAAAACCCCATGCATTATTGTTTTGCTTCTGATCCTGTTCTGGTGCGTATAACATGAGTTTCGTATTACTCCTGTCTGGGTGAGTGGAGGGGTGGTGTAGCGGAGAGACGTGACACGATGCGTATACAGTGGCATTGAATCGTAGAAGTCAAGTATAACAATAATATGACGTATTAATAGTACATAATATTTGTATTATCTCTATAATTATAAAATGTGGTCAGATACACCCGCGCACGCACCCGTCGCTTCCTATATTTGTATACTCTCCGTGAAATCCGCCGAGCCGTCCCGTTCCGCTTTCGGCTCGACCCCTCTCCTGTGATAATATAGACACGTCTCGTCCAATGTCGTTGCGCCCCGGCAGCCGACTGACTTTGCAGCGATTTTCTGTGGGTCTCTTGACCCCGATAGTTGTCAGGCCGGAAAAAGAAAACATCGTCATCGGTCTGTCACGTAACACGAATCGACGGGTCGTTTTGCGGGGGACGAGGACTCGCGGTGATGGGTTCAAGGCGACGGCGACCCGTTCCGTAGTCGCTGGTAAACCGTTTTTATAGTTTTAGAGAAACAAACCCAACCTTGACCGGAATCGCCGCCGTTGCGCTGCGATTTTTGTGACATTTTATTCGAGATTTCTATAGTCAGTAACATTTTTTTTTTGTTTTTCTCTTCTCTTTTTCCACACAATTGACTTTCGTATTATGAGTAAAAAAAATCAAAAATCAAAATGATAAGTCACCTCTCCATCTTGCGTATCATACTACCATATCGTCACAAAATTTAACGTCCTTATAAAATAAAATAAAAATTATATATCGCTTGCTCTCTTCAACCCGCGTACAATAACCATGTATAGGTCTGAATTGCTTTCATAATAAATGATATCAAAAGCTACCTATATTGAATAAGCTCTAAAAAACCCTAAACATATCATAAAAATCCTTAAACTCGTAAAATATGCTGAAAATTATTTATAAACTGTACACCAGTTACAACAGGAAACATAACTATATGTATACATTCAACTTTATAATTTTATGATATTGAAATTTACCATCCATTAATCGTGTAATAATGATATGCTTATATTTAATCTAAAAAATAATTGATTCACATATTTTCATCTGCAATTTAAAACAATCAAGACATAATATTGAATGAAATAAAATAAAAACACAATAAATAATTATTGCATGCATTTTATTTTCTGGTATATTATTTGAATTCAATCATATTTGCAACAATAATTACACAAATAAAATAATTAAACGTTTTCCAATTTGATTACAAACAAGTTATTGAACGATGTGCACTTTGATTTCGCATGTCGTTCAGCTGCATCCTGTGTGGATAAAATAATAGTGTAAACAATAGGTATTAATCACCGGACTAGCGAGACGAAAAAATAAAATCACCGAAAACCCTAACAAATTAGTATTATATTATATTAACTAACACTGCAGTGTAGCCGATCATTCGAATTATGAGTCATTACAACCATTATACCTAATCATTATAATCATATATTATTATTATTGATACCCAGAGGTAGTCATTTTTATTCCAAATGCACTTAACATTCAACTGTTTGGTTTAATTATATTATAATATTATTATACATTAGGTTTACTGCGTGTATTCAGTATGCACATGCATGCATTCAAGTCACAAAGCGTGCAATAATATTATGATATTATACTTGAAATAAACATTAGTGTCTACTTTATAATGCAGATAATAATATAAACTTAATTTACAGAAATAATATGTAATTATAATATAGTTTTTAAATGGTCTGTGAATAATATGGTCTGTACCCGCCAACGGAAATTGATTTATAATATGACTATATCATTATATTATTAAGATATCGCGGACTTATAAAAATAATATAACTGTTCGCATTTGATCGGTCATTATTTTAAATATCGGTTGTGAGTTAATGATTATAATAATTGTAACATTTACCGATAAGATAATATCCACCACGATATACTTTATTCGTTATAGAATTTTTTTTTTTTTTTTATTAAAATACAATTACAATCTATACAACAATTTAGTGCAATAAGTAATTTTGATAATGTTTACATAGCGAGAATGACAGATGGGGGAGGGCACTCAGTAGTGTCACACGACGATATACTTAGAGCCGCCATCGAGTAATAGTTATGACTTATGAGTTTATGACGTATAGAAATTAAAAAAGTAGTGAATAATGGCCAACGACAAAAATCGCATAAAAAATTTGTTTTTTCAAAGTATTTTAATTTATGATATTATATTACCTACAATAATATTTATTATAAATACAATTATACACTCACTAGATTATTTCGTTTATCATATACTTAAAATGTGTATATTTTGTACATAATATAATATTGTAATATTCTCATATTCTAGCTCATTAGTTTAAAATGGTTTCCAAGCAATCTTAGATAAAACCTTCAAATTACAATATGATTAAAAATATAATAAACATAGTGATTGAAGTGAGTTCTATGTCAGCATTTTTTTGTATGTGACGACTCTTTTTCTAGTATAAAAATGCTTGGATTTTCGTTTCTTTGTGGGTGGTTAAATGCAAATAATATAGGAAAAGGGGATACCAGTTTTCCAATTTCAGTGGATTCATTTTGTTTTATAAGTATAACTCAAAAGATACTTGAGCTTTTCACCAAATATTTACTGTACCTACTAACATTTTCTATAAATTGTTTAATTATCAAAATATTTTTGAGCTATATATATATTATTGAATTAATTTTTTCAATTTGAACAATACTTTTTTTATTATTGATCATTAAGCCAGGCAACTATGGCCATTAGCTGTAGTTTGTTTATTTGTAGGGGTACTGTAGGTTGGTAAACACATGTGTTTGGTTTTGGGCAGAATTTCAAATTGAGCACCCGTAGGTTTCAGTCATGCCCGGCCACTCTCTAGACAGTTGCCTGCCCAGAGAGAAAAACCGTCCGTGGTCGAGATTCGAACCGGCGACGGTACGCGTCGGAACCGACGCCTCAAGCGGCTGCTCGGCCACTCCATCCCCCGATACTTTTTTTATAAGCGTTTAAAGTTAGAATTTCGATGAAATTCGTCAAAATCAGTAAAATAAACATATTATATTGTATATATATCCGTACTTCAGATTTTAAAGTAAAATGCAAGTTGTTATCACTGGAATTAAAAAATAAAGTTGAGCGCAAATCAAAAACTTTTAATTTATTAACGGCTGAAGTCTAATGTTACGTAATTGAATGTTTACGCACGTAAAATAACGAATTCTCATCATCACACTTTCTTATTTTGTCGCAATTCATGAAAGAAGAACTGTTGATACTTGAAAATATATTATTGTCGCCAAATGTTTAAGTAAGTATTATTTTTAACTAACTCCCTCTGAAATACATAACTCTTGATACGCACCTGTCGTGGGTGGATATTATGTCACTTCACACTCGTATATCACAAACTTTCGTCGAATCTGCTTGACTGTAATGCAAACATAGTTACGTGGAAAGTTTTTGACTAAACGTCGTCGGCATATAAGTTTCTATATATTATTAATATTTTTGGTTCTCTGCTACGGCACACTTATGGTAATAATAATAATATATAATATCATGAACGCGTCGTCTACTCGTCTCGCGCCGTGTGCAGCGTTGTTCCACATAAATCAAATTATCTTCATTAACCTTTCGAGGATATTTTAGCTCTTGTAAACGGGAATACGCAATAATACATCGTGTTAGTGACTGAGAGAGAGAGTAAAAAAGAGAGATAGAGTGAGATTAAGAGAGAGAGAGAGAGAGAGAAATCATTTTTTCCCGTGGCGTGTTTGCACGTAATTTGGCATGCGAGATAATATTATGTATGAACCTTTTTTTTTCGTTTATTGTTTATATTTTACAGCACCCGTCGCACTATATAATACTATTTTACCGATGATAAATGCGTTTTTAAAGAAGGTTTTTTTCATAATATAAGCATACTTTGTGGAAGCCGGTACGAACTACAAACAAATTAAAAACTCAACACTTTTTCAGCGGTTTTGAGATATTATGAAGTGGAAATGTGGAAATGTGGAAATGTTTGCAGCGTTATTTTCATACATACAATTTTTCCAGAGAATCATTTGGAGAGACATTTAGAAATTCTAATATATTTTTCAATCACACCTCAGCTCGACTGATAGACTGTGGAATATAATATTACAAGCAAACATATAATTTAATATGTATACTGCAAAAGCATTTTTACTGTTCTGCACAAAGTAAAATACCCTGAAAACCTTTGT
>NC_042493.1:9305742-9306899 GCF_005508785.2 Acyrthosiphon pisum | reverse complement strand
GATTGCGGAATAATCAATATTTTTACAGAGGTATTATAGTTGATAACATAATAGTAATTACCAATAGAAATATTTTTTTTTTTATTTTGTCAACATTTTGATTTAAACGTTTTATCGGTTTTTAAGAATACACACTACAGATACGATTTGTATGTGGTGAATAAAAAATTATAATTATTTGTGAACCATTTTGAAGATCAATTTACCTACATTTAATCTAAATGATTTTTACTAAAATTTCGCATGTAATCGTAAAAAACCGTCGTAAAAGTTACGTTCTAAATATTTGCATGAAAATATTTTGGAAAAATGCCAAGTGGTGGTTGGGATAGGACTTGGAGGAAACGTACCTACATCGAGTCTTTGAATGTTATAACTCATTATAATATTATTTTAACCTACATATCAAACATTTACAAAAAGTATGTTATGCATTTATGGGCTACCCTCCCCCCCCATGCATGTATCCGCAGGGAATCAAATTACAATATAATGCTCGCGAAGAACAAAAAAAAAAAACGTTTAAAACCGTCTCGATGTGAAGGTGAAGGACGCACTCATACTTCATAGTATTACGACAACGACGCGTCTACCTACGTCCGTGAAATTCTCTACCGATTTATGTAATAACTAATGTGGCCAGACGTATACTATGCATACCTACAGTGGTCGAAGTGGGGGGGGATACGGGGGGATGGCATCCCTATACTTTTTTGAACTTACATTTTTCATCCCTCTACTTATTTTGTGCAGAATAACACATCCCTCCTAAGACTTGTGTTTTAAAATTAAATACTTACTATCATTTTTATATTTATATATATGAAAGTTTTTTATTTATTCGGTGAAAATAATATTGTTTTGTAATATTGAGGCCCGGCCTTATCGTGTTGTTTAGTATAGGCAATTCGCCTATACTAAAAATGATAAGCGTTGATCACAAATGTTAAGTCATACTATCTGCCCGTATATCACAGAAAAAATAACTTAGATCATAATATTATCTAAGAAAATAATAATATTGATGATAATAGGTAGGGACGTAGCAACTAGTGATATGCTAAAATATCTAAACGTCAATTCTGACAATATCTTGTTGATAACTAATAAGTAGATGTGCAATATGTGAGTTGATCAATTTCTAAATTTAGCCCATG
>NC_042493.1:9287093-9305642 GCF_005508785.2 Acyrthosiphon pisum | reverse complement strand
AATATATTTTTCAATCACACCTCAGCTCGACTGATAGACTGTGGAATATAATATTACAAGCAAACATATAATTTAATATGTATACTGCAAAAGCATTTTTACTGTTCTGCACAAAGTAAAATACCCTGAAAACCTTTGTAGGCGGACTAAGTCGATCCAGCCTACATATTCAAATATCAAGCAACGTAGTTCACATAATATCCACACTACCCCAATAATATTGTAATATGTTTATTTGTATATAACAGACACTACCTATTGTGCAATATACAATAAAATAAGACAGTTTATAATAAGTAATAACCAAACGTAATATGTCTATAACAGTGAATAATCAAAAATGTGTTTAACTTATTAGTTTTGATTAAATACCTTTGAGAGGGCGCAATACCTACAACTTGAATGTGTATTGTTTCGGTGTTAAAGAATATGTACCACACAAAAAACATTCGTGTTTGCCTATTATCAAAGGTAAAAATAATATCTATATCTGCAACTGCCCGTCAGTCGTATTCGATATTTGAATGTGAGTTTTTTTTTTAATTGTAACTCTCTTAAAAATGTAAATGTTGTAAAAACCAATACAAACATAGATAAGACGAATACAACACATTCAAATCTAACGTCCTCTTACTACTTATTTTATCTCAAAGTCTTATTGTCAATATAGGTCTGTCAGTAAAATTTCATAAAAAAAAAAACAGTGGCATTTTTTATTTTAAAAATAATATAATTAATTAAAAAAGTAGCAAAACAGGTATAGATAAGTATATAATATTATATAAGAATTGTGAATTCACCGCCAACATTTTGTGAATATAAGCATTTTGTATTTCCTGTGTGAGACTTGACGACCATCGATTACAACTATTGGTTATTTAACTACCAAAATAGAGTCAAATTTATGGAGAATTTAAAAATATTAAGTCGTTTCAATATTACAATAAATAAAATAATAATACTCGTCATACTTGAAAAGTCTGTGTGACTTGTGAATTGTTTAATGTGGCTACTCCACGTATAAGATCTCATACTCCCAATAAATCACAGCTAATGAAAAGTACATGATTGCAAAACCACAAAGCTCACTCATTATTACATTTATATTAAAAACAAATATTTAAATCGAATAAATATTTGACATTTTGTAATAAAAATGAGTTTTTTTACATTATTCTTCGTAATTCAAAAATCAAATTAAAAAACATATTAATCGTCACAAATAAGAAACGTTGAAAAACGAATTTTGTTTTCTGAATAAATATTTTAACTTCAGTTTTAATTTCTTTCAAAATAATTGATATTTATTTAATATTTATTCTGCTTTTAAACATATTTTTGTCGTCTCAAAACAATACTTACAAAACACAATAAAAAAAACCGACACGACTCAACGAGTTTACCCACATTCATAGGTACATCGAGTTATTTTACTTATTTACTTAAATCAAGTTTAGCTTGTGTTGATAAAGTGGTAGTTGAAATTCGCAGTACCACTATAATATAGTAGTAGCGACAGATGGGAAGAATTAACATTTTAAAGCGTATGAACATTCTCATTTAGATTCCAAACTAATGTTAATCACTTTATAGAATCATTTAAAGTATCTACTAATTTGCTATGCATCCACGTAGGTAGGTACCTATTAATAGTAGGCTAGTAGCTTATTTTCATTATTCAAAATTTGTAGTTCAATACTTCGTTTAGGAGAAGGTAACGATTATTAATTCAATATTTTCAAATGGCAATAATTTTTCAAATAAAATATTCAACCGAATCCCCAAGTGACTTCTTTCATTTTTATGAATGGTAATTTTTTGGTTGATTTACCTTTAAGTCAAATCAAACCGAGCACATTTTTAGTACCGATAAACGCCAAACGTGATACGTCCTCTTATAACAAAAGTATCTAACTTTTTAAATGCTGTCTGACGTTATTTTAGTGTGATACTTTATACAAACAACGATAGAAAAGGTCCAAATATATTAATATTAATATAAATATAAATATATTGTACGAAAAAGTATCCAATTCATGAAAAAAACAAAATATTATGTTGCTAACTTTTGTAGTTGATACCATTTTCACCATAATATATTGACAAAGGGCCAAATGATAGCAGACCTCTCAAAAATTTTAGAAAAAATTTAAAATGCTTTCAATGTTTTGTGTTTATGTAATAGAACATATAATAGGTATAGCTGAGCTAATTATATGGACATATGGTACATTTTATGATTTGCTCACATTTATTCAAGAATAATCGTCAATTTACATTTTTATCGACCAGTTGAACACATGAATTATCAATAATTCAGTTTGATTCGATCGTATGAAAATTCTCTTTTAAAATTGTTTATTGCATTTTTAATTTTTAATTTAATATTTTGTTTAAAAAAATTAATTTTTCATAATAATTTTCGTCTAAATAACAAAACATTTTTTTCCACTTTTATTGTCTATTTGGGGCCGAATATCTTAAGACTTAGATCTTACACACTATATAATATAAGCTAAAACGTCATATTTTTTTATTCATATAATATTTAAAAAATAATCAAGTGTCGTAGGTAAACACGTTTTAAAAAATGTGCGTTGTGCTTATTTATACGTTTTTAATTAAACTTTTGGGCGCGTGCCCTAAATAATATTATATGCATAATATGATATTAATACAAGATCATTTATTAAACAATTTATGGCGCTATAAGTGTATAGAGCCCAATAGTATTGCCAGTGTGCATTGTACATACTATAAAAAATATTAATAACAAGTACTGTAAATTTGTATAAAAATGAATTAATGTTTAACTTTTTGTAAAAGAGTACGTAATGTATTAAAATATTAAAATATTTGTTTAAAACTATAACCTGTCTATAGGTATGAATATAAATTTTTTTATCTGTTCAATAAAACTTGATATTTTTATATTTTTAAAATATGTTAATGTACCACCTACTATTATAAGGTATTTTTTTTAAACGTTAAACTTAATTTGAACTAAAAACTTCATTGCAATAATTATTGGAATGTTAAGTGTACCTATCTTCATTTTTCAGTATTTAAATTGACATTGTTTGATAATTAAATTAAAAGTATACCATAATAATCATATTCTAAAGAATATTAAATGATATCTTACAATAACTGAAAATAAAAATAGTATTAACAAATAATGTAGGATGTGAATATAATAATATAATCAAATTATACTTTTATGATAAGTCAAGTTCCACTTGGGAAAAATGGTCTTATAATAATACATTATGTGTATAATTTTTTCGTAATTTTGACCATATTATAAATCCAATGTTGTATTATTTCATTACTGACCGATTCCCTGCTGACGTCTGATAATATGATGCAACATAAAGTTAGTCCATAAGTCCATAAAGTTGACCCATCGACTTTACATGTTAAGATCCAAACCTATACCAACATTTAGTAAATTTATTCCAAAAATTAGCAAATCATTTTTGTAGAAGTTATACATTTTTTATATTTAGGTGGGCCAAGTTGAGGTAACTGACTGACTTTGTCCGATCGTTGCAGAACAAGCACCAGTAGTTAGCAAATAATTAGCAAGTACCTATTTTTGGAGTTTGCAAATAAAAATTCTATTTTTGGTGAATTTTTTTAAAAAAAAAGGGTCAGCCCACCAACCATAGACGTTTGCATTACAAGCTTAGTACCTATAACATTTTTTGTTTATTTTTTTACTACTGAAACTTAAACATTTGATTTTATTACATTTTATTTGGAAAAATGTGTACGTTAAAAACGTATATTTATGTCGAGCAATTTATAAAAGATATACCTAGAAAATATAAACTATTCTTTTTTGGAATATTCATCTAGTCAGAAGTAAATCTCAAATTGATATATTTTTCATAATATATTTTCATACATTTAATAACTGGTATACATTTTTAATTTTTCATCCGTCGTGTTTTCTCATTACACCCTGTATACGGAATAAATATTTATTAATAATATACCTAATAAAGAAAACATAATTGCACTAGTGGTTACAGCAGCGTTTTGCCGGGTACTTCAAGCACAGGTCATTAAACCAGGTTCGTCACTATATATATAATATACAACCGGTGTCGTAATAAACGAATCCTAGGTACTTATATTTGAATGTTACGAGCACGATTTATATTCGAATATTCAAATACTCGATTTTTTAACGTATAGCTCTAAAGTATCGGCTATCGACTGCGAGTCATCAAATAAATCATATAAAACGAAATGCTCAGGAAAAAAAACTGTACATTTTACGGTAAATCGTCTTACGAGTCGTATCCTGCAGTAATACGGATATTACTTATAATATTATAATAATACGTCATAAACGTAGTTCGTCCGGGAAAAAATGCACGATAAAAATATGTCATATATTATATTATTATGGCAGGAACCTATTCAAATATTGCATTAGATAATATTGATTTGTCTCTGCTCATACCTATTTATTTTAAATGGTATATACGTTCGTACAATATATATTTCATATTATATCGGACCACCGAGCCGATATCTTTGTTTGACTAATATTGTTGTGGGTCTACGGTAGGTGACGGGCCGGTGCTATATTTATTCTGTACAATATATCATCTCAGGAATTACCGAGGCCAATGCGGCCGGTTCTATTGTCGGTACGAAAGTCCACGAAATCTCTGACAGCCAACATGGTTACATTTTGACCGTGTAAAACCTAATACATAATCGAGTATCAGTACCTCGAACCTCAATAACACGAAAACCTAGATAACTCAAAAACCTTGATATATCGAATTTGTTTAATTGCCCCTTGAAGTGTTTTTAAGTTGCGTTTGAGGTATGTATAATACGAAAAATACATAAACCGAATTTATGTTAATTCTCTTTGAGATTTAAGTTATTGATACTCGACTGTACGTATATACCTAATACAATATTATATTATGATTATAAATTTCCGCTATGTCACCGCCACCGCGCCACTATGGTTCCCGAAGCTATAGATAATAGGTATTTTATCAAATATACTTAACAGCTGTACACATCGTACGAGTGTTTAGCCCACTGTAGTCAGAGGTGGAAAGAACAGGTAGCTATTTTATGAAGCGATCGCCTCGTGTAAAAGTGGGGGCTATCATAGATTTGTTTATACGATTTACAAATAATGTATGTACTTTTATAAATCAGAGTTATGGGGAAGGATGTAAAGGTTATACATTTCTTGTTTAACTTATACGAAGATATTTAGATATCAATAACTATTATCTTGCACCCGTAACTTTCTCCATTAATTTATTGTATTTCTGTACCTACAGTTTCTAGCTGCGCATAAACATTATTCACCATTTATTTTACCTTTAACTTTGTACACACACATAATAATATATTGTATTTTAAGAGGGCCTAAACGTTTTTTATAACTTTTAGTTTTGTCAGCATTAGAAAGATGCTACCCATATATTTGTTTTCTCCGTTATCTTACACTCTTAGGTACGGCATAGCAAATTCGCATTCACTATTTTGAATAATGTGCTGTTAATTTTGATATTAGAGTGAATTGACTTATTATAAAACTTTAAGATCATCATGTGTGTTTAAGCGTCCGAAATTTTTCAATAATTTAATATTTAGGCATGATATGGGTATGTGAAATATTACAAATTAAAACTGAAAATTTGCCGACGCTTAAACACAGAAAATGTTTTTTACCCAAAATTTTGATAATTGGTCAATTCACTTTCGTGTCAAAACTAACAACACACTATTGTGACTAGTGGATGAAAATTTCCATGTCGTACGTGTGTAAGACGTAGACAACAAATGCATGGGTAACGTCCATTAATGCTGAAAAAACTAAAAAAAGTTATAATAACTATAACTTTTAGATATCATTATAGAAATAATAGTACCTATTCTAACTGTGAGTATGAGATGGACTGAACAAGTAAAATTTAAAATCTAAAAATGTCTACATATTATATAGGTACATTGCATAAAAACGGCTGTAGTTCATTTCTAGTAGTAAGTTAGTCAAACATTAAACATGAAAAATGTGGACAATTATGTGTACGGTAGGGGGAAATGTAATATTTCAGAAGCAGACAAAGACACTCTACAGTCAGCTAAAAATGTACATTTCAGAATGCAGACACGTATTTTACTAGTAAATAGGACATAGGTACACTCATTAAAATAAATACATATAAAAATACATTGTATAAAGTATATTATATAATATAAACAAGTCTTAAGTCATGATAAATTGTATCAAAAATGTTTGTTCCTTTGCCATACAATTGTACCTATACAACTCGAACTATACATTGAGACCAGAACTCGCCAATGATGGCTTTGACTATATTAATATATAATATACTATAATCACTATGAAAGTATATTATATTATATTATTTATCATGGCAATTTATCCAAGATACTCGATTATTCTAATTATGAATAGTTGATGTTCTGTCGTACGAGTATAAATTAAACTCTCAACATTGGTACTATTATACACAAAAAACGTAATAAAATTATGTATGTTTGTTTGATTTTTTAATGAGATGTAAAAATAATAAAATGTTTAACGTATAATGATATGCATGTGCATGTGCGTGTGTGTTATCACTTATTTAAAATTAATAACATAACCAATCAATTCCACCGGAGAACTTTAATTTATACTCACGAGTTTCAGCACTCGGGTATAGAATTATATTTATTACACATTCATTGAAATATTAAATAGTATCACATAATTTTTTTGCAAATAATTGTTTGACGTTTGCACTCGGCCACTATATCTATAACAATATTGTAAATAGAATAATATTACCTATGTTATAATCTCTTGGATGTATCGTATACGTTTCCTTAAATCTATTAAAAATAGATAGTAATATATAATTATAATTTATAAGTAAGCACAAATGGTATATTTACATCGTAGATGATTTAGGTATATTGTTATAATACGTAGTTATTTATTTCCTCTCGACGGAAATTGTGCTCTATTATATTTATTTTTATAAAATATGTAAAAATTAAATGTGCTTTGTCCTTCACTATGAGCGTTATAATACTTCGCACATTTTAAACTCATTGTACATTTTTCCATCAGTTTCATTGCTTTATTTATTAATACTTTTTCCTTAACGTATTTTTAATACATTTTTTTAATATACTATACACGCTTAACACGCTTACTACAATCACAGCTAAATGTAATTTAACACACCAACCGTAATTATTGTTAGTAATAATGATAATTTATCCATTCAGATTTAATGTCTCCATAGTAATATAACGATAATTATCTTGTTGGCTATTCGAAATTTAAATTCATAACATTTTTAAACCGATTTTAAGCTGGCTTAGCTGAGAAGTAACTAGTATGTCTATATTACATTTTTATTAATAATATGTATCAATCTAAAATACAGAAGTCAGTTAATTAACCATTCAAATTAATTAGTAGAAATAATTGTAACTATATAAACCTAATTTCATCAAGACTATATCGAATTTGTGACGAATAGTGATGAATACTGAAACTGAGTTCAATCCAAAAACTTAATTGTATATACCTATAACAAGATATTGAGAAGGATAGACACTCAAACTTAGTATTTAACTTTTAACAATTTTATGCAGTATATATACCTTCATAATAACACTATATAGGTGTAGGTACGTACCTTAGCGCCGAATTAAATCAACCTAGGTATGTGACTATACCTAGGTTAGGTTAGGTATTTCTATTTTCTATATTTTTTTGTTTCTATATAAAAATATACACTTTGAACCTTAAATAGTTTATAATATAAGACTACAAATAATTGTAACTCTATATATATACCTAATTTCATCATGATTAACGATTTTAAAGTATATCGATGATCATTGAAAGTCTATAACTGAGTTTAAAACAGACGTTTTAAATATTAATATAATAATATGGATATAATACACCTACACTACAAATTAAAATTTAAGTTTTAACAATTTTATGCTTCAGTATACCTCCACAGAAACACCAGATACGTATACCTGAGCGTCAAATCCAATCCACCTAGGTACGTACCTAAATAAAGTTACGGCCTCCATAGGTATTTTATATTTTTATTGTAAAGGTTTTTTCACTTTTTCTGTATGTATTTACACACTTTGAACCTTAATAATATTGATACAGGAGTATGAATGAATGATAGAGATAAAATAAATAATTTTACTGACTTTTATACACAATCAGCAGCAGTGTTTATTTAATTAAAATAATATTGTTAGTACAACAATTTTCTTTCTTTATTTTTTGTAGTATTTGTGATCAAAATACAGTCCATAAAACACACAGGTAATTATATTTATTGATAATTTAGTTAACTAAACTAAATTAATAATTACATCAATAAAATAAAAATTTTTAAACAAAACTCAAAATTATTTTAAACTCTGTACGCTTCTAAAAATGTAACAAGACGGTTTAAAGTGTTCTGTAAGGACGTTTTGGTATTTATAATTTTGTTATCATGATAAGAGAACAATGATAAAATAATAATATATTTTAAATAATCAAAAGTTGAAATCGCTTTTTTTTAGACTTCTAATATAAATATAGTATACCTATTACCTAGATTATTATGTTACTAATCTAGTGGGTATAGATATTAAATACATTATATTATTATAATAGGTATTAGGTATTTACTGGGTGCCGGGTGGACACTGATAACTCGATTCAACAACCAGTACTATACATGAACTATGGCCAATTAATAATAATAATGTTATTATTATTATTAAAGTCGGAAACCCAAATAACATCACAAATAATTCATAGATTACCATAAATTGTATAAATTATAATTACTCTAACTAATGTGTAATTAAAATTATTTACAAAAAATATTGTAATATACTTATGACAAACGATATGACATTAGATCATAAACGGTAAATCCAAATTTTTTAGGCCATATCCGTTGTAGAAGTAACCATGCAGACCAGTATTCATATCTTGGACATATAGAGCACCTGGCCATAGCAAATTGTGAATAATAAAATATCGATCTGAGAAAAGCCGAGAAGCCCAACAGCCTAATAAAAAATTAAAAGAATTAATTAGTAGTTTTCGTTGGAAATAATAAGCAAATAATATACCTTTTGGTATATCCTTATCGATTGATTGTAAAAAATCAATTGATCCATTGAAATCTGGTCTTACGTCATTTTTTTGACCTTTAGGTTGACAATATTGTTGATTTATGTGTAAAAAATTTTTTTCGTTACCTATTTCAGAATAATCTAAACCTGAGAACACATAATATTTTACTTCGTGTAAATGATTTAAAATTGCAATTTAATAAATAGTTGTACCCTTAAAGTATGGAGCTTTGGTTATGGTTCCATTAGGTAACTTGTAAAAATATCCTCGTGGCACTATGTGACTTTCGTTTTCAATCATTTTAATGGTTATGGCTAGTCTATCCTCTTCTTTTATTGAAAGTTTTAAATTAGGATCATCAATAAGAGCAGATTCCTAATAAACATCAAACTAATAATATTATAATTTTATTCTAACAAAGAGTAGCTCTGGTCTATACCGCTTCCACAATTTCGTTAATTTCTTCAGTGACTGATACGATATCATCATACTTTAAACTGTCTACATTATTATTATCTTCTTCCTCGCCTTCTTCACCAAATACCAATTCTACGTTCGGTGATATTGCATATTCTGTTGTTTCCTGTGACTTTTTATTTGAGTTACCTATAATCTCCACATATCTTGGATTACCGTAAAACTTGGTTTTTATTTTTCGTACCATATCTGTTTGAAGTGTTGACCAATCGGTTGGCATTATGTCCCATTCCAACATGTTTTGACTATTATTATGATAATACAATTATTCATATTATATTGGATGCCATTCAAGTGTACTAACAGCCTAACTTAAATTAAGATATACTTTGTAATAAGTTCGGGCCCCAAACTTATCAGCAGATTATACAGTTGTAAACTTACGTATAAAAAAATATCTTATCCTCAATTGGATCCTTTTGGTGACCATAAGCAACATAATAATCAATGGACGATGTTTCAATACGGCCCCACAAGTATACAGAATTGAAATGATTTTCACTTTGTAATTTAATTAACGAATGGTACAAAATTGGTATACTGTCATTATATATACAACAACCGGCTACGTTCAATGCATCAATTAAACAATGAAAAACTTTTACGTCCATGGTGTATTTTTAAATAAAAATAAAAGATTTTTTTGTCATATAAACAAGTTAACATATGTTGTTAACGATTATTAATTATAATATATTTGTAATGGTTTTAAGATTCACCAGTGTGTTATTCAGCCAACTAATTTAATGTAATTAAATAATTTTCGGCAAAATAACAATATAAAGGATTAAGCTGATCAAATTTTATTTGAATTATCACGGCGATTACCTAAATATAAATTCTAAAATAAACCTCATCATTAAAAACCACGAGCCAACTCGATAAAATATCTTAACTTTACCTTCAAAGTAAAGTGAGGTACCTATTCTGTTGTTTTACAGTCTTGCATTTTGTTAGCACTGTGTTTTAAATATTTAATGCTGTGTCGAAGTCACGTCAAAGTCAAGTCAAGTGAAACTTTTTGGTGTTATTATTTTGAATGTAACTTTTGTGTATTTACTTTTTGAAATTGAATTGAAATACTATGTTAATGAATTTAAAAACGCATTTTTGTAATGAGTTGGAAAAAAGATGCACTTGTTGATCACGAACATTGTGTGTATATCACATGATATGATTGCCTAAACAAAAACAGGAGGGTTATATTTTGCGAGGTAGTTAATCCTAATACTATCACTGTTCAGCAGTTGTTTGACTCATAGATATATAATATTATACTGATGGATTTAGGGCTAAAACTTTATTGCAGTTACATCTTTTTTTTAGTACTGTGATTTAATGGTATATATAAGTCACATTAATTATATGTTTCGTGTAAAGTATACCTATTATTACTTTAATTTAACAAGTTTTTAGTGCAATCATTTTCTGAGTATTATTATTTTGAATTAACTTTTATGTGTTATTTTTATAATTATTTTTATAATGGATCGGTAAAAAAGAGACACTCGATCGATGAAGAACCTGAGGTTGAAGACTTCTATGCATGTCAAATGTGTTGAATAGTGATCGACCTGTTAGGAATGTATACGTAAATAAAAAAACTTTAAATTAATACTATGTAAAATATGATATTTTCATTGTTGTCATTCACACAATATTTTAATCACTGATTAGCGCAACAAAGTTCAAGCCACGATTATAACAATAACGTGCATGTTATAAATATAATTGTGGTCTTAATAGTGCATACATAATATTATGGACAAATTCGAACCTGCAACTTATTGTGAAACAATAAGTAACTAAGAATAACTTTTTATTCGTTCCATTGCATTGTACGTGTTTTATTTAAACTGTATAGGTACCTGCAAACAACATGGTTTTAACTTAAAATGTAAATTGTTCTCCTTCAACAGGCAAACATCTAAACTAATACTAATTATTAGTATAAATAATGTTTATCAAAGTTAAACAGTTACAGTACATAGGTACTGAAGCAAGTCATAAATAATTTTCAGCCATTATGCATATAATATTACATTAGGTATGTTTTATATAGTACCTATATCAATATTATAAGGTATAAAGAGTTATATTGTAAATTAAATACAAAACACATAATTTTGTAAAAAAAAAAAAAAGTGAAACTATACAACTCACATAATATTTGAATCGCTGCAGTATTAGTAGTTTATAATATAAAAAATGAACCAACTATAATTTAACATTTTTTTTTACCACATCAAAAACTATTTTTGTGATATTTTAAAACCAGATGAAATTATAAATACACATAATATTATTACGATATTTTATTCGATATTTTGATTAATATTATTGGATTTTACTAAATAAAAAATGCCTTATAAAATTTTGATAATAGGATGTCTACCACGAATGTCGACGCAAATGTATAATAGTGCATGCAGATATTATGTTAAAACTATTTTCATTAATTTCTATATAATATGTGATTTTTCAGTTAACAAATGTTATTAAATATGTAAATTGTGCATAATATAGATTTTAATAGTAATGTGAAGTCTGATTTGCTTATACAATTTCAAAGATAAAAGTAAATCATACACGATTCATCCGAAAGACTAAATATTTAACTAAATAGCTGTATTCTGTAGTTTAGTTATTAGATAAACAAATAATGCAAATACAAATAGTTTATACAGTTACGATGATTTAGCGATTTTATTTAGGAATTAGTCATTTTTCAACAAAGCAATTATCAACAAGTAACTTACCATCGAATTTAAACTTTGTTTTTTAAACTTTTAAATAAAACTTAGTATTCGGGAAAATGTTTTCTAGACTCTTAGGCCCAATTGTCATCTATAATGGAGTTCACTTCTAGCGAAACATCGCTGAAAATTAGGTGGCATTCCAATTACCGTATTAATTTAACTTATTTTATCTAAAAGAACGACTTTGGAATTTGATCGTTTCACAAACTATTATTTTAAAAAACAAATACGTACCATATCAATAAAAACAAATATTTAATAATTTAATATAATGCGTTTCACATGTATTCTTTAATATGAAAATACTTATATTATTATTTAAATATTAATTAAATGGTTATCGTGGGAACAGGTTAAAAGCAATACGAATGAATGCCACTAAATATGAGATCAACATGTGTTAGTTTAAGCATTCGTTAATATATTTAATCAATATTTTTAGTTTATTATATTTAGCCTAATCAAAGTAATGCGATAGAGTATATTTTTCTGTTTAGATAAATTAGCTCTGAAAAAGTTTATTGTGAGTTGTGACCGTATATCTTTTAATATAATATATGTAATTTAGTCAGTAAATATACTTGGAAATGATCTTTTTGAGTTTCCAATAAGTTTCATAAAAAACAAAACTGTTTTTACAGTAAAACTGCCAAATAATAAATTGTGAAGATATAAGATATATTATTACATTGACGTAAATTATCGTAAAAAACGTAAACAAATTCAACAGTTTTGTTTTAAATAAGATTATGTTTTGAATATTTAATAATTTCATTCAGTTATATCGTGTTAAAATCTGCAATATTTATTTTTCTCATCTAATACTGCGAAAACCATGTAGATTCAACTGAAAGGCTTCAAAAATCAGTTAAAGGTTATTTCGAATTTATGAGCATTTCAACAAAATTGAATATTATTTTCATCAACATAAAGATTAAAAAAAAAAATCCAAGTGTAAGTACCCTAAAGACATTACTTTATTGAAGTGTATTGACATTTTTAGAGGGAAAAAAATTGGTTGGGACTGTGGGAGATGATAAATGATTATTTATTATTATTATTTGAATTGAAAAGTCGAGATTGAATTCAGCTTTATTAACGCTCGCCGGTCTATATACGGCCACAATAATAAATATAATAGAACCATTCGATCATCTGCTGGTCACGGTGTCGTCGATTTCCCAGTGACCTAACGATAGTATATAATATAATATATTACCAGAATTCAACACAATTCAGTATGACAAAAATGACGGATCGAACGGTTTTCTTTGATTTTCCGCAGTGACCAACGATGATACGTTCAATGGCGAGTTCGATGGGCATCGGCGGAGGGTGATAGCCACCGCGGACTTGAGAGATCATTATTTTGCTCCTTGAAGTGTGTTTAAGTTATGTTTGAGTTAAACATCTCAAATGTACACAAATAGAATTTATTTTTATTCCCCGTTGAGTTACGATACTCGACTGTGTTGTAATAAGTTATATTAAAAAAAAATATTTCACATAAGTATTAGTTTGAAATATTTTCGACGATAAATATAATATATACGATGATATAATATAAGTTCAGTAAACAAATGGCAGTAATAGTATGTTAGAGTAAAAGCTCATTTGGTGATCTTAATTTTAATCTTTCTCTAGTTTACTCTTTAGGTACACCTTCTGCAGTTTATTATAATGTAGTACATAGTGCCTATAATAGCAACGGTTCAATTATTGTAAATCACCAAAAAAAATGAAAACTAAGAGACCGCCAAAATCTAAATGTAATACATTTGGTTAATGCATGCTGAAATATGGATGGAACCATTGAAGTTGCCATCAAATGTTGGTTGAGTGTATAGGTATTCAGCACAATTTTAACAATTTAGAAAAGATTATCGTGGTAGAAAATAAAAATAAAATTTCTTCGTTTGTCATTACCTATATAATATAATATTAAGTTCCAAGACTGTGGCCTTGGTACAACAAGCTAACAAGGAAGAAATATTAATGTAAACAAAAACAAATTTTCATTTTCATTATTTTTATTATTAAAATGTTTATAATTATTACTGTTGTTATTTCCAGTTATTTCCAATTAATTATATACTGTTATATGTTATCGTTGATTCTATTCGAAGATAAACAACGAACATCGCCGCAGTGCACAGTTTTCTCAATATTTCGCAAATAATTTCATACCATTTGGTTATCAATAAATACATAACACTACAAAAACAATTATAGCTATTTTTCATGGTAAAATCATTGAGACTCATGAGTTGTGGACTGTGGCGTATATAGAGTAAAACTTATGCAGGAAATAGCACATATTAAATTTTTTAGCACAATATTTTTGGTGAAATTACAGTTTAGTAATGACATTTTGGCATTAATTATTTTATGTGTATTATGTATGAAATTATGATACAAACCATTTGATTTGCGTTTAGTCTTATGAATGGGTATTAGATAGCTCTCCTAATATTAATTACAATTAATATACCTATGTAATTAAAAAATAAGCAATTATTGCTTTTCATACAGTATATTTTAATTAAAAATCATATTAACCTTCAAAATTATTATAAAAAAAGGTGGGTAAGTGGATGTCACTCTGCTGTACAGTAGGTTACAAGTGGGTCACTGTATAATGGATAGTATTAAATTTGAATTCAATGATATAATATCACTGTATAAGAAAAACGATTCTGAGCGGAGACGATTTGTCAGTCTAGTTCTTAGACATACCTATTATAGGTATACTTATCTATAGTAATAAAAAAAAATTGACCTATAATAGATTATCAACAATAAATTCCAAATTAATCATATCACAATATCCATTAGGTAACGCGTTATACATCAACAACAAACCATGGTGCTATCATAGATATATAGTATAGTATACTTTAGAAGTTTCAAGTACCCACAAATAATATTATACAATCACGACAAAATAACTACCTAAAATAGTTATTCCAGGTTTTTTTAATATGTAATTTCGTCCAAATTTGAACTTAAAATGACTATAAAAATAAACTGTGCTTATGTATTTCTTACAATTTTTGGTAACAGAATTAAATATTTACGTGAAATCTTGTTTTAAATTTTCAATCCTTGGATATAAAAGTTGAACATTTTATACATTTTTAACTACAAAATAATTATTCAATTTTAAATTTGATAAATTTTGTCAAAATTTCAACTTCAAATGCTTATAAAAAATAATTATGCCTATGTATTTTTAATATTTTTCAACTGCTATTGTAATAATGTATCAGGAGCCTTGTATTAATTTTTTACACTTTTTGGCCCAATAGATAAAACTTTATTGATATTTATAGAAAAAAAAACTAAAAAAATTGAAAACTTACAATGGCCGTAAACAGCTCAAAAGAGTCAAATTATTTTCAAAATTTTATCGTATATAGAAAATACTTCTATAAACATTCAGTGACATTGTCAAGTATCTACAGTCACTCGTTTTTTAATTACAACAAAATAAGAAAATCGTTACGTAAGAAATCGAGTGAATATCAAATGTTGTAAAAATATGAATTTCAAATGCTCATACAAATTTAATTTGAGTTTCTTATAGACATTTTTTTTAGATAAAGGTAGATTATCCTTTAAGGAATCTTGTATTACATTTTAAAATCTTAGTTCTAAAAAGAAAAATTTTTACGAATTATCAACTCAAAATAGTTTGCTAATTTTCGTGATTTTTCCATATTTTGTCAATTTTTAAACTTTAAATGCTAATAAAAAAAAACTGTGACAAAGGATTTTTAATATTTTTCAAATGTTATTGTAATAATATAGTAGGAGCCTTGTATTAAATTTTCAAGTATTTTTACTCGACAAATAAAATTTTATTGACATTAATAGAAAAAAGAACTAATAAAATTGGAAACTGAAAATGGCCGTAAACAGTTCAAAACAAATCAAAATATATTGAAAATATTATCATTTATAGAAAATGGAAATATAAACAACCAGTGAAAATGTCATGTATCTACGGTCATTTGTTTTAAAGTTACACCAAAAACCAAAGTTGATTTAGTGAAAAATCGATTTAGCGTAAAAATTCCCGTTTTTCCAAATTTGTCTTTTGTTTTTCACGGTGCTTTTGAAAATTAGTGGGAAGTTTAAATTTTGACTTCCCCACTACACCAACAATATTCACTTTCTCATCGAACAAGATACTGAAGTATCGAAGCATTATTTCGACTATTTATCGTGTACACAGACACAAAAAAAAAAATACATCATCGTAACTACAATACATTCATCGTTCCACTCAGAATCTAAAATTAAAATAATATCAGAAAAGCTGTTTACTATGTGTCAAAACAGATAAAACTTTATTGATATTCACAGAAAAAAAAATTGAAATATGAAATTGTCCGTAAACAGCTCCAGGCAAGTCAAAATATTTTGAAAATGTTATCAAGTATAAAAATTGATAAAATAAACATTCAGTAAAATTTTCCATATTTTGTCAATTTTTGAACTTTCAATGCTTATAAAAAAAAACTGTGACTAAGGATTTTTAATATTTTTCAAATGCCATTGTAACAATATGTCAATATAGTAGGAGCCTTGTATTAAATTTTCAAGTATTTTTACTCAACAAATAAAGTTTTATTGACATTAATAGAAAAAAAAACTTATTAAATTGGATACTGAAATTGTCCGTAAACAGCTCAAAACAAATCGAAATATTTTGAAAACTTTATCATGTATAGAAAATAGAAATATAAACAACCAGTGAAAATTTCATGTATCTACAGTCATGCGTTTTAATGTTACACCAAAAACCAAAATCAATTTTCTCAAAAACAGATTTTGCGTAAAAATTCCCGTTTTTCCTTAATTTTTCTTTTGCTTTTCACGGCGCTTTTGAAAACTATTGGAAAAATGTTACTTTTGACCCCCCAAAGTACCAACTAGATTCACTTTCCCATCATAAAAGGTACTGTTGAAGAAAATCCAAGCACTTTTACTGTCCTAAAAGGTGATGACAGACACAAAAAAAAAAACAAAAAAAAAAACACACATCATTGTAAAATCAATACATTCATCGTTCCACTCAGAATCTAAAATTCCCAGTACTTTTCAAATAAAGTTAATGAACTATAGGTACCTATTTATAGTCATTTGAAATTGTCTACGTTTTTAGTTATTTTCCGATATAGGTAGGTATATTGATAAAATATTTGTTTCTGAGTCAAAAAGCTAGACAATGTAACAAAATAGGAATTCTTCATAAATATCTCCAATAGAAATATTTAAAATAATTGAAAGTACACAATATTGAATATAGTCCCAATTTTTTTCACAAGCGTTTGAAGTTAAACGAAATTATATATTCAAAAGCAAAAAAAAACGAATTTTCTTCAAACGATTTTCGTTATTTTATAGTAGGTAATTCAAAAAACATTATTAAAATTTGAAATATTTTTCTTATACTAAAAATATAACATTTTTAAGTTTTTTTTATCAACAAATGTTGATTTACCAATTTTAGCAGTCAAATAGCATGGAAATGTAATACAAATTCTTCATAAATTGGGCCTATAGTAATTTTTAAATATTAAAAATACTTGGGCATATTATTTTTTTTATAAGCGTTTGCAATTCAAATTTTGTCAAAACCATGGATAATTGCAAACTATTATTTTTCAGGTAGTTTTTTCAGACAAAATTCTTAAAATTGGAGACAATATATATATATAGACATATAGTTGTCGTGTACTCCGGTCCCTCATCACGGGTGAATTTGCTGGAAATAATATTCATAAAAATTTTCTGGTGTCTAGTCCACTAAAGAATTAATAGCCTGAAGGTCGCAGATATCACTGCAAAGTAAGCACCTTCGCGCTCGTAAACTATATGGGCTTGCTATCTATCCTTATGTAGTTATTTCTAAGAATGATGTATTATAAAGTAGGATATGAAAATTATTTTTAAATACGACACAATCTACGAAGTTTATATTTTCTTTCCACAAAAAGCGCCATGACGACGACCCTGGTTGTTTGACATTTTCCTCATAAGTAGACCCTAACCATTTAATGATTCTTACCCGTTTTTTTTAGGCGCTGCAGTAAATTACACCTAAAGCTATTAACATACAGGGTGATTCATGAT
>NC_042493.1:9262047-9287043 GCF_005508785.2 Acyrthosiphon pisum | reverse complement strand
TCAGAATCTAAATTCCCAGTACTTTCAAATAAAGTTAATGAACTATAGGTACCTATTTATAGTCATTTGAAATTGTCTACGTTTTTAGTTATTTTCCGATATAGGTAGGTATATTGATAAAATATTTGTTTCTGAGTCAAAAAGCTAGACAATGTAACAAAATAGGAATTCTTCATAAATATCTCCAATAGAAATATTTAAAATAATTGAAAGTACACAATATTGAATATAGTCCCAATTTTTTTCTCAAGCGTTTGAAGTTAAACGAAATTATATATTCAAAAGCAAAAAAAAACGAATTTTCTTCAAACGATTTTCGTTATTTTAAAGTAGGTAATTCAAAAAACATTATTAAAATTTGAAATATTTTTCTTATACTAAAAATATAACATTTTTAATTTTTTTTTATCAACAAATGTTGATTTACCAATTTTAGCAGTTAAATAGCATTGTAATACAAATTCTTCATAAATTGGACCTATAGTAATTTTTAAATATTAAAATTATTTTTTTTATAAGCGTTTGCAATTCAAATTTTGTCAAAACCATGGATAATTGCAAACTATTAAATAAAAATAATAAATAAAAAAAAAATACACATCATTGTAAAATCAATACATTCATCGTTCCACTCAGAATCTAAAAATTATTTTTATATTGTTTCACAAAGATTTTTAACTCAATTTTTTTCATAATTGTATGATTAATAATTATTAAAATATTAAGAACAATATTCTTGGCAAGAAAATTATTAGAACTCAAAATAATAAGAGGGTAACAATTTCTTAGTTTGGTAATCAAGGAAAATCGATAGTGGATGAAACCGTCTAGATTTTGTTGTTTTTTTTTGAGAGAGAGAGTGAGCAAAATGAGCATTGGGTAAATAGGTACAGTAGCTCATTTTTTGTGGAAAATGGATATTGTCGATAATATATATATAATATAATATATATACCGATAATACAAATACTATTATTTATATTATGCTACTAAAGGATAGAGTGGTTGAATTGAAAATTAAAATATTATTATGTCAAAAATTGAAAAATGTGTAAGTGGTTAAAATAAGATTCCGCTCTCAGGTTAAATAAATTAAAAGGGGCTCGCAGGAATAGATTTTTGAAAACGGAATATTCAAAATATTATATAATATATAAAAGTTATTCAATCCATTCGCGAAATCTAATCATCCCATCCACGAGACACTATCAATGACCCTATTAACGGTTATTTATATTATTAATATCGTTGTGCAAATCATCATCAAAAACTTTGAGGAACTTAAAATCTCGTCATAATATTATGCATTACTTATTATATTATATAGGTTTTTGTCTTAACCTTTGAAGTTTAGTAGTTTTATTATTTCTCGTGTCACTTTCAATATTATTCACCACAGTAAACTTGTGCTTAAAATAAGCATCCGTTTCTACGTAGAAAATAATTTTGTTTTAAATTAAATGGTGCAGTATTGAATAACTCTCACAATGTATCCAGAGCCGTTTAAGCCATTTGGCATCCAAGATCAAATATTTGCAAGTACCCCTCTCCGAGTCTCCGCCCACTTCCTTCATCAAAAATCATAAAGGTTACTGTAATGTATTATGTTAAAGATGAACTTAATATATAACCATCTCTCTACGCCTACATATTTTTCTATAGCCATGCAAAAACTCCTTTTCGATAAATAATTTGATTTGTTTACCGATATAATTCAATAGATTTAAATTATGTGCATCAATAGTATACCTACTCTATAAGTAGTTAGTATTAACGTATCATACTTCATAAAAGTAGAACTGTTCAACAGTGCAGTACTAACAGCTATTATATAGAGAATTGATCGTTACAGACTACATACGATAAAGTATGATTGATTTATTTGGGGGAAACGGAAAGACGCAGTGATCCATCTTTGACCCTTGACTGGGACCAGACGCTTTTTTAGATGAGATATGTTCAAAGTCTCAAAATAACACTTATTAGAAAAAAAAATAACAAATACTGTGTGTCGATATTTACATTTTTATTATGTGACAAGAATCATGAAATTACCTATATCCTATTTTAAATATCTATTTATTATAGATAATATTATTTCAAAGACAACCATGGTATGAGAATTTATTTATTTAATCTATTTAAGTTTTCATATTTTATCTGCTGCAACCTAAATATGCCATACGATCAAAGTCTGCACACGCTTACGTATACGCTGCTGCAGTATATTACATAAGTATAAACTAGCAAGGGCGTCCGCAGGAATTTTTCAAGGGGAGGGCAAAATATTTTCCTTTTTACATTTTTTGTCTCACTATCCTATTAGTTATAAAGTATTTTTGTGACATATTTTCTTTCATATAGACAAGGAATGTAAAAAAATGTATGAATTATACGTACATTGTTAGTTAAAAACTTAATCTTGCTGCATTCATTTTAATTAATTGTTATATCATTTTAAATTATCAAATACATTATTTTTTAATAGGTAAAATGTTATCGTTGGTTTTATAGTTTTAGGTAATTCATAAAATAAAACATTTCGAGCTTGAAAAGTCGTAGCTATTCTATGAACATTTAAATTTTTTTTACAAAAAAGTAAAAACTTGGTTGACACTACAGTATTGCACTTGGTCCCACCACTACATCTCATAATCTATAAAAGCAACGTTCTTAGTTCTGGCCCTTGAATCGAGTGTAAAAAAAATCACTGTAAAAAAAAAAAAATATATTTTTATTTTTAATTTTAAAAAGTTTATTTTGTGATATTGTATATTACAACGGTACCTAATGATTGAGGTTGGGATTATAATGCACTTTGCATTGTTTTCCAAATCTACGGGATACTCGTTTTATAACATAAATATATTGAATTTTTTGATGATTTTAAATGTAAGGTTATTTTATGTATTTAAAGATTTTTAGAGCATTTTAAAATTTTTTCTAAATTTAAATTTGAAATTTTATTTTGAAATGTTCACATGTTATACCTATGATTTTTACAATAAATATAAGATCTTAAGTCTAAACCTATAGGTATAGAAAAAAAATAGTTAATTTTTAGATTAAAAAGGTAGTCTAAATGATAAGTTCTGTCTGTTAAACTTTTCTACAATCATTTAAAAGTTTAAAACGTATAATTATAATTTTTATCTTTAATATTAAAAATAAAAATAATTTAGTGAACTATTTAGAATTGTTAGGTCATTTTTTAGTTTTTTTAGAACATTAAAATCATCAATAATAATATATAATAATCAACCCAGAAAAAAGCCAAGGGAGGGGCAACTGCCCCTACATGCCCCCCCCCCTGCGAACGCCCTTGTAAACTAGTTTATGAACTTAAAATAATAATGGACATCATTATATTATTATGCAGTCGTCTACTACGCGTCTACGAGTTCTTCGACAAGATTAGGTACAGACGTGCTCGCACAATAATATTGGATAATGTCTATATAGTAATTTTTTAGTTTCTGAGAGTCCAAGCTTTTCTTTAGGGACCATATTACAATATTCAATCTCCGGTTAAACTGCGGAATTCGGTCGGTAAAATCAGCGGGTTAAGCGTATTCAAAGTGTAATTGACTATTGTAATACGGGGCCTTAGTGGTATTGTATAA
The DNA here is from genome assembly GCF_005508785.2 of Acyrthosiphon pisum. Lineage (NCBI taxonomy): Eukaryota > Metazoa > Arthropoda > Insecta > Hemiptera > Aphididae > Acyrthosiphon > Acyrthosiphon pisum. The sequence continues at coordinate 9,283,420 of NC_042493.1, read as the reverse complement.
TATTATGTTTTATATTAAAATTTTCATTTAGAAAACGAAAAAAATATTAAAAAATTTGAATAAAATAATCTAATATGAATAAAAATAAATAAAAATTGATAAAAAATGACTATAAATAAAAATTCTAAATTCATAAAAATTGAAAATTAAAAAAAATCAAACCTGATAAAAAATCAAAAATTGAATAAATCTAAAATTAAAAAAAAGGAATTAATAAAAAAACCGCGTTGAATAAAAAAATCAAAATTGATAAAAAAAGATATATTGAACAGAAAATCAAATTGACTGAATAAAAATCTAAATTTATATATATTGATTTTTACATAATTTTTTTTTTTTTACCTATATATTTTTATTTTTATTTTATCCAAATGAAGTTACTTTTTTTATATTTTACCTAGCTATAAACTTTTTGAAATATACTTTTTATAATAATATGCGTTATGAGAAAAAATTATTGACTAAAAAATTTTGAATTAGTCATACAAATTTGAACTTGGTCTTTGAGAAAAATGCTCAGGTCTTAAATGTTTATGAATTTAGATTTTTTTACTTAACATTTTTCATCAATTTTTATTTTGTTATTCATATTAGATTATTTAATTGAATTTTTTTAATATTTCTTTTGTTTTCTATATGAAAATTTTGTTTTTAAAACGCTTTACAAACTGCTTACAACCTTCAGTTATATTTTGATGTACATTTTTGAAACTGGGGGGAGAGCTTGTGAAATTTAGTCTGTTAGTTCTAAATTAGAAAATAAATTTTAAAGATACTAAATATTTTATTTATTCTTGATAGTATTTATTTTTTGCATATTTGTTCATATATATATTTCTTGCAAACGAAATGTTTTACGACTAAAGACCATAGAGGTAAAAAGGATTATGTGGACAGTCGTGATCAGATTTTCAAAACAAAATAATTTTTTTTACAAAAGGGAGTAGCTGGGAATACATTTCAGCCCCCAACTTTCAAAGTTGAATAACTTTGGAAGGAGTTGAGCACAAATGACGGAATTAAAACCACAAACCAGCACATATAAAGCACAGACGAATGGAGTTAATTTTGTTTCATAATACCAAAGTGGGGAGGCCGGGAACATGGAGCTGGATAATGTCTATACAGTAAGTGTTTAGTCTTCGAGAGTCTTAGCTTTTATTTAGTGGTATAATATAATATTATGTTTTTGTACATTTTATCAGCTGTATAGGTACCCTGCGGTCAAAGTGTGCGAACAATTACGGATATGCTGCTACACTTTGCAGTATATTATAAAGGTAAAAACTAGTTTATGAACTTATTATAATATTATGGGCACCATTATATTATTATGCAGTCGTCTACTACGCGTCTACGAGTTCTTCGACACGATTAAGCACACACGCGCGTGCATAATAATATTGTATAATGTTTAGTAACTTTTTAGACTCCGTATTAGCACACATTTATAATTTATTATAATAATGGCTTTCGGCAAAGTATATCCCTTGTACATAACATTATGTATACAATAGATGAGGTGTATTTCTATCTATATCGAATAATGTACATATTGTTATTATTATAGAATATTATATACCTATCTACCGATCTCGCCGTATAATGTAATATATATTATAAGTACTTACTTATAACCCATAATAACGCTGCATATCAATATATAATAATATAGAGTTGTTTACCTCGTTTTTCTCAGAACAAGCTATCGGAAAGGACTCGAACTTTTCGAGTATAATAATATAAAGTCTCGTGAGTACACAAGCAACGAGGCGGCGAGTTAATATTTATAAAAACTATATTATAATACCGACGACGACGACGATGATGATACAGACGATGATAATACAAGCGAGTGGAATTAATACGAAAATGTAAACGTGGTTCTGTCAGACGGAAGGTTCAAACATTGTCAGACGCTATTATAAATATTGAATATCATTGTAAAATAATATTATATTATTATCATATTCGGTATCGACGCTTTTCTTTTCCGGCACAGTATAATAATAATAATAATAATAATAATAATAATAATAGTAATAATATAACGTTGTATCTTATATAATGTTATTATATTCCACCCGGCTGCAAAGTATTATAACTACTATCAAAATCGAGAAAATCATACCGAACTTAAATCGCTTTTTAGAATGCTATAAAATATACATTTTGGAAAGTATCTGCAAAGTCTAAATTCCCTGCAAGAATACAATATATGGTTTAGTACTTACCTAAATAAGTATCTGCGTACACGTTTATTGGGGAAATGTATATTGAATAAAATAATATTATGTGTGTATTATGTGTACGTGTAGTCGTCGAGCCTATCACTTGAAATCCAAGCGAACTATCTCGTCGTGTCGATTGATGTCTACTTAAAATTCAGTTTTCGTTTGCTCGAGTTCGTGTGTATGAAAAAAAAATTGTTCGTTTCCCGGTTACGAGAGTTGAATATTAATAAGACACCGACCTGCAGAACGGACGATGATTACAACGCGTAGGTATTACTGCAATATTATATGCGACGAACATGTATTAAACTTCAAACGGATATTTCGGTTTTTATTTTTTGTTTGTATTGTTATCGTCATCAGATAAAATGCATAGGCAGAGGTAACCCATTGTATCAATATGCGTGAATATATTATTGTCGTTGACCCGAAGAAAGCTCCCGTGTGCTAAAACCCGACTTTTTTAGGTCACGCAAAAAAATCGATTGAAAAAATACTTGTCAAAAATAAATTGATTTGTTTACCCTCCCAATATAAAATAGTATGTTACTAGATATTTTTTCTTCTGCAAGGAAAATTGAAGAATCATAGATATTATGTTTTTGGGTATAGTGCAGAGGAAAAATATCTAGTAGCCTGCTATTATAGATTGGTTTTTTAAAATAATAAAATTCTTCGTTTGCATTTCTATTGAGCAAAGCGTTACACAAAATCGGTTAGAAAAACTCATAGCACGCTACTTGATATTTTTCCTTTACAAAGAAAATCTATGAATCATAAATATAGGTTTGCTAATAATTGATCATGACAACAAAACATCTATTTTGCAAAATTGGTTAGAAAAATAAAATATCTGAATTCAACCTAAATACATATTTGTGTTTAAAAAATGTTCAACGATCGACACAGATACAAATTAAACATTTTTAGATGTATGTCAAATCTTATTTTAAAAAAAAAAATTGGAGTCAAAATTCAATATTTTTGAAATTTGTATAATAATATAGGTAGGTATATTGAAGGTTTTATTTTTATGTTCTTTTCTATAAATTTACATAACGGTAGGTTTTTAATAGCATACAATAGGAAATTTTTTGAATGACACCTAGTTGGTCTCATATCAAACATTTTTAATCACATGAAAGGTAAACAATGGTGTATCAACATTTTATTATTGAAAAAAAATTGTGTTGTAATTACTTAACATTATGTATAAAAAAAATCGTTTTCTGTAACACTATATACATTTCATTTACCGAGAAAATGACTATTTTATGTTAAGGTCGCAAATTATAATCAGTTATTATTATTAATGATAATATCGTCGTTGACCCGAAAAAAAACCTCCTATGTGCCAATCTTACGATTTTGAGGTTTTGGTGTCACTGGATTCAGAAAAAAATAAGTTATAATTTGATAATATTCCGTGTGTGATATTATTGCCTGTCTCTGTCGTAGAAATAATGAAAAATAATAAATAAAACCATCAATGTGTTACTATAGATAGGACAGGTAGGTTGTATACGATGATCCAAAACTTTAAATTTTTAAATATTTATAATATTTATAGTTATAACTAAACTAAAAATAACACAATCAACAAACGGTAAAACAAATCGTTGAAAATATAATATTATTATAGTTTTTTTCAAATATTTTGTGTTGTAATAACTTAAAAAAATTACTTGAAAATTAATGTTATCGAAAACTATATAGGTACTTTTACCGAGAAAATATGACTGTTTTCCGATAAAACAATTATGTATTGTATATAATATTATAATAACTATATATATATATATATATTATGTCTGTATATACAATATACATAATAAAACCATTTTGGACAGCAACTGTGTTTGTACACGTTGCATTTTCGTGAACGACGTAGCGTTCGGAAATACACTTGAGTCTTATATTTTATGTATGATTTATATTCCACTGTGTTTGGAAAAAGTAAACGAACAGTTTCGTTAAATGTTTCTTCGTTGTGCTCGAGTATGTCATAAATATGTACTTAACGTATATTAAATAGGTAGGAACATATATCGTTTTCACAACTACACAGGTCTAGTCACTGCCCTAGCATTCGTACGGTAAACCTTTATATAGAAGCTCCTACTACGAATAATTATAATGTCGGGGTGATGGTGTCGAAAAAAAATGAGTAATGTGTAGATAAAATTTATTTTATATATTAATTTAATAAATATTATGTATTAGTCTTACGTTGTATTAGTCTTATGTTTATATATGCATTATTCTTACACATAATACATTATATTTGTCATTTTTTTGATGCTGCCTGTCGGATTGCTACTACATAAAAAGCTTTCTCAGACACAAATATAGCGCCTTTCTTTAACATAACAACGATAAGCTGAAAAGCCAAACACAGTACTGTGTGATAGAGCATTAAATCAAACAGTCGGTACAATAATATGTCGTCAATTCGCAGACCTTAGTTACGGGACTCAAAATTTGTCCATGACTTTGTATTATATTTACCCAAAAAATGTCACTGAAAACTAATTATTATTTATCACCGCCAACACGCGTTATGTGGTTGCTGTTATATATCTAATAATATTTTGATTTGTAAGACGAGTAAACTCTACGACGCAGACATTATGGTTGTTGTAGGTATGACAAAGTATTCAATTTTATCAAAAGGTAATAACAACATAAGTTTTTAACATTCACGAGTAACATGATATTATTTTTAAAAACTGTAACGATATGTCAAGCAGGACCGACTAATATTACCATAGGCGCAATTTCAAAATTTTGACTTGGGGGGGAGGGGGGCTGAATATATTGAAGGCAAGCAGACCATTGCTATATATAGCATATTAAAATTGTATGTCCTAGATTTTTGGAGGAGCTACAGCTAAGTTTGGTGTGCTTAGCACCCCAAAGTCCCCCCCAATTTGCGCCTATGATTATTACTGAGCGCTTGGTAAGTGGTAGGACGAATCTAATCGATAGTGAAACCGCAATATTATTAATATTAGGCTCGGTAATAGCAGGAAAACACCATACTATGGTAAAAATAGATTTTTGAAAACATACACTCAAGCATATAAGCGTTCGTACCGCGGTCGATCACGCAAAGAGCAATACTACGTACGGTTGAGTGTGGATAACTCGAAAACCTCTTTAACTCGAATTTTATTTTTGCCCTTTGAAGTTTTTTACTTATGTTTGAGGTGTATTGCTCGAAAAATACAGAAATCGATTTTATTTGTATCCCCATTAATATTGAAGTTATCGAGACTCGACTATAATACATTTTAAAGGGCTTATATTTATAAGATTTGTGTGTCGTACAACAATTGTTTTACTCACCATAATATACATATATAAAGTAAATACTATTCGTTAATGATTTATAATAGTGTTCAAGGGGTTTTATGATGATTTCAGTATTATACGATTCTTGTAAAAAACCACACACACACTCCTGTTGTAGTTGTTGTTCGATATCTTTCACACTTCAAGTGGGCGTGTATCTGTATGATATTGAAACAAACTGTGACAGAAATTAGACAATCAATATTTATACCAATACCTAGGTATACGTCTTCTGAATCCGTAGCAGCGACAAATAAGACTTTATAATATGCTGTACCGATAATTTTACATTTGCACGTACCTATGTAATAAACAGAATAATGTATTTTTTTTTATCTTTCTGATACGGCTCTTATTATTATAGGGGTACCACTTACTCCTGGGATGCGTAAGTCATTAGTGCACAAGAACCGACTTTCATTAGAAAAATTCAATATCCTCGTATGAGTACCAATTTTGATATAATTTTAACACCCCACGATTGGGCACTAATGCTAATCTTTATATTGAAATAAATGTGTTTGCAAGGCACTGGATTTATACTAGTATTAAACTAGATTTAAAATATACCACACAGGTCTATCACCGAGGCGTATATGATCTTTTTTTTTTTATTTATTTAATAAGAAAATATACAACTATACAATTAAGCACAACAAGTAATAATGATGAAGAGGATTACATAACATGAAAAATGGCACGATGTAGGAGGGCTCCCAATGGAGCTACATACTTGGATATCGCGTATATCTACAAATAATTAATATATCACGTGTTCTATAGTCGCATCAGGTGGAAAATATTATTATTTTAATTGCGGTGATAGGTCGTACTTTGTCGTAGGTAAACTGCTCGTGCCTACTATGAAATTGGATTTAATTATTATTTTTTTTTTTATTAAACACCACTCTAGAGTCTAGATTATTACGATGGCATATTATGATATTAGTATTATGGTAGATTGAATTTAAAAGTGGTATCTATTGTTAAATTAACATAACAATTAATATTGCCAATCCTATGAATAATTTATCTATTCATATCTATATATTTTTCATTTACCGGAATTCTCAATCATTAATTCCACTTGCTTTGAAAAAAATCTATAGTCATTCAAATGTACAGTTATAACACAAAATATAATCTGCAATTGTATATATTATAAAAGTAGTGTATATAGAAAGAAATCTAAGCCATGTCAGAAAAGATATATGGATAAAAAAAAAAGTAACTCATAATATTGATGATCAATCAGAGACTAGAAAGAGTAAAATAATCTAAAATATGTCGGCTGCCGCAGAATTGTTGAAAAATGTAAGTTAAAAGTATGTATTTAATTCATTTAATAAATCAACTATATAGATAAGTACCTAATTGTACGTTTTGATAACTTTTTTCAGATAATTTTATAAATATTAGGTACATCTTCCTAGTAAAAAATTAAGTTTTTACAAATCTATAAGTGTGGATAAAATTTAAAAAACTAATTTAAAATTGTTTTTATTAAATCGCACTGTAAGAAAATGGATTTGCTTTAACCACTATCTACAGCAACAAGAAATAATAGTATATATGGAATTCATTTTAAACATGATGGTTAGTTATTAAAAAATTAAAATTCGCATAATCGCAACTGTGTGATCCATGCGGTAAATAAAAAAAAAAATAATCACATTTTTAACTGAGGTTATAGTTAATATTTTCCTCGATACCTGACCTTAAGCTTTTAGAGTTAAAATGTAACATGTTATTTGGTGATTATTATTAACTTATATCGTTAATGTTCTGAACATAGAGTTAATTGTATCACTAATTTGCCCATATTATATTTGAATCTACGCCGTACGTTTTTTAAGCTATTCGTCGTTCACTAGGTGCGGCGCAACTGCGAATGATGAAACTATTGTAAACAATTTACGTCACGTTATGACTTGTATCTTTATTTGTACACAACCGAGACCGCAAAAAAACAGGAAAAAAATATAAACTTGTTAGCTATAGGTAGTTTTTTTTTTTAAAATCTCAAACACAATTTCGATTTGATAACAGCGCGAAAACGAAATGAAATATACAAGAGATCGAATGTTTCGTTTTACCGTATTATACCACGATACAACAAAGTGATATTATGTTATTACGTCTTACCGATCGCCATTCCGAACGGAGAAATCAGTTTTCGATTTTCTCAGACTTCGTAACAGAATTGCTGTGCCCCAAAGCAGACAGTCGAAATTGTGCAGCATCATATTATTATTATTTCGTAGACACTTGACGTTTAGAAAGAACACTTGAGTTGTCAATTCGTATCGTGCGCTATGTATGAAAAGTTTAGCGAATATTATATTATGAGCTCAGTGGTGCCGTTTTTCGGGATTTTTATTTTTAACAGTTAAAAATAAAAATCCAGTAGTTACTATCCACACCTGTCGATTACAATCATCAAATTCTATAGGATAAAACTAGATATGATGTGAAATATACGTCAATTTACCGCAAACTCCGTAAATATTGACATGCAACGATATCCAATGTATTAAATTTATTCAATGTATCATAACCTCAGGAATGCCCCTCTCCCCTCTTTCATAAATGTAAAACTACGAGATTGTTTATTTTGATACGGTTTTTGTGTTAATTATTTTCCATTAGCCGGGAAATTTCGTAAAACATGGTATATTATTATGCATTTAAAAAATGATACCTGAATAACGGTAAATTATGATTTTTGAATATTTTTACCTTTATAGATTGGTTTGATAGATAGTATTATACATAATTATATTAAATTATACAAAACAGAGTGAAAAATAAGTTGTGAATGGGTTCATTGTTGATATTGATTTTGCTTATTGGCAAGTAGGTGGGTAAGTTTGATATGAAAATCAATAGGAAAATAGGAAATAGTACCTTTAATGTATGACTGTTTTAAAGATAGTCTAAAATCTATAAACACATACTATTGAGTATTGACGTTTGAACTATCTTTAATTAAATATTGTATAGGTACCATTATATTGTTGTGTACTTGTGTTATAAAATATATTAGTAATTTTGTAATTTTTTTATTAAGCAAATTGACGTGCATAAAACAATATCGGTACATTTTTACATTTCAGTCAAAATATTTTTACCATCGTCGTAGTTATTATTAATATTCGTATCGGCTGCAGAATTAATATTCGACTGATCATACGTGGTCATAATATATAATTATTATTATAATCTACCTAAATTTGCATCAAATTATTATAGCCCTTCCCGCGTTACAGCAGTGCCATAATCTGTATGTTTTCAAGCGGAGAAGTTCTAAAATATTTTCTTGAAAGAAATTTATTGTTTTCTGTAAAAATTATTATATTATCGGTATAATGAATTGACGCACTACGATAATAACAGACTGTTGGATAATAATAATTATAATGGCGCGAATCAACCATAACGGTTATGGGAATGTTTGAACCAGAGGAATCGTGCAGATGAGGGACAAACATTTTCGCATAATAATTTTAGATAACAATATCGAATGGATTGTATATGCATAATATATTATACCTCTCTGCTCGTCAGATCTAAACCAACACATACAAATACACAATCGTGTATGGCATAGAATGTATAACATGAACGGCTTAAGGCAGTACGTCAAAGCCAGACAAATTAGTCGGTGATTGTTTTGACGAACTATTATGGTAACTTTTGTTAATAAACTCCTTAACTATTAAGCGAAACATGTCAAAACTCAAACGATATAATACATTTGATATTAATCTAAAATTGGATTTAAATAGCAATAGATTTAATTTGAATTCTTGGTTTGGTTGACGTTTATATCAGGTAAGTCTAAAACGTCCGGAGCAGTCTTAGACGAACACCAACAAGTATAATTGTCATAGTGTCTACACTACGGAGTCCTACCTAACCTTTAAAAAAAAATCACTACCTATTTATATCGTCGTTAGTTGTAGCATAACTGAATATGAGATTTTAAAATTAGGTATTGAGGTACCATTAATTTTATTATATTAAAATATAAATAATAGTAATATAATATTGGTATGTTGCTAAGTAACTTTTTTTTTTAATTTTTAATTTTTAAGTAAATACTAAATTAACGTGAAACGGTGAGAATAGATAAGTTCATGGTACAATAATAAAGTCAAAATTAAACCAAATATTTTAATATGTCATAGTGAAAATTAAATATACGCAATGGAGAAATGTTTGTTTCCTATGAATAATTACAACAAAATAATAAAAATCCGTCTACGAGAAATCTTTGTCTTGTAATTTGGACATAAGACGCTCGTAAAAATTAATTTAGATTTACGCTATTTATTCTATCAAGATAATTTTATTAGAAACCTTATTATTACATTTACAAGCTTTTTAATGGAGCATAAAAATGTTATCAACATTTAAAGGAAAAAAAAACTAAAAAATGTCAAATGTCTATAAACAGTTCAAAAACTATTTAAAATATTCTGAATAATATACCATATGTCTAGAAGATGCTATTATAAATATTTAAAGAAAATATCAAGTGCCAAAGATTATATTCGGTTTTTGAATCATAGTAAAATAGTGAAATCGATCTTGTCAAAAATATTATTTTAATTTTCCCGATTATAGAGAAAATTACTGGATATTTATATTTTACTTTTGGCCTTAAAAAGTACTAACTTGATCAAATTTGCTAGCCTAAAAACAACCCTCAAAGTTGAAGATCAAAGAATTTTACTACTCAACACAAAAACTTTATTCACGCACAAAAAAAAAAAAACATTCATCATTATTGAACCAATTAAAATTTTATCGAGTCCGTTAGCTGTATTCGTTGGCACTATAATTTATAATCTTGAAAATATGTAATACTCGATAAGGAAAAACACTTGTGGAATTATGCAATTAAATCACTTTGATAATTTATTACCTGCTTACCCATAGCCATCTACATAATGAATAACAATAATTAATAATTGTTAAAAACTTCTCAAGACTACTGTATACGTAGTAGCTACGTAGGTAGATGAAAACCTAAGACTAGTAAACATCAAATAACACTAAGTATAGTTATTTATGAACAGGAACACTGTTAAATGTTGATAGTTATTTGGTAATTTTTGACGATTTTTGAACACTCGAATGATTAATGAAATACATCAGTGATAAGAAAAATGGTAGGTAGACAAAATTAAAATAATGGAAAAAACCGAAAGTTACGCATACAAATTATACCTACGTGTCAACAATAAATAATAAAAAAATATCATACAGTATAAAAATCCGAAAATGATTTTGTACCTATTACAAAATATTATACGAACCACCGCATCACTGTTAACCAGGAAAATGTTTTATAAAATAAACATAGTACGTATATCCATAATAAGAAAAAAATGAGACGTACATTTGTTAATATTTATAATATGTGTTATTGTACTTACGCAATAAGTACACATTTTTTTTTTTTTTTTTACAGTAGGTACCCATGTTATATTATAATTGACGATCCATTAATACAATTATTGTAATTTTGATTTGAAAAAATGAAAATAATTGGCATAAGTGTATAATATTCTCCTATTTTTAGCGCGTATCAGCATACACTATAAACTGCACCAGTTTAAATACTTTTTAGAGCGTATTTCGTGGTTTTTCAGTGCATATAGCCTCACATGGATCAGAATAATTTCAAGAATTAAAACGTATTTTGTGCAGAAACCCGTAAACTCCGCATAATATAATATGTGACGCGCCTGCTATGTATGTCAAATACATAACATTGTAATTCGTAAAATCGTTTAATAATTAATTTTCTAACTAAACTACTTCCGAATCAATTAGCGTTATCGTACAGTTGGAAAAGGGGCGGTTCTCGTAAGCTAATTTCCGCAGGCACATGACGAAAACGATTAAAATTATATTACTTACCTACAAATTGTGCAAGTTTTAGTTGGTTTTAACTTTTCCAAGCAAGAAAAGTATAAGAGTGTACACTTTGTTCAAAAAAAAAATGTTAGGTACTTCACGAACACCACAGTGACTAGACGTCATGTTTTACGGACGGGATAGAAGGGTTTGTGATTTTTTTAAATTTTTTACTATCATAAAAATATCAAGGTCAACAAGAGGATCAAAAAAAATAATAAAAAGTTTTTATTTTATTGTTAATAATCGTATTATTTTATACTTGTACCTTATTATTTGGGCATAGGCGCAATAAAATATAATTTTGTACATTAGGTAACGAAGAAGAAATTCGAACAAGCGAACGTTTGCATAACATGATATTATTATAATGCATAATATTATTATCAGAAAAAATGTACGATCGATGTCCAAATATATTATAAACTCAAGTTCTTGTAATACGATATCATAATCGGATAATCCTATATCACCTATGTTGTATTGTAGGTATATATTGTGATAATAATATCGTCACGGTTGTGTAATATATATTTTTTATGGTGTGAAATATAAAGTTTCGCGTCTATGAAAATAAAATAACGTGTTTATTGTTTCGCGTGCGGCAAGTTTAGGAAAATGACTAATTCGACGAGTATTTTTTTTTTTTTTGCAAATGAAAAGATGTAATCCATTATTACCGAACTATAAACAGCAATGTAGGTACTGCACGACAAAACACGATGGTCGATGAGTCATGAATAATAATAATATTATAAAACAATAATAGTAACACGTACAATGTATGGGTACCTATAATATTATAATAGAAGACATCTAGGAATTCGCGGATCTTCTTTAAGATTCACGAACAAAACTACGTCATGATAATAATGTTATAATGTTATTAAAATATTATATATATAGCCACCGACTCACCGCGTTCAGTAAACCAATTATTTTTTTATTTACCTTGCCTATATTATACGTTTACCTCTTTAATATAATATTATTATGTGTACCGAAATAAAGTGAACACTAGTAGCAACCGTTAATAAAAAATATTGTTGTGTGTTGTGTAATATTTTTCGATTTACATAATATTATTATTATTACAACTGTGCATATTTTCGTCCGCAAACGTTATTATTATTATTTGTACGTCATTCGCGTGATGATAAAAAAAAATAGAAAACTGCGCACGTGGACAGTAATTCTCTCGTTAAAATAATAATATTATGAAGGACGTCATGTCAGTGCACTGGGTTTCGGGGGCAATTAGTTTTCAGTTATTTAAAGGTTGTCGTACACTGCTTGTTCGGAACGGAACAGAAGAGAAAATATATTGTTCAATCGGAAAATTCAGTCGGAACCGCGAAACGAATTTTACCGGCACATTATCGGAATAAATCGGAATTATAATATGACCAAAATTGAGACTTTTTTGTTAATATAGTGTTGGCGTATTAACAGGGCGTTGTATATTCGGTTGTTGTATTTCCAGTCGGCGATGGATCCAGGGGGTCTAGCCCTTCACCCCCCTTTCATGACATATGTGTGGAAAACATACTATAGTTACTGTATTTACAATCAACGTATATTGTATTTGTGTTGTATCGGATCGCCTTCGTTTTGCTGTTCGCGAACATTCGTGGCTCATGCGTGCTCGCATGATTCAGTCCAAACGATGAGAATTTGTGCGACGCATGGCATGAGCACATACGCTTAACTTGTGCGTGCTCTCGTGCGCACGTGCCTTAACAGTGTTTGTAGTAATAAGTCTTAACAATTTCGACTAAGACAAATAAATAAAAATTAGTTAGTATTTTTAAAATAATTTAATGTAGAATTAACCTGATAAACGTTAAACAACAGAAAGTTCAGGCATAATCAATATTATGGTATCACATGCTTGAAAATGTTTTGGAATCCGTAAAAATATTATCCTTTATCGATTTGAAAAATACAACGTGTGCTGTTAGAATAACAATAATTAATTGGTACCTGATATGTCTACTGTAACTCATCATTTATTCACGTACAATTGTTGTGTACGTTTCTGCGCTTTGATTGTCAAATAACATAACTTTTTAACGATTCGGTAGCACAGTTTGCTATTTATACGCATGAACATCATTCGAAATATTAACGGTTATAAGTTATAACTATATGACTCCGATGTAAATACAAATGCATAGGTATTTCTGTGCATTTTTATTCAAAATATTTGAGTCCGATATTTCATAATTCATTGAATCTAAGATTTCATTTTTGAATATTTGAATGCAATTGCATTTATTACATATTTCCAAATAACTACATATATTATGCTGCACATTTTACAATATTCATTATAATAGTAAACATTTTTTTAAAATTGGATTTCATTCAACATAGTTATTTTATGAACAGGCCATTTAATTATATTGGGGTGCTATAGAACTATCTGTTTTTTGATTAATATTTTGCTTATTTATTTATTTTAAAAACACGTCAAATTTATTGGTAAATGTTTTTATAAAAAAGTTATAGTGGCCGTTAACAAATTGAACCGTCGTTATTGGAGGAACCCCGATATAGAGTATATTATTATACTTTATCTAGAAATTCGCTAGACTAAACCGGTGTGAAAAATAATGCACCGGGATGTTTGGATCATATCATTTACACGGTTCATTATCCCGGTGCGGGATAATGTGGGATAATTTTAAACCGGTTAAGTCTAGCGAATTTCTTATATGAGTACATAATAATATGTTTTCTTGGAAACTCAAGGGTAGGTTGGTAAATGTATTGCACTGTTATGTACCAACGAGTTACGATGGCATAACAACAGCATTATAATATATTACTCGCTATAATATAATCGAGTTAAGTGTGTAAAAAGTACACGTTCAAGCAGTAAGTTTTCGTTAAAATATGACTACCTAACATGAATTGTTTAATTATACAATTGAAACAAAACAAAATAATATGGACTTTTATGTTTACAGCCGTCGATGTAAGTACACAATTGATCGTGTTATATTATAGCCACATTTAAACAATAATAATATTATAATAACATAAACATCGTTACTCGTTGACTACAATTTTGTTGTTAATAATAATTTGTCAGTACATTTTTTTTTGACCTAGTTTTGAATTATATTATGGAACATCATGTACGTCCAAATTGAAAAAATCATGGTCGTCTATAATATTATAGTATTTTGTGTAACATAAGATATTTTACTGCGGCGAGGAAGTAATATCGCAGAAGTTTGCTCAACTACTTATTTTTAGTTTTGCAAAAAATTTTGTAACGCTATAATACAACAGTGTCGTTCTTGGGAGACATTTTGAGAGGGGGAGGGGCCAAATGTTAAATATCTATCTATAGAATTAGGAAAAAAAACGCAATAGCAATCCTAGCGACACAATATTTAATGAGCAGCATAATTAATTATAATAGATAATCAATAATTCTTTTTTCCCTCTATTATATAGATAATAATATATTATAATATATTTTATTAACTCGAATAATTCTGTGCCTATGAATATTAAGCAATTCCAAAAAATAAGCTCAACAGAAGCTACAGATATAGGTAGGCAATATTATGAAGTAATTACATATTTTAAATGTACCTAACCAGCAAAACTCGGTACCTGGACGTTTCCCCCCCCCCCGTGCTTTCCTCCCCACCCCCGGGGAATCTCAACGGTACTGGATGTTTCCCCCTCGAATCAATATATATTTTTTTTACCCATAATAATAGGTTTGAAAATAGGTTTTTTCGATTTATAACCCAAAAAATATGATCATCATAATATAATATCATATATCATATGCTCTACATATGAGCAACTCATGTGCATCAATCAAAATTTTAAATTATAGAGCAGGAGTTTTCGTAATAATTTAGGTAAAGATGATAGGTTAAAAAAGTTATGTGAAAGTTTTTCAAATGATGATATTTTAAATATTTTAATTTTAGTGAGCTATCTTACCAGAATAAAAAATAAAAATATACATTTATACAATTATATTTATTATATTATTATTTTATTATATTTATACATTAATTTAATCGTTTGCACATTTATTTATTTGCATTGTATATTATTATTGCTTATATGTTTGTGTAATTTTGCCATTATTATATTCCGTGAGCTACCTAACTTACCAGAATGAAATATATTAGTTGGGTTATTTTGATTTGTATTATTTAATTTTTGCAAACAGTACATTTATTTAAATTCATACAATTATATTTATATAATAGTTAAATCATTTTTACATGTATTTATTTGCATTGTATGTTATTATTGTTTAATATTTTTTTTTTTTTTCGGGGGGGGGGGGGGAAATTGTCCCGTTCGTGGGGAAAACGTCCATTGTATCAGGGGGGAAAGGCACGGGGGGGAAGTCCTATATTCTCAAAACTCTCAATATTATTAACTCGGTAGTCAGTAGTTGGAAAATTCCACCCTCACCCCTTCCACATAATATGCCACATTGTAATGCACATCGATCACTGCCGATTAAAACGACCATCTGAAGCTTAGTCAGTTAAATACTCAGCAAAATGCAATATTATAATAAGTAGGTAACATCAATTGAAAAAAGAATACCTAAATTTAAATAATGATTTATAATGAATAAATTGTGTTATATGTGTTTAATATTCTGTCTTAAATCTGTCATCCTTATTTAATTTGGTAATAAGTAATAACTAATAAGGTAATAATACATTTTTACATCGTGTACTTAAAATGAAAAAAAAAATATTCGTGGGTATTCGGGATGTTAAATAATAGTGCAATTGTCCAAAAATTAAGAATACCTACTTCTTTACCCTTATAACACCACAGCAACAACAATAATAATATAAATGGCAACGGAGTGCTTGTTTTCGACTATAATATAGAATAATCATAGAAAATATCATTAAATTTAATATATAATAATAATATAACACCGTGGAAAATGCGTTAAGGACATCGTGTGTTTATGAGTATAATATATAGACACACGTATACGTGAACAAGGTTAAATGCACAGAGTTTACATAAAGTCCTCGTGCATAGAAATATTGTCATAATATAATATTAGCTGTCGTTTTTTTTTGGATATTCCGTGTTTCCTGTCGACGTGAATCAAAAACGGTATGATCAATTGGGAATTTAACAGTAAAAAATTGACAGTTATGGTCAGACGTATAATATTTGTCCCTTGTCCTTACGGAAGTTTCTACTCACCAATGTAATTCATGTTCATATAAGCACAAAGTCGTGGAGTAGGTAAGACATTTTTATTTTTTCGTTTATCACACCTAAAACTGTATACACCTGTATAGTGTATATACCTATATGACAATATGCGATGCTTATTTTTATAATTATTATGAGTCCGTTTCATACCAAATTTTTATTTTTTATTTCAATATATTTTGTAATTTTAATGCTGCTAATAGATTTTTATTAAGACGTCATTTCGGGAAAACTATGCTCAAACAGCAATACTTATAATATTACCTGAACAGGACGACACGATGCAAAATTACGATTTCAGGCTCGACAGTACCTTTTGTGGACAGAGAAAAAAAATCATCGACAACCGTCAATTGATTTAAATTTACATTTATGTAATCAGGGTTCGGAAATAAAAGCATATGCTCATCTTATTTTGGCATGACGCCTCGATAAGATATATAATACCTATAACATAATAATAGGTGCTATGCCATTATCTACGTCATGTTACTACGATTTAAATGATTTAATTTAAATGTGCTTATTTCGGTGAGTTCTTTTTATTGCTTTTAAACAGCTTTTCTACTCTTTATAATCATTTCTATTTGTGTAATTTAGTATATCATCTACTTTGAGGCAACGCAGGTAATAGCGTGCAGTAACTAATGTAAAAAATTGGACTTTGTAGCCTTAGAAAAATACATACTTAGCACTGTCACAAATTTTAACATTATTAAGTTTCATATAAAATATATACAAAAAAAAGTACGTTTGTAATGTAGGTAGTAGACATTTTCAAATACTAGGATTTGAAACAGGTTAATATACACCGAAATTATTACCATTGTATACACATTGTTTACTTACCATTTATAGATATAAAAACAAAAATAATACTAATTTCTACTATTACTATTATAATCTGAAACCAACGGCAACCATTTATAAACAAAAAATAAGTTTCAATTTCCCTGATGAATCTTAAGATCCTTGTATGACCACTTCTTTTCATGTGGTTAGAATGCTTTTCGTCGCCTTGGATATACGGTATTTTTTTTATGTAAAAAGTGTAAAATCAAGAAACTGGGTTTAAGTGTCTAACAAGACAGTTATGTATATTTATATTTGATTTTGCTGGAAAGATGGCTCCACTGTTGTATTCCTACAAACCCCTATTTTCCCCTTTAGGGGTTGAATTTCACAAAGCCCGTTCTTAGTGGACATTTCTTACCTATATGCTACCTCTCTACCAAATTCCAGCTTCATAGGTCAAGTTTTCAAAACGTTGTGTTTAATCGAATATACCACCCTCTTTTATATATATAGATAACAGATAATAATATGTAGGTATTATAATATAGTATGTTTCATCAAGCGTGCTCACCTCACCTTTATGCACTACCTAATTAATATACAAATTTTTATTTTTAAAACATTTAAGTACCCTTACATAACAAGACCGTAGTTTAAAATATGTACTTCGATTTTTTTTGTGCTGTATAAACTTATCTTCTTTACCAAATTATTTTTTTACTTTTTTACTGTTTATATTTTTTTGAAAATATTGAAACATCTTAATCGAAATTCAAACGATTAGTTTTTGATGTATTAAAGATAATGTAATAGCATAATATTCTCAATAGACTAAATTTACATAAAATATAAAATAATTTAATTTGCAGTTAGAGCTTATTGATATCATTTGGAAATTGTTAACAAATTAAAAGTTGTAACTTAAAGCATTTTAATAAATGTATACTTAAATTTCTATTATTTTAAAATCATCATAGCCACATTATATCACTTATAGTGACCCAGCATTAGTATTTTTCTAATAGATTTTAATTTCTAATAGAGATTAAAATAGTTGAACTTTAATTTATATACGAGTCAAAATATGCAAAAATTATCATCTGATAACAGTAAGAAAAGATTTGGTTATTATTTGAAAAAAGAGTTTGCTTCACCACAAAGACTTTTTAGATTTTATAAAAAATATACGAACATTTTAAAATAATCATATGGTCCTTGTGCATAACATTTAAAATTTAAAAAAATCGGAATTTGAATAGGTATTAATTGCATTGGTAAAATGGGGGTCACCCTGTATATACGCAGTTATGATGTGGTGTAGGCACGCTGTACAGTGTACACGCTTACCGTAATATATTATTATCATATTTTATTCCTACGCCAATACGGGACGGGCAGCGGCTGCAGTAAGTATTGTTATTTTACGATACCTACACATATTATATATTGAGGTATCCACGAGTAATGCTCATACATTTAAATATATTACAAGTGCTCTTGCTTACGTGTGTGTGTTCGGTGTTATTTAAAAGTTCATCATAACTGTATATTACACTCGGTGGATTTAACAGATTGTGAGAAAGAGAAAGATAACCATACGAAATTGTGTAATGCACGATGAATATTATATCGCACACCATACATGCACGCGCAAAAAGGTATTGGGTATAACAAATAACTTAACCTACCTATACCGTTTTTTGGCGGAATAATTTTCGCTCGTATTAACTATATTATCTTAATACTGAAAGAATAATGCGCAACTCAAAATTTTTGATTTTTGGGTTTTCATTGATTCTAATAACTATTGCTCTGCTCTATCTTTTATTTATCTTAATAAAACAAATTTATATTGTTATGAATAATATACAATTATTAAAATTATATAAATAGCACCAGCCATCCAGTCAAATATTCTATTATTATCATAATAATAATTTTGTTAAACTCCTGCTGATTGATGATCGTCATTTTGTTAAAGGCATAATATTCTAATACTGAGGTCCATGTCTTAAACATAATACATAATATTATAACCATTAAGAACTGTGATATGAACTATAGATACAAGTTACAATGGTTTTATTATAAATAATATTATTAATACAATTTAATATTTTACTTGACATAGGTATAATAAATTTTATTTAATACTCAGTTTTGAGTTGTGTCATTATTTTTTCAACCGGCAATATAAGTATACACCATAGACGCAAATAGCGTTTGGGATTTTGGAGGGCTAAAACCTTGCTTTGATAATATTGAATAAGCTTAAAACAAAATGTAGGAAATGTTTGGGAGGCGGGCTTAGCCCCTAAATCCCCCCTATTTGCGCCTATGGTTCACACGCCTATGATTATTTTAGTCACGAACAGTGTCATAAGTCAAAATGATTTCAAGTATTTAATAATTCACCCATTTACAAAACCTACCAAGCATATTCAAAAACAATGTTATTTAGCACATTACAATATTATTATAATACAAATTTTATTTGTAATGTATTTAAAAAAAAAAAATAACTGAAATAGCTAATTACCAAAAGTTGTATTTTTTGAGTTCTGTCACAATTCTTTCAGTACTGGCAGGTACTGGCTTAGTATTTATTAATAATAATTTCTAGTTCTACCTTTCAGTATTCACCAATATGGTGTTATGTCAAATAGTTCCAGACGGTTTCGAGAAAATAATCTGTATATATAAAATAGTAAGCTGACTGATTGAACCATTCGACGGATCGGGCTGAACATTTGGCAAGCAGTTCAGATTTTTGGCAACGTCAACCAAGTGCTGTAATATTATATGACCCGAAGATTGTATGTTATGATCGAACTGAATACGATACAAAGTCATAGTACAAACTGTCTCTGTCGAAATGTACCTATTACTTCATTTTATTGATAATATATATGAAATCCTATATAAGTACACACGCATAATCGCCGAAAAAAATCTAAACAGCCGATTTTCGTCTAGTTGTGCATTCCAAATATGGAATCATTGCATATTATATTGTTATTACACGTTGTCCATTATCATCATTAATTTAAATAATCAATTTAACAATCGCAGTCATCGTGTCGGTGGTGTCAAAACCTATTTCCTAGTATTTCGACAGCAGTGATGTGCAGCAAGTTAGCGTAGTAGATACTTGGCACTTAGAATACCTACATAATAATATATAGTTCTATGGGTCTGCAGTCTTCGTAGTAGCTCGATTCTCGTGTATCACGCTGTAGATAATTATTATTATTCCGGATTGCTATAATGTTAGTTAAATGTTTGAAATATAAAATGTATTATGATTAGAAACAAATATTTAGTTGTTACTATATTTTACGTTCGTGAAGTTGGCCCACCTAAATACTTCGATTTTTTTAAAATCTATGCCATTATTTTGCAAGTTAATTGCAAGCTTTTGCAAGTCTATTTTTAGAATTCGCAAGTAACTCGGGCGACCAGTAAGAGCATTTAAAGTATGGAAGTTAGCCCACCCAAGTTGTTCTAAAACTTTGTAAATGGTACCGAACAATAGCTTTTAATTTGCAAGTATTTGCAAGTCTATTTTTAGAACTCGGGTGGCCTGTAAGAGCCGTCAAAGTTACGAAGTTAGGCCACTCAAGTTGTTCTAAAACTTTGTAAATGGTACCGAACAATAGCTTTTAATTTGCAAGTATTTGCAAGTCCCTACTTATAATTTGCAAGTCATTCAGGTGGTCGCTATGAAATGGCTTCTTTTTTTGAAGTTTTGCAGTTGTCATTTTTTATTTCAAATAAGTTTTTATTTTTATTCGGTACTAATAAATGCATATATAATATATAATTTT
>NC_042493.1:9212872-9261757 GCF_005508785.2 Acyrthosiphon pisum | reverse complement strand
CTTGCAAAAAGCTTGCTAATCATTAGCTTTCGTTTGATACCAATTTTGAAGTTCTGGGACAACTTGGGTGGGCTAACTCCCAAACTTTGAAAGCCCTTACTGGCCGTCCGAGTTACTTGCAAATTCTAAAACTGGACTTGCAAATACTTGCTAGTCATAAGCTTTCGTTTGATACCTATTTGGAAGTTCTGGGACAACTTGGGTGGGCCAACTTCCAAACTCAAAGCTCAGCGGTCGTACGGTGAACTGCAAATTCTAAAACAGACTTGCAAATCCAGCTAATCATTAGCTTTCGTTTGGTGCTGGTTTCAAAGTCTAGGTCAAAGTGGGTGGGCCAACTTCACAAGTTCAAAAGATTATAGCGGCCGCTTAAGGACTTGCAAATTCAAAAAGGGATTTTCAAATATTTGTTAATCATTAGCTTTCGTTTGATACCGATTTCGAAGTTCTAGATCAAAGTGGGTGGGCTACGTGAAGTTGGCCCATCTTTAAATTTTTTGGTTTTACGATGAAAGTTTGGACTTGCAAATTCTAAAAATAGACTTGAAAATGTGATGAGTACCTGCAGTATATATTTTATAATTTTGCCTCTTATAACTTTGAATGAGCATGCAAACTTCACCGGTTCGACCGTGCCTCTTCGATATGATATATTGTATGATATATGTATACAGGTGTCTGAGCGAATGTAAGTTCCCACACGTGACTTACCAGGTTAAAAATAAATACATATTATGTTATTTCCTAAATGGCGGGAAAAAGTGGTATGTGTAAGCTCTTACACGGCAGAAAAATGTATTGTTATATTATATAATTATATAAAAATATTACAATAGTCACATATTTTCATACATTTCATTTTCAGACATTTTATAATTAAATAGATAATTATTATTTAATAATTTGTTAAAAAAAATGTACCATCTATATTTTATATAATATTATAAGTTATCAAACTGATGATATAATGTCTTAAAAAAAAACAATACCATAATTGGTATCAGTTTGATAATTTATAAGATTATATAAAATATAATAATATATTTTTTTAACGATAATTTAATTATAAAATATTTAAAAATGAAATATACCTATTATGATACTTTTATATAATATTATGCACAATAGAATATTTTTCTGCCGTGTAGAAACTTAAATACGAACTTTTTTATTCACCACCGTGTTAGAGCATAGATACATATCTCATTTTTATATTCGTCTAGGAATTTACTTATCTCATATGTAGGAATTAACGTATGTAGATATGTAATTCTTTATCTGCTACTCTCATAGTCTCATGTATAAAGTTACGATTCCCCAGGTGTCTCGCGTACTAAAATCAATCAGTTAGATTTCCGGCCATAGTGATCACTGTACGTTAATGTTTATAAAATATTAAAACTCTTGTCAGGCACGTTGTTTTTTCTCCATGAAACAAATTATTTGTCGATAAAAATTGGTATAAATTATTATGATTATACATACTATTATAGTTATTGTTTGAGTTATACCGAACGGTTACAACTTACCGTGCTCTTGAAAATGACGGCAACAAATACTGTGCTATCGGAAATATTATTGTTTACATATTTTCTGTATCAGTAGTATTGACAAACAAACTTGGCTGATAAGTGGAGGTAAATATCAAATACGATCAAAGTAATTAATAAACATTACAGCTCTTGCCGTATGATAGCCGTATTATTTATAGTGTTAAACAGCTATTTTATAAAATACTTAGATGTGACGACGCATAAATTAACTATGCCTACATTATTAGTTCAAAACATTGAAATTATCTCGTGAAAAATAGTACAGCACGTCAAATGATTACAAAAACTTTGCCCCACATCGAAATGTATATTCATTGTTTCACAAAAATAAAAACATGTTATCCGTCGTTTTACTGTTGAGAAATTTGAGTCATTTGTTACGGTTATCCGCGACGAGATGATTTAAAAACACGGATGCCCATATAAATTATTTATTAAATTTCAAAAAAGTAAATTAGAACTCATAAGAAACTTGAAATTTAAAAGTCTACCTACCATATAGATAATAATATTCTATGTTTACATCATTAGTTAATGATTATAGCAAGGCTGTTCCACCTTGGGTTATAGTACCTATTTATATTCAATGCTTGCAATTCATCTATTTTATTTTATATCCTCCAGCAGTCTTATGGCTTATTATATTTATCAGCTATCGTTCCAAGTTACCTACCACAGTCAACAGCTATTATACATAATAATAATAATAATTTTTTTCTTTTTTCATTTTTTTTATAACATGTGATACCACATTAAATATTTTTTTAGAGTTATAATATTGTAATTATATAAAAAAAATTACATTCTCCTTTCGTATATTTATTTGGTAATTAGTGAATAAATTATGGTAACTTGCTCCATTAACTCTAAGAGCACCATGTATTGCAGACATTAATAAGTAACTAACTATATTAATATTTATTTTAGTATTATTTCAGTTGGCTAATGTGGAATGGGATAGTATGCGGCAAGAACACAACGCAGTATAAAAGTTGTGCTTCAAATTAACATTTTAGAAACGGTTTTGAAAAACATTGTATCGTTTCACAGCCCACATCACATGCACCAATATAATGGACTCCCAAACATTTTTATCATGTTTATATTTCAAAGAGAACAATACACAATGTGGATAATTGATATTTAATAAAGTAAATGGAAAATTAAATACAACGACGACTTAGTGTCAAAATTATGAATATTGAAAAACCAATCGCAATTTATTATTGGGAAACGACTAAAACGAAATATAATATGATAAATATATATATAAAATATAAAATGCTTGAACTTGATAATATGATAATCAAATTGGTTAGATGATACAGCGCTATCTGGTCATAATAATAAACTTAAGATCCACCTTGAATATGCGCCCCCTGTGTTTCGACAAATTGTTACTACAGGTGAAGAAATTATGGGACACATCGCCCTAGTAACGGTCCGCTATATATCCACTGGTGGATCGTCAATTGGTTTTTATTGGTGAGCCTTTGGTCAGACACATCGCATGGGTACGGTTTTTTCTCTGTCTGTGCGTTCGCTGGTGTACTATAATTAGGGTGCCACTTTGATTGAATGACTTGTTGCACAAATCGCATGTATTCGGTTTATCTCCTATGTACGTTCGCTAATGTACTGTTAAAGTGTCGCTTAGACTGAACAATTTGTCGCACGGGTATGATTTTTCCTCTGTGTGCGTTCACTAGTGTACCGTTAGGGTTGTCGCTTCGACATTTCACAGGTATCTTATCCACAAGTATCCTCCAACTACAATAGATATTTATAATGATATTGATATAAGTTATAAGTTGTACGTATATCAGATGCGTTGTCATTATCACTCATTTTTCTCAGTTCATGATAATCAATGGTAGTTACACCAATTAAAGGTTAACAACGTCTGACCATATTGATTCGTGTATAATATTATAATGGACTCATAATGGTTTTTATTCAATGATGTGGTTACTACACTATGCTGTTTATGGTTGATTAGAATTTATTGCCATCGTTAAGTCTTTAAGACAGTACAAGGTGTACTATCATTTAAAGCTATTATAAAATAAAATTTACTTTAGAATTTATTATCTGGGAAATCTATCACTATTAAATAATAATTTATTATTATGAACTATTATAGTTTATAATTAAAAAGCAAAATCCATAAGTCATAACATAGTTCATTGTATTCTGTTGCAAACGGTTTAAAGATCCTGTTTATGCTTCACCTATATTATATTATAATTAGTTAGGTAATGTTCTTGTAGTTAAATTAACAATTAAAATATATTAAACTTACAAAAATAAAATCTGTTTTAGATTCTGTTCGGAGAATAAATGTATCAATTTCACAATGATGTATGTATTTTTTTGTGTCTTTTATAGAAAAAAATGCTTCCATTTTCAATCTCAAATTGGGTCTCACATTTAAAAAATAAATGGCATACATTTGGACCTGACGTATTTTATCTATTAAGTACATGAGTTGGATCCAGCCCTTATTATTTGGAAAACTAGTTTGGTCATAATTTTTCCTTTTACAATAAATCATACATCTGCTGATACTAATTTTCACCAAGGGAAATGTATATTTGGGTTCCAAAATTATTGATGGACTAAATTAAATGGGTTAAACCAATCTTTTGGTGGAATAGTCTAATGCCCAATGTCTGGTACATATTATTGCATATAAATACCAGTGGTTCAAATCAGTATATATAAATTTCGTGAATATGATATTCAGAACACTGCTTAACATTTTTTATTTCAATCAATAATAGTTAGTTATAATAGTTATAGTACATTTTTATTTTTCATTTTATAAAAACTAATGATTACACGAGTTAGAACTTAACATTTCACTACTTTTATGCTTATACTTTATACATATTAATTTCAAATACTTATTGATTACAAAACTAATCGTTTGATATAGCTAATTTTTCTAGAATTTTTTTATAACTTAAAATATAGATTTTCATTTCAGTTGTTCTACTGATAAGCTGAGGCTGAAAAAAATAAGTAAATATAAAATGCTAAAATTGCATGGCCTGAAATAGGTCTAGAGAGAAGTTTTAAAATTAAGTTAATTAATGATTTTAAATACTATTTGGTTGGTGTCATAATAATCAAACAGTAGTAATATACGAATTCCGAGATTTATTCAGATACTAATAATTATATTATTTAGTTTATTTTTTTTTTTTTTATTATTGAATGACCGCTTTGTAATTTGATAAATTAATCAGAGTAAATAAGGAGTAAATAATCACAAGTAGAAATTATTAGTTTCTAGATGTAATATAGCTTTAGTTATTTGCTTATCCTCTTTATACAGTTTGTTGCAGACTTTCTGTAGAGCCTATTGACTTTTATATTATTGTGTAAAATATATAATTATTATTGTATAAAAATATTAAATTGTTCACTATCCGCTCACTGCACTATTTATCCGAACCTTTACATGTATACCGTATGACTAATGCCTAAATATAGATTATACACCCTAAAAAACCCTGGAGTTTCAGAATAAAAATTCCCGACCCTAGGAAAGAAAATCCCCAGACTACAATATTACTCACAACCACATTCAAATGGTTGAACAAATATTTTTTAAACATTAAATTAGTGTCTATAATTATCACATTATTAATATTTAATTACGTATAATATAATACGTATATTATATTATACCATTCAAAAAATTAATATATATAATATTATAAATAATTTTCTAAAATTTTAAACTATAATATTAAAATTTGCAAACTTTTGTTGTTAAGTTGGGTTACACATAAATACATAATATATTATCATAATTGAAAACAAAATATTATTTATATTATCACTATATATAATTTTTTTTGAATAATATAATACAGTAGGTATAATGCAATATAATATACGTGTTTTTAATTAAATATTAATAATGTGGTAATTATAGATACTAATTAACGTTTAAAAAATATTTGTTCAACCATTTGCATGTGGTTTTGAGTAATATTGTAGCCAGAGGATTTTTTTTCTGGGGATTTTTACTCTGATTACCCTTTTATTAAAACCCCCATAAAATATAGTTAATATTATAGAATCGTTATGCTATCTTTATAATAATAAATAAATATTAAATACCAATTGGATAGCATTTCTAATCTATTGGAAATTGCCTAATCGATACTAGAAGTAAGTACTAACCATTAGGTAATATACGTTATCCTATCACAAATAAAATATACATTGATTATAAATACAGCAGATATTTACACTTTATAGTATTTATAATCAATGGTAGTATCCAGTAGTAGGCCACTCATGTGACGTCTTTAGGGCCTATGCCCCTGCACTAATGAAATGTTTTGTTTCCACGGAAAAAGGCTCGGGAAATTAATATTATAGAATCGTATTGTGCAATAGTATGAAGTTCAACCGCGGAAAGTTTCGGGTGCCATAACGTCTAGATTTCGGTTTCGTCGGTCACGCGTAATATGAGGACGTGGGTATAGCAATAATATAAGCCTACGCTCGTTTCTGATTTGTATGGTACACATATTATAAGTTGAATAATTATGAGTGGATTGTTGTTTTTTTCAACCGTATTGAACTCACGCAGACCTACAACCCGATGAGTTTGCTCGACAGCTGTAATTAAAACCGCCGTGATTTGACTTACTGTCCCAAAAAACACAACTATATCTACTGTATAAAACAAATATGTTGCACAATGCCACCAATAATTGATGTATAATAATATGCTTGTTATTTTTTTACCGTTTTTATTCAAAATGTGTATTTATGGTTAACATGAAGAAAAGAACACATTACGGTATCCCTTCTTGAATTTTAAATTTAAAATGTAGCCTTTTTAATGTATTTCAATTCAATTTATTTTTCTGCCTATATGCCTTATAATAGTTAATGCCATGTAGATAATATTACATGAATAGGTGTACAAAAAAAATATTATGTTATTAATATGTTTAAATGATTTTTTTTTTTATCGAGTTTAAGTCTGGCAACTATATGACCATTAGCTGTTTTTTGTTGTTTGTAGGGGGAGAATGGAGGATAAAGCTTATGGTTTATCTGAGTTTGTAATTGATTTGTAGTTGTATAATAATATAACATATTATAATTCCTATGAGGGGTGAGCGAAGGACTGACATAATGGTCTGCTAAAAAAAAAGTACCTGATAGGAGCAGAGAAGTAAAATAAGAAAGAAAACAAACGATTTTGTTGTAATTTTTTAAGGACACGTTATTGAGATGAAAATAAATTTTTTGTCATGTATTTTATAGAAATGTTTGATAGTATTTAGGGAATTTAAATCTGGGTGTTAGTAACAAAACTTATAATTTTGTGTTCGGCGCAATCGAATCGTCTTCACCGGGATCGAAAGTCCACCCCGTAAACACCCCATAGAATTTTGCACGGACTAGTCACTCAATTTTCGAGTACCTACCCTTTAATTAGTACTGAAAATATTATAATATTATAATCTAATATTATTACAAGTGTGGTCGCTTCGACGTTCGTGGCCTCAGGCCGTTACACGTTGCGACCGCAAAGCGAAACTGAAAGATGAAAACTGCCGGGCACATTTTCCACAAGCAGACTTCGAGGTTATACGCGTTTTCTTTTCTTTTTTCAGACATAATAACGATCGCGATGAATATAATATTTTATTATGTCTGTAACATCAAACGATGTCTCAAAGGCAGCGGATAAGTCGTGTTTCGCCCGCAGTATAATAGGTGTATTAAAGGTATACACACGTGACTGCAAAATACTACGCCACAGCATTCAAACGATATAGTTTGTTCTTGTGAAGGCCGAAGCACGGCAAAGTGATTTTAAATACATTATCACACGGCGCAAGTATACCTATATAATATATTATGTTGGTAACGAAAACTACAGTCTTTGACGTTTCAAATAGTTTTTCTTCGTTCCTTTATACATTTATAATATTTATGTAGGTAGCAGCTACTGCAGTGTATACCGACTGAGACGGTTTAGCAGTTAAAGCGCCCCCCCCCCCAACCAATCACTGCCTACGTACTTGTGAACCAAGTGTATATAAGTAGGTAGCTGCAGGTATACAACTGTACATTACAAAAAATATATTATACACGAAGATTTTTTAGATCTTCAAAGGTTTACGAAGTCTTTAATAATCAGCCTCCTCCAACCCATAACCGCCGTCGTCGTTCGATCCCAGGCCACGATACGAAATTTAAAAGCAAACGTTTCCACAAAGAATCGCAAAGTGTATAGTTCTTTGAGTAAGTTGTTCCGGCGTAGTTCATGAATATATTATATACTATTTACTAGGATGGATATACAGAGTGCTTTTCCAAGCATTTTCACTCCTGTTACACTTTAACAATATTATAAGTTTTCATTTATTTGATTTTTCTTATTAAAATTCTACATTTAAGGAGTATACCATATGGTTAACAAAACTTCTTTTTTCAATATTTAAAGTGGCACTTTTTCAACTGCTAAAATTTGTTAATCTGGTGTTTAGATTATTGTTTTGGTAATTTTTACAAATATATACAATTGGTAAATCAAACTAGTAGTTTCTGAGTTATTAAATGTTTTTTACTATGTATAATAATATTAATATTATTATAGGTTATAATTATTAGTCTTTATAAGAATGCTTGCCCATAAAACCTAAAATTGCTGTAATATTTAATCAAGTACAACTACCCTAGACCAACTTAGAAAATGTTTACAAATTATAAAATTGTAATACATTTATATTATTTAATCAATAAATTACTATAACTATCGTAGATCCCATATCTCTAAATTTATATTATTATAACGGGCTATTATTCTAAGTCTCTACATAAGAATTTTTTGTAACTCAAAAACTAAGCGTTCAAATTTAGATTTGTTTGAAAACAAATTTCTAAAAATTAATTTCCTATTAACAATTTATAATAAAAAAGAGTGGTTCCCATATAAAAAAGTAGTAATTAGATTATTTAAAATGTGGTCCTAAAGTACATGCGTATTAGTTCCAAAAATCAGAATTTTAATAATTACATTAATAGAGGAAAATGGGCCTGCTTAATGTGATACTCAGTACATAGACGATAGACATATATACCTATAATGTCATAAAATCGTTTAATCGTAATGTACTAAATATAATATATATAAATATATGCATATTCACTACAAGAGTAAAAAAATAACAGGACAGAAAAAGACCAAGGTAGGGCATTAGGTATTTGGCCACTCATCGTCTCAATTTCCAGCACGTGACACAGGATACTGGTGTATTTTATTTTACTAGAAATTTGATATGTTTTGATATTTGATGTAATCATTGCATACAAAAAACGGTACTGAAAGTTTACGAGTAAAAATCTTTTTAATTTACAGTAATAAAGTAAATGTTTGTGGTACCTATGAGTATACCTTGTATTACATTTTCGAGTATTCACATAAGTACATATTATAGATACCCACCCACTTAAAATGGCTAAAATTATAATTTACGAACACAACACATAAATTGGATTCAAACTTTAAATAATTTAACGTAGGTGGTAGGTATAAAACAATTTTTGATTAGGAATTTTAAAAATAATTGAGGTACTTCTTAAAAAAAATTAGATAAATAATTGATAAAATTGTAAGTACCTACATGACTTGATACATTTAAGTGATCACACAACATTATTTCGAAAAATGTCTACTTATTTTTGCATTATATGATGTAATTTCAAAATAACATTCCGAAAAAAAAATTGAAACTTGAAACTTTTTGAAATGTTTAATGTAGTTATTTAAAAGTACGTACCCTATCCTTACACCACTCTACTCCACTCATATAAACTTTAAATGCTATACAGTTGTAAATAAATAACTTTTTGTTAGAAATTGATTTTTATAGATTGAAATACTCCAATAACTATTATAACTAGGTATTAAAATCAATTTCTTCGCAGCTACGTGCGCATAAAAATAGTAGTACATTGGTACACCTACAGAAAATATCAGATTTTTCCCACAATATTTTTCAAAAATGTTCTCTACACGCGCTTATCTAAAACTTAATAGGCAATTAAAAATTACTAAAAACCAAAGTACCTATATACCAGCATAATATTACACAAACTACACAAAATGTCTGAAATTCCATCAGGTAAAAACCTGACACTATTATTTATTTATTATTATTGAACACTATGGAAAACATTGTAAATGTTTTATTTTCGTATTGCGTCTTAATCTCGTGGTGGATTTGCTGGGGCCCGTTGAAATGCACGTCAAGCATATCGGTCAAAGACACTCGCATCTAAGAAACATAATAACGACAGTGCAAAAACACTTAACCCATATCGTATTTCTGAACGTCCGTTTAACATAATAATATCCGTGAAAGCGATTGCACATTTGCACCTCATCTCGCACGTGCGAATTTAAGTACATTACACAATATTATAGTATTGTATCGTTGTGGAAGTCCACAGTGATAAAAAAAAGGCTTGTGAGAATATTACCATAAGTCAGTGTCTCGGCCTGTACTATCATGAATGTACATTTGTACAAGCTTGCACTATATAGATGATTCAACAGGTTTATGTATACAACTATTAACGTTTATGGAAATATTATTAGTACACAGTCTGAAGAAATTATAACATGACTTTTTTATATTGCTGAATGACTATACAGAAACAGATTTTAGATTTCATGTTCCTAAGCAAAATCTTTTTCTGTAAATTTAAAATCGAATTTCCAAATGAGTGCCTACCTACTTAATTGGTTATAACTTATAAGTTATTAGTATTTAAAGCCGTAATATGCAAAGTGGAAGGGCTCAAAGGTACCTTGCAAAATATTGCTCCAATACTCCAACGTTGTTAAACTTAAATTTAAATACTTATTAATAATTAAAAATATATTCTGCAATATGAAATTTAAAATATTATATGACATTATTGGAAAAAGTAAAAACTTTGAAAACTATATTGATACAAAAATATTAATATCATGACTTGAAAAGTTACGAAACAAAATGTTGAAAAAAAAGTTATTTTTAAAAATATATATTTCCAAAAAAGTTAATACTTTTTGAGAACATTTGTGAATAATTTTGAAAAACATCACCGACAAAAATAATATAAAAATAATATAAAAATTATTAAACACTTAAGTTTTTATTTTTTTGACAACCACATTGTCTGTATCATGTATTCGTGTATGCTAATAATAACATTGTAATTTTAATTTCGATACAAATTTAAGTTATATAATAACAGTATCTACGTGAAATGATCATCATCAAATACATATTTTAATTAACGTTAATTAATTTCATATTTTTAATTTCAAACATTTGCTTGTCGATTTTCTGTTGGACTATTTTACCAAAAAGTGACGTCCTTGTTAATTTCGGTTATACATTTCAACGTTCAAATATTTAAAGTTCTAGACTTTGAACGGACTCAAATATTTGATTAACTAGTATCTGAAAAACTTATTAATTAAAAATATCAGTACTTTTCTCGAATTACAAGTACTGTTCCAGCAAGCTTAAGCTTTATTAAATTTAATCGCCGATACGTCCAACACGCACAATGGTTTGTCGATCAGAGGGTGCTAGTCAAAGCTACCTGTTTGAGATATCACTAGTTGCGTTGTATTATCAGTGTTGTGCACGAGCACGGAGTTCCGTTTTGTGTTCTCACCTAGCGTACTCCATCGCCATCGTTTACTAAGTGGTGTCTGTCACCCTGTTTTTGTCTTTGCCACGCAACGTACTTTGGGCGTGTTGTCTTTAAAATGCTACCATTTTAGTTCCTTTGCCGTCCGGAAAACACTAGGGAAACGATCTCATTTACAATCCCGTCTAGCCAACTTCCCAACGTGAAAGTCACAATGATGTGTCATTAGCTGTCAACTTGGACATACAGTCTGAATTGTATTCAATATTCTACTCCTATTCTAATATGATTCGGGTCATCACCCAAACACATTGCTTCATCGGTTGGTGTTGTTACTAAACATTCGACCATTCGTTTCTATCTCCTACCAAAATGCAAGATACCATAGTCATTCTCGTCCGATCGTCGCAAGTTCAATATTATAAGACATGTATGAGACATTGAGTCGTATATTAAAACTTACATGGGTTTTAGTTTTTCACTTAATTTAATTGTTTACAATTAATTATTTTTTTTTATTTTTACAGGCTATACGCTTTTAGACATACCTTAACATACAATGTTCATTCCATTTCTCACTATTTATTTTTCTATTTTTCCTAAACATATCTCAAACATAATTTTCATAAAAATGCTTTAGTAGACTTTATTCTTAATATTAAAAAACCAAGGAAATTGACATTTCGTAATAAATACTTTACTAATTAGGTCATATTAAATCATATATGTTTATTATATATTATATATGTTTTTTTTATATTATTGACAAATATCAATTTACCCCCCCCCCCCTAAAAAAGGTCCTAGTTAGACAAGACTTGATTATCATGAATTGTGATTACGGCCCATTCGACAGACTATATCAAACCACGGTGTAGTCTGTCAATTATATAAAAACAAACAAATCTTTAAACATTTTGATTGACTCTTATTATGTACATATCTTCGCCGTACACTACAATCCATTTAAATTAAATTATCTTCTATTTGCAATGCATTTTTCCTCTACCCTTACCCACCAACCTTGAACCATCACTCCATACAATCAATAATGAACATGCACATTGCACATTGCACAGTTATCAAATAGAACCTTTTCTTTTTAGAATTGCCTATAATAATATGTAATATCCATTAGTAGGGTCAATAAAATTACCATCTCAAAGTAGGTCAAGTCGACAGTGGTTTTCTTATTATTATCACAATAACAATATATACGTTTATCTTCTGTCGTCTCGGATCTGGTGTTGTAGGACCACGAAAGGCCGTTTTCACTCGTCCCTGATCCGCTTGGACACTTCGATCATCGCAATGTCACGTGATTACAGATTTTCCTTACACCCGAATATACATGATATTATGTCAATATCAACGATACTCATTGGATTTGAAATTCTGCGATGAATTCAACCGTCGATGCACTGCAGGGCCGTCGCTACAAATTGCGGGGCCCTGTGCAAAATTGCTTGGATAAAATAATATTTTGTTGTATTATACCTACAAAAATAAATTATAATATAATACATTTATGAAGCGTTTTAAAACTAAGACTACACTGTAGATATATTATGTGTTATATTTTAAATGCTACACCTAAAAATTTTCAAAGGGACAATTTGTACATTTCTGATCTATATAGTGACTAAACGTAACTTTTGGACAAATTTTACTACCCGAAAATAGTGTCTATAGACTATAGACAAACAATAAACATCATTGTAAATTGAATAGATCTGATCCTTCGCTTCACTCAGAAATCAGAATCTAAAAATATATGAAGAGATTTACGAGTGACATTGTTAAATACCTACTACATCAAGAGCGTAATATATTAGATTATTAAAACAATTATATTGAAATGGACTGAAACTTGGATCTGAAACTTAATTATGCGAACGCCGCACGCCTATGGTTTCATATTAGTTTAGTTTTAGATCGTTTAACAGTAGGTACCTAATTAGGAATTATCTTCTTCGATGTATCGTAAATACAAATATTGCTCAAAATTTTTGAGATTTTTTTATTTTTGTTGATGCATAAAATTAAATTTAAAATAAAAGTTAGATTACACAATATATAACCGTACAGATGTCACAAAATTATTATTTCAACTATATTTTTAAAAATATTATCTTTTCTAAAATTATAATATTTTATTAGTGATGATTTGCTTTTCTGGAGTGAGCTTAGCTTCCACGGAGCCCTAAATTTGTGCAGGGCTCTGTGCAGGGGCACTGGGTTGCCCTATCCTACCACCAGCCCTGGTGCAGTTATAAGCGATTCTTTCCTAACACCCAAAGAATAAAATATATTATAGGGAACAATTTGTATAATCTAACAATTGTGATATATGTGGATTTAAAGATATATTTACCATATTTACATAGAATTTGAATTTCTTTCGTTTTGTTAGTACGTTATATAATTTTACCAAGTACTCATTGTGATTTCTCCAATGCTACTATTTTTTTTTTTACATTTATTTGCCGACATGCTCTTATAAATTATAATAATAGGCACACATATATTATAGCTATGATAGTTACGTATGCGTTTTATCACATGATTGATCGTTTCAGACGTTCCGGTGCTTCATATTCAACCATAGATCTGCACAGATGCGGGAGCCACGAGCTGCGTGTCTAAGACGCAAAAATATCTTTAAATCGTAGAAAATCGTGACAGAAATACGCACTGACTGTTTGTTGTTTTAATAAATTCCGGAAAAGGAACCCCGTGACGGCCAGAACACGGTTACCAATGGAAACTATAGAACCCTATTGGGAGGGATTCGTGAAGTCCTCGAAAAATGGCATGTACAGCAATTAACGTAGGTATTTACGAACCAGTCATATAGGTTACATAACTTTTT
This sequence comes from Acyrthosiphon pisum, assembly GCF_005508785.2. NCBI lineage: Eukaryota > Metazoa > Arthropoda > Insecta > Hemiptera > Aphididae > Acyrthosiphon > Acyrthosiphon pisum. The sequence goes on along the minus strand of NC_042493.1, from coordinate 9,247,639 downwards.
CGTTTATAATTCTTCAATGATAATCCTAAAAACGTTCTAATAAACATGCTAGGTATAATTAGGTATATAGGTATGAGTATTATATTTAGGTATAATATTACGTATTTTACAATTACCTATTTCAATAACTGCAATAATATGTCCGTGTACCTATTGTATGATATTATTAATCGGCATCGCAGTGGGTTGGACTTGAAACAGTTTGTTTTTTCGACATATATAAATGTCAATTTACTAACTAGCCACGTTTTTATTTGGGAATCAATTTAAGTTAACATAGTGATCGAAATATTTTAATAACATTATATCGTTTAAATTGAATGTGGTTATTTAAATAAATTTATGGGCGATATTAACGTTTGGAATTTGATCTACTTAAGATCATAACATCTTTGAGTCGATTTCGATATAAGTCATATTATATTATTATTTTAACATGCACATGGACGGGCGATAAGCGAATGCGATATTATTATTATGCATTATTATCATTACATGATAATATATGTTCATTATTACGTGTGCATTTCAATATGTATGTGATATATTATAATGTACATACCTAGGTACATCGCATGCATAATATAATATTTATATGTATACCCCCATTCAAGTACGAACACTCGCCGTTATAATATCAAGAAAAAAATCAAGCATATTTTAACGAATCCCATCATGAGAGCAAATGAGGTCATTTGAATTTCACGTAACGATAGCCATTTGGACAGATGAATGATTTGATTTTATGTGCATTATAAATCACTTTTATAGTACCCATATGATCATATTATATATAGTATAATATAAAAGTATATATTTTAATTCGAACGGTTTTAGCGTGTGTACACGAAATTGGATTCATGAAAAGGAACCGATGTTACGAACTTAACAAGAAGTGAGTAATAATAACAATAATTATCATGTAGTCATGGTATAAGGTTTATGTACCCACTGAGATTGGAATACCTACAGCTAGAAGACGTCATAAATACGAAAATATGTACTCTTAAACGAAGAAAAACGAAAACGGAAAAGTATCACGCGAGTAAACATTATTTGAATTTCAAATTAATTTTTAACATACCGTTCGGTTGCATTTCTATTACGATAACACTTTCTAAAATAATAATATTATATTATATCGACGTATCGTGCAGTGCTCCGAGGACAAACCCGACAAAGTGCCATCGTGTGTAAACTATAAAGGTCAAGCTGGGAGTGAAACATATTTACCGATTATTTCGAGGATGATCGTGAGTAAATTTTTAATTATTACTATCGATCGTCTCTAACCAAACACTGCGGCCACAAAAAACACACAATATATCCGCTGAGTGGGCCACTACTGAAATTTCGACGGCCTGTTTACTCGATAGTGTGGAGGGGAGGGGGGGTGTCTTCTATATTTTAACGAGTGACAAGTCACGACCGGGCAGACATTGAATAAATCACGTGTGTATAATATATATAAGATTGGTAAGGTAAACGCTCTCCGGAACTGCAGGAGCACCTATTTAATATTTTATAATGATGATTTGTCCATATGGAATTCGTGATTTCTAACCAACTTCGTTTTATTATAGTAATAATACATCAACAGACATAAACATTTTTGAACGCACTCTTATTTTCACGTCAGAAATTTCGTTACCTAATCATTTTTATATACTGGCAGAGCGGTGTTTTTCCAATTGGGTGATATAAATAACCCCCCCCTCCCATTCACGGAAGCTAGATCGATCAAAGGGAACAATATTATAATAGTGTAGTTTCAGGTGTGAGTGGGATGCACGGATGTGTGGATGAAAAAAACAATTTCAAATACATAATTTTGTTTTCATTATGGCGGTATAGTGTGAAATGTAGGTATTACATTATTCGTATATCGAAATATTATGCTCATCGAATATAATAGTCTTCATCGCGTAAATCGTAATTGATTAAGGCCTGATAAAGAAATATTGAGGCCCGGGGCCCAGACAATACCCAGAGTGGGCACCTCAAACTTTCCATCCTTTAGTCCGCGTCAATTTAAAATTATTGTATAACTATAGTAATTTTTCTCAATGACGTATTTTTCTTTAAATTTAGCGAGGACGTCTAATGCGAATAGTTTCACTGAAAATTCAAATCTCCAACACAAAATACCACGCGTACAGTAGGTACCTATTACTATATAGTTATTACTCGCATTTTAACCTAACGGTTTTGTACGAAGAGACAAAATAATTATCATATACTTGACAATCCGACATACTATAATAAAACATTTAATAATATAAGCGACATAATGCAAATAATCAATCTATTTTGTGTGCAACGTTTTAAACGTAATTCGAGTGTTATTAAAATAGAATGTCACAGTCATACCTCATAAGCATGACATGGTAAAGGTACAACAGCTATGGTATATATCTCATACCTATAACTTACATGAATACGGTAATACGGTATTATAATATTGTATTGTATTATCACATACGAGAAGCATGTACAAGTCACGTGCTGCTTCAACATCACCAATTGACAATTATGTCACAAGTATATAAATTAGGTATATTTTATTTTACTACTATTATATACATATATATAATAAGTAATACAGTAGAGTGAATTCATTTTTGCCAAAAAAATTGCATTGGAAAATATCATTGTGTGTACATTATAATAAAATACTTCAGACATTTCAAGCATACCCAAGAATAATATTTTTAAATTACAACAAAATAACTAAAATTGTTTAAATATCTAAATTCATCCGAATTTGAACTTAAAATATCTATACAAAGAAACTGTGTTTATATGTTATATGGGAAACTTTGATTTAAATTTTCATTTCTTAGCTAGGTATACAAGTTGAACATTTTATATAATTTATTTAAACTACAAAATAATTTGAAAATGTTCAAGATTTTGATGAATTTTGTGAAAATTTGAACTTTAACTCCTTATAAAAAATCGTACTTATGTACCTTTAATATTTTTTAATTGCCATTAAAACAACTTAATATGAGAATTCTTGCATTGCGCAATTTCCAATATTTTTCACCTAACAAAAATGTTAGTGGCTTTTATAGAAAAAAAACACGTTTTCAAATTTCAAATGTCTATAATTATAACTCAAAACAAATCAAATTTTCGTGATTTTATGAATTTTGTTAAAATTCTTACTTAAGATGCTCAAAAAAAATTATTTTGGATTTACTCACACATTTTTTTATAATCTTTTTAATTTCCACTAACAGCAACTATATATGTTAGTATGTTAATGTATAATTCAACAACATTTAAAAAAAAAAATAATAAAAATCGAAGTCTTCTTATGTCCATTATAAAGAATAAACAGCTTAAAATGAGTAAAGATATTTGGAAAATTGTATGGTGTATACAAAATGCTGATATAAATATTCGGTGAAAATTTCATGTAGGGATCTACAGTTAGGTTATGCGATGACACGGTTAGGTGATGACAGTCAGAAAATAAAAAGAAAAAGAATCGCATCATTATTAAATCAATATATTCTTTCACTCCACTCAGAGCCTAAAAACCATTTAAAACATATATCGTAATTATATATTTTAAAATATGTGATATATCTACTGTGTAAATAATATATTAAATAATATAGCTAATATCATAGTCTATATATTATAATATTGAATGCTAATACTTACAAATCAAACCAAATTTTAACTTTTATCTCTGGACAGCGGCTCACAGATACAATATAATCATTATAGAGGTATAACACGAATAATATAATATACTTTTTTTCTTTGTATTTAAATGATTTTTGCTCAAAATCAGAACTGTGATGATTTGGAGGGGGGGCACGACTTTAATGTAATCGAGATAGTGACACGCGATCCCCTTTTTTTCCGATAAACGAGTTATGTGAACGATGACGACGGTGAATATTGTTCAAGACTTCACGGTCAGCCGTATTTTGCATAACTAAATGTAATTGTTATTATGTTATGCCTACGTACACAATAGCGCATTAGGTCAACGTTTTTTTTTTGTTAAAAATGATTTTTTGTTACACGAACAGACGTAATACAGACATTGTTTTAATGTCTACTTAATGTGAAATTTCAGATGTAAAAAAAAATATTTAGTTAAGTCAAGTAGTTTAATTTTTTAAATTTTTTAAAATATAGATAGGTGTTCTAAAAAATATATTAAATTATAACATAATTTATCAACATGTACGAAATTCGATGTATGCAATCATAATTTATCAAGCATGCTAACCCTATTTTTTTCCTTTATAATAATTAATTTATCAAGACTCTGATTTTCATAATTGTTTAGTATATATTTATAGATAATATTAGGTGTTACTATACTTATAGATTTTAGGTCATTTTAAGAGTGTCCTGTGGTGGTACAAACTCTTTTTCAAATATATTTATTTATAAATATTGTTATGTAGATGATGTATTTCGTAAATTTGTATGAATATAAATCGAAACTATATACTATATAGTATATAGAATAGTTTATCAAACTATAGATTATAATTACTAAGGAGTAAGGATAAATTAAAATAGGTTAAAAAGTTATAGATGTGATAAGATATGATGATTCGAAAATAATAACTATAAAAATTATTATTTATTTATTAAAATGTTATAACTTACTAGCTGAACCCGTGCACTTCGTTGCCCATTAAGTGTACCAATTATATGTGACTCAAACTTTGTTCAATTCGTTATTTAATATTCGGTGTATGGTTTCAAAATTAATCTTAACTTTTCCGTTGCCCGGAATGAAAATTCTGGTTCGCAGCAGTACATTATCAGGTAGGCAATCTACCTGCTTAGATCGCAGACCCTGTGCTATATGTATACGTTATAGTGTATGATTTAACTCTAAAGTATCAAAGTTATAACAGCGAACATTTCAACAGCTCCCCCCCCAAAGTTTTTTTGAATTTGTCCTAATTCTTTATCGCACAAATTCTGAAAATATTCGCACAAATTCACACAAATTCCACACTAATTAATGGTGAAGAATAATCAACGATTATGTAACTTGGGGGGGGGGGGGGGGCTGGTGAAATGTACGTAAAGTTATACCAAGTTTTTCGTATTCTACCTATGGTGGATTGATATAATCAATCAATACAAAATCCTAACCTAACCTAACCGTACTAAAATCAGATGAGTAAACGCAAACGCATACAAAAAAATTCATTCAAATCGGTCTAACCATTTAGGAGGAGTTCAGTCACAACACACGTACTGTAGAATTATTACGCTTAACAACACATTCTGGGATTCATTTTTATATTATATGAAATAAACAAACATGACCGATTAACCAATAGCAATCAATATAATATAATGCACTATTGTGCCATTGTTGTATTTTTGACATACAGATTTGAGATTTCCTACCTTTCCGGTGGATTTTCCTAAAATTTTATTTCGTAAAAACCTTCTGAAGTTATGAACATCTTGAAAAAAATTTGAGCCAAATCGGACCAGCCGTTCTCGATTGATGAATTGTTATACATTTTTGTCTCCATTTTTATATATATAGATAATATTTGTAAAATTTGTAGAATTTGTCTGAATTTGTCTGAATTATAAACTCAATACTATACTAAAAATTTCATTAATTTTATATTTTATTTAAACCATTTTTAAGGACTATTATTATACCTAGTTCATATATATTAACAAATATAAATCAAACTTATCGTTTAAATATCAATATCGATGTTTTAAATTTCACTAATAAAATCATCTGATTGTTGTTAATTAATAACCTACAGTAAAAAAATATGTTTTCATTAATTGCAAAAATAAAGTTTCTATCACTACAGGATATTGGTTGAAAAATAAAAAAAAACTTCAAGTATTTGAAAATATTTACCATAAGACAAGACTTATAGGTAGGTAACTGCTTTGATAAGGGAAACTGCGAATGTTGATCAATGATCATGCTTTGTTGATCACCGTGTACATTGTATAATATGAAACAGTAGTATTATATTATTAATCGAGTACGGATAGGTACATCTGTTGTCTTCATGCAACAAGGCCAACCCGCGATTTCCTATTGATGATACCTAATAATACCTATATTGTTTAATATTGTGTTTATTTCGTGACTTTTATACTAGGGTCTTAGACAATAAACTTACTGATGTACCATCATGTTTGGTTGATTATAATATTGAAATGTTCGTTATACATATTCACATAATACCTATTATAAGATGACTTTGGCTCAATGGATTTTTATAACACGTTTGAAATAAAACATAAGCATGTGAAAATAATTCATAGTTCCTTAAAATACTATTAAAAACACGGGAGTGTCATTACAACGAATTATGATATTATTATTTCGATAAAACGATTTACCTGTCAAGTGGATGTCAATGCAATAATATATGTTTTCTCTGTCACGCGCAACATAGATAAAACTCACTCTCATAAAATTGATTTAATATTATGATTTTTGAGTAATTTTAGAGTGAAATCACCGATTGGAAAAATTATTGATGATAATATTATTTTTGAGGGTTTCACATAATTTCGGTATTACATTTTATTATTATTTTACTTTAAAAATAAAATAATTAATTTGTAAATTTAAATGTTTATCTAATTCTTCTGTGATAATAATATTTGGACAAAGTGGTATAATATTATGTCATAATCTCAAAAATAATATTATCATCAATAATTTTTTTAATAATTTATAATATTTTTAAAATTTTTGTAAAGATTGATTTTACTCTGACACAACTTAAAATAAACATAAAAATGATGTTGAATAAATGCGTTTTGTCTAATTTGCACGGGAATCAAAGAGAGAAAACAAATAGTGCACTGACATCCTCAGATCCTCTTAATTTTTCTATTAATGATTGTATTAATATAACTATTATTATTATTACAATGTTAATTAATCAACACGTGTGGATCAATTAATAGCTAATACTAATGGTGACCAACTGTCTTTGACATTAATTTAATTAAAGTTTGTTTTGTACTCTATGCCTCTGTTTCTCTTATTTATCTCTCATTCTCACTCTAATTCATCGTGTTTTATTACTCGTCCGTTGTATTACTACGTATCTATTATCGTTCTTTCTCCGGAATCCTGTACAAATTAAAACTGTAACCTTAATGTCTCAATGGTATCCATTTGATTTTAAATTATTTTCGTTACTTTTGTACTCGTGCTAATAACGTTTTTTTTTTATTATTATTATTCTTTTCGCATTTTTTTTTACATTTCAAACCTAAATTGTATTAAAAACGAAAGCGAGTAACATTTTATTGACGGCTTCTTACGAAACAAAAAACTAAAAATAATAAGTCATCTTATTATAGTTTTTTTTTTTTTTTTAATTAACTATTTTCAAAGGCAGGCGACTATCGATGCTCGCATTCAAACTATGTTTAGACATCAAAAAAACGACGTTATATTATATTTTAATTCGATTACTTATGATATTTTTTTTTGTCCAACGTCAAACACAAAAAAGGGCAATATTCAGCAGGAATTACAAACGCGATATTTTCGTAGAATAAACTATAACAAAAAAGGCGGGCAAAGTATAGCGTCTTCTTAAATTCGATTTAACAATATTAATAGAAATTTGATGTATAATATAATTTAATTTAATATACATAATGTCATTCATATTTCACGTTGCATTGATATTATTATAAAACATGTAATACCCATAATATTATTATTATTTTATTAAGTTTTTTTTTTTTTTTTTACATTTCAAGATGCTATTCTACCATCTCTTCGATTATATTATTGTTGTAAAACGATGTTATTATCATAATATTTTGATTTTAAAATGGTGACCTCTAGCCAACCTCTAATTTAAACGATGGTCGTAAAATAGGAAGTTTTATGCGTGCACCATTGTACCTATAGGTACACGTGATGGTGATGGTGAATATCAAATATTCTACAGACGGCTATGACGTTATGATGAATTATTATAAGCGTTTAATGTTCAGAGGAGTGGAGTGGTGCAATTTTAAGTGTGTAATAATATATCCCGCGTATTCTGTAGCCAGTTGTATTTTTAGAATATCATGAAAATAAAATAGCGGAAGTCGATGGAAGCTTTACGCAATAATGTGTGCGGCAACGGCCGGTTGGAGATTAATATTTTGAACAAAATAGTACGTACCTACCTACCTATATTTAAAAAAAAAAACAATATATAGTCACTCGATAATCGTTTCGATATTTCGAAAAAAAAACATTTTGACATTGATTTTCAACGACCACGCATACCTAAAGTACGGGTAACTAACCTTACCTACCTATGTTATGTGCTGTACCTAAGTGTACAAGTAAAAATAATTTATTGTTTTTTTTTTTACACCTATTACGATTTACGGGCGAGGCGTGATGATAATATCATATTATACATTGTTGTTATCATATATTGCAGTGTTAATTTGCATAATATTATGTTTTCGTACGTATTCCATTGAAACTTTTCAGCTCGCAAACAATAGTCTGTTTTTTATTCTATGTGTATAGTTGATTTTCACTTGAACGTCGTAATTACATTTAACCATAACAGTATACGAATCCCACTTTGACACATCAATCCCCGATCCGATTCAACAACAGGCGGTTTTGTTTTATTTTGTTTGACATGTGAATTTAAATATGACTCTATTAACGGCTTCGCGGTAATTATACCTAGGCGCTTATTCCTCGATTTACCACATTTTATGTACCTATGTAGAGCTTCGGCTGTGGAGATGCGATTAATATCAGCAGCTATACCATTATTATAATTGTTATTAACTAATATTTTTGGGAGTATAATCATTAAAAAATGATTTAGATTAGATAGGATAGCTATAAAGCAATTATAGAAAAAATAAAGGTGCTCGCAAAATACATTAAGTAAACCGGTTCACTAGTTATAAATATATAATACAGCTATAACCCGAAATTATAATATATTTTAGACTGTTACAATTTTTAATTTATCAATTTATTATTTGAAATATTTAAAAACAAATTGTATAAATTATTACGTTTGAGTGAATTTTCGAATTTTACCGCGACTAGGTCCGCAGTCGTGATAAATATGTGCTGTAATAATATATAATAATATAAGTAATATCGACTGGGTATTTATCTCACGATTGTCGGTGGTTCATTGCAGATCAGAAACGTTTTAATAAAAATCGATTTACGCAATTTGTTTGCATTTATATTATCATATATACTAATATTACAACTACCATTACCTACCTTCTTGCCATACAATATTCGAATATTGAGAATATCCAAAACGTTATTATCTTGTTAAAAGCGTAACGCATATACTATATAGTAACCAGTCGGTGCAAATCTAATGCGATCACAGAGCCGTCTCAGAGCTATATAAATCAATGCATTCACGCTGATAGACGTGCACAAACTGCAGTAACCAATAGGTTAGGTAAATTACAATATACATATATAATAGTATTAGGGCCATAATCATAGTCGATGGTTAAGATAAGTATTGCTTAAGCTAATAGTTTTGATAATCTAAAATAAAAAATTATGATAATAACTAAAAGGAATGCTTAAGGTAGACCTCGACCACCCTTGTTTAAGTAATACTTTTTCTTTTCTTAGACCAAAGTCTCGTTTATGATTCTCATTTGAGTCATAAGAATAGCTTAAACAAAACTCATTCTTAAGAATTGACTATGAATACGCCCCTTAGTGTTTGCAATTAACACGGAAGACGGATATGGCGTTCCTATATTGTCTAAATATATATAAGAATCTAACTTGATTTTGGAGACGATGGAAACTGGTTTATTTGTTTATTTATTATTATTATTATTATTAATTATTTATTTATTTGTTTGCACTTGCATTTTTCCATTTGAAGTATATATTATTCATTGAGCAAATAATTTATTGTTAATTTTTTTCTACCTTATCTCTATTCTGTAATAAAAAGAATAAAATTTACCACTTCAGTGATTGAATTCAAAATGTAGGATATCTAATTTTCAGAAATTAACAATAACAATAACTACAATATGTAATTATATTATATTATTTGTATAGCCAAAAAATAGTCATATGTTTTTTAATTAAATTATAAAAAAATAATTTCTTCCGGGCAGCTAGTAGTATATAACAATCAATGGTGTCAAAATTTCACTACTCGAATTATAAATTTTACCTATATATTATGTAGGTATTGAAATAATATATTAAAAAGCGTACCCCAATTCACTTTTTTATCATATTGATTAACAGTCCTTAACATGCAACGTCTACTGTTTATATATCCAGTTAAAAGTATAAATAAATTATTAAAACGTGTAGAAAAAAAAAATGATAAAGTTAATTATTTTTGGTAGAACTTGTACTTATATAGTATAGTAAAACTGATATACTGTATAATACATAGAGACATGTTAAGTAGGCAGAATAATGTCCCAAAGTTGGAAAATGTTTGGAAGTGATTAGATTAAGTTTTCAAAGACGTCTAAGAAAGTTTTTGGCAGGAATTTGAAATTTCTATTTTTTACGTAACCTATAGTACTCTGGGGGCCAAACTCAATTTACTGCGTTCCAAGCAAACCCCCGCCTGTAAGAAATACCAATAACTATTTTTAATGAGTAGAGTACTTACGACGAGACAACCACTAATGAAACATTAATATTAATAAACACTTTTGGAATCCAAATTTGATTTAGAAGTTTTTGGTATTTGGACTACATAGGCAATACCTGAGGGTGGTTTTATGAGTTAACCACCCTCCCCTCAACTACATTTTCGCATATAACGTTAACTTAGACGTTTAACATAATTTAGAATTATGGCCTACTTTACTGTCACCTGTACTATATTCAGACCCCCCCCCCCCCCTTCGCAAAGAAAAATTGGTTCTGAGGATGACCTAACTTAACTGTTTTAATATGAAGAATATTGTGGCCTGCTTGGTAATAATCACAAAATGTCCGGCAGATATTTTGGCACCAATATCTAAAAAACTGTTATTACACCAGTGGTATTACAGTTGTGACGGCCGCGATGTTCGAGGAATCGTGTAATCGGTCGTCGTAGTGGTATTTTTCTTTCAATTCTTTTCAGATATCTATAATATAGTAATGGTATGAAATCTGAAGCGATGTTACGATCGACTGTATTATTACAGCTTAGGACGGATGTAGTAACGCGACGGCGTACCCATTGCGCGTAATAGCGAGTAATAATAATAATAATAATAATAATAATAATAATAATAATAACTATTAGTGATGGTTAGGTACATTACGACGATGGTGGTCTGGAATATCCGAAAAACAAAAAAATCGACGCTTTACAACAGTAATTATTATACAGACAATTGCTTTTCCGCGATGAGTAATTTCACTGCGGAAACTAGTTTCGGACGGCGCCACGGCTGCATTACGATACACCGCGCGCGCGGTGACCTAATATTATTATTATATTATGCACAACTCTCATACCAAACACTCTCTCACACACACACACACGATATTAAAGTATTATACTCAGTGGTATAATAGCGCAGCACATTCGCGTATTACGAACGTTTATACAGTAATAATATTATGATGATAGTACCTATGTTACATTTTGAATGCGATTCACGAGTCTGCAATTAATATTTATTAATATATGTAGGTAGGTCGTATGTATAATGTTTTTATTCCGCCGTTGCTTAACCGATTACATTTCCTATTAGGATTCTATTTCAATAATTGGTTGTAGATGTTTACCACAAGTATATTATGTACAGCAAAAAAATAGGTAGGTACCAACGAAAACTAATGGCCGAGAAGGAATCGGCAATCAGTCGCCATGGAACCCACGATATGAACCATACACGATAAACGATATCGAAATCATGTATAATATTTAAAAAAAACACGACATTTTACATTTTACAGGTAATATTATTGCGATAATAGCATCGACATACTGTTTACAAAAAGCTCAGACCTCTGTGTACAATTTATAATAGTGCTGCATACGAATGAGTCCCAATAAAACTTTTTAGAACGAATCGAATCCGGGCTTGTTTTAAGGTAGGTACTATACTAACTAAGTCCTATCAAGCACATTAAAAAAAAACTTTTCCGTTCTCATTTGTACAGACTTAGGACTGTTTGTAATAGCTCTAAATATGTTTTTTTATGTATATTTTGAAAAATTTGTTGGATGTGTGCAATACTGTGATATAAATATTGTATAATATTATGTATGATGCTGGTGCTTAAAATATAAGACGAAATAATTCAAATAAAAGACAAAATTTTTACTATATAATTTATATGCTACCTATTATATTATTGTTATTTTTATCTGATGAAATTCATAAAAATGGTATAAACGATAACAGGTAGGTATTATAGTCGTACGTATACGATTGATTTTATATCTTGTCCCAGGACTCCATTAGTATATTTTTAGTTTACACCAGGAACGCTATAAGTATATTATTTTTCGCCATTCAGATGTGGGGGGACTCAGTATTATAATGCATCGAATAATGGCAGTTTAAAGACTGAACCACCGCGGTTACTATCTTTTGTAGTTCTGTGTGAACGTCTATAGGATTAAAGGTACGCGACGCTAAACGCGAAGTAACCTCCAGTAAATTACCGGATACCGTTATCTAACATAATATTCTAAATAGTTTAGTGAATCATCAGAGTTTTCTATCACATATTATTCTATTTTTTTTCTCGTGTCATCAGGCATCGTATATTTAAAATTAAAATAAACATGCAATTTATACAACAAAACTAAATAAATAATATAGTAAGTAAAAAGTAGAACTAAGTAAAATATGAATGATAATAACACACTAATATAATTTTAACGAGTATGGTAATGTACATTGCATATTAATTAATATATATTTTCTTTTGTCCATTATTCTATTAAATATTTTATTTTTAATGTTAAGTATTTTTTCGGTTTCTTTTTTTTTACCTAGTTCTACAGTAACTCATTGCTCATTATTTCTAAAATTGCATCCTTGACTTCCTCATGACTTAAAAACTGTGAATCAAAAAATTACTTAATCCACTTCCTTAGATCATCTCAACTTTTTACACACATTTGGAAGTTGGATTTTGCTATTTATTTGGACTAGTATGGCAGTACCAAATATCAGTTGTTCGATAAAAATGATTAAATATGGCAACGTTGGTCAAAAAACATAAATAGAGGTTTCTCAATCGTATTTTACCGGTTATGATACGTTATTGATATAATTTTAAGCCATATACAGCATGCAGCTAGGTGCCTATAGGTATATCCTACATATAGCTACGATGTATCTGCTACATACATATATGTATCTAGCTTAATAATCTACAAGTAGTTGAATTGATAATAGCAGCAGGTTGCAGGTAATCACTGAAATATACTGGTCGTGCAACAGGTCATGTAAACCATGGTTAGATTTTTTGTGCAGAACATTGTTTTTCTAACGCCCTGGGTATCAGCACATCAAGATTTTAAGTTAAATGTTTGGTAGTATCTATTTGAATATTACGGTATTATAATAGGTAGGTAGTGTATTATAATGTGCCAATTTACCCCTCACCACACACTCTCCACAAACGAATAGCCACTTTGACCACTGTGTACATATCATATTATCACACACACCTAAAAAATATTGTATTATGCACGCGTATATATTGTCGTTGTGTAATAGTAGATCACGGAAAGTATACGATAACAATACCTATATCATAATATAATAATACCCTATTTATATATATATATAATAAATACGCCCACGTTTGTATAGTACGTGCAGTGTGCACTGACCATATAATATAATATATTTATATGTATATATATATATGACTGTATATTTGCCATATATATTTAGTATTTTAGTATTTATATATATTATTATACAGGTACTATTCACAGCCACTCTACTATTATCATGTTTGTCACGCATTACAGCTGATACTGCGGCGTTTGGTAGTCAAATGCACGAAAATAATAATAATTGGTTAATATTGTTACAATATATATACACACAACTTGTGACGATTATTTTTTATAATATTATTATAATAATATGTGCATCATTCTTTATACCGGAGACGGGCGCAGTATACAAATTTAAAATAAAAATTAATAATATTATGTAGGTATACAATATTATATAGCTTAGTTTTTATAATATAAATATAGCATTTAGTTAAACGTTAGACGTTAAACGTAGTCTAAATAATAGAGTTCGAGAAAATAATGTATTGTAACCGATGATTGTATGAATAACATTAGAACATAATATATATTCGTAATGATGCGAATCCTAATTTTCCAGTATGATCCGAACATTTAAAAATTCATATAGGTTCACTCTCAAAACATATTATGATCATGTCGATAAAATTATACTATTTAGAGGTAACGAATAGTTGATAGACCGGGAACATAATATTATTATATAAGCCCTAACAATATAATTTAATTTGAATACTATATATTTGCGTTAGTCAAATTCAATACAATTTTTGATTTCGTTGGTTTGATTTTCGAAAGAATGGAACTATATTGGACATTTGGTTTGGTTCAAATATTTGAAATTTTAAGTTCATTTGTCGAAACAAATTCTCCGTAAAATCAGTAAATTAATTATTATATTAAGCATTTCGACATATTATGTTTTTATTGTCGTTTAAATTGAATTACGTCGAAACGAAAAACAAAATTATAGAATTAATTGATTATCTAATTATTGTATTATATTATGAATACACAACCCCTACATATTATTATACATTGGTGAATTAAAAGATTTAATCGAAAAATTAAATATATATTTTTAATTTGTAATTAAGTAGGAACTAGTAATACTAATATTTACGTAAATTAATTCGATACAACAATGTATGATATTATTGCGTATTATTTCTATATTATTGACACTATACTGTCTACTACAATGTAGCATTGTAAATACTGACTAATGAGTAATGAGTACCTATACTTACTAACACTGAGCTGCAGTTCTAAAATGCATGCAGTCACCACAATTATCGTGGGTTCCAATGTCAAGTGTATACAATATGATTGTTTTCGTTGCTAATGATGTGAAAAACCAAAATATAATTTAAAATATGAGTTAGGTTTATTAAAATAGTCAATTTTCTTCTAACGTCTTTCAATCCCTAAAAACATTGCAAATTTTCTCTCCATTTTTCATTTTCATAATAATAATATGTCATTATATTTTTTTTGTACATCGTTCATTTCTTTTAAATAAAGTATAATATTATTTATCAGATTCCAGAGTCTCACTTAAATGTCGATGCAAAAACACTTTATTATTCGATTAAATTCTTACACGTTTCCATTCAAGTGTCGACGAGGAAGTGGATGAGGGGCAAATATAACATCGTTGTCGAGAAATGGCAAAGCCACCGTGAAAATAATGACAGCACGTTTATACTTTATACCCACGACTTTGACAATTCAATATGACGTACCTACCTATATACATAAATTAAATTTAAATTATAATACGATACAATAATTTTGTTCTGTGATAACGGTAAACATTATTGTGCGTTTTAAACGGAGTGAATATTATACAAATGATTATAATATATAATTTTCATGAACGCGAAGGAGCTGTGCACATATTCGACTAACCACTTACCACCTGTAATTATTGTCATTTCGATTAACATAATATCATAAATAACAATAATATGTAACGGTTTTATACGGTGAGATGAAATATTAATGTATCAAACACTTGACATACGACATTCTATAAAAAAATATATAATACTAATATAAGCAGCCTAATAAAAAATATTATCAATATTTGTGTTCAACGTTTTGAAGTGTGTTAAAATAGAATGCTATAGTCATAACTCGCGTAAGTGTAACGTACAGTTTATTATGGTCTACTATACAAGCAACTATAGTGTATACCTTAAATCAATAACCTACATAATATTATAATATTGTACGTAAGTATATTATCACATACGAGAAGCACGTACAAGCTACGTGCTACTACGACAACGCCAATTATGTCACAAAGACAATAATATATTCGACTATAATAGCTGTGTGTCGTTATTTGAAATATTTCCGTCATCTCACGAGAATAAAAACTATTTATTTTATTATTAATAGTATAATATTGAAGAGGATGCCACACCTGCATTTGTTGTCTCCGTCTCACAAGCATACAACATAGGTAGCCAATTTTCGTACAGCAGATACAATTTCGTAGCGGTGACTTGAATATTGTAAAAAATGTAGGTAGGTTATTTACTGAAACTTAGCATTAAGTATATACCTATATATATATATATATATGTCTATGCGTTGGTTTTTTGCGATAATATTTCAAATTTTAAGCCAGCTTATCGATTTTTAGAGAAGTACAATTACTTCAATCTTCAATCTTCAATCTTTAGATGTACATTTTTTTCACATTTAATTTTCCATACTTTGAGAAAATCAAAAAAACAAAAGGTGGGCAAGTGGATGTCACTCTGCTGTACAGTAGTTTACAAATGAGTCACTGTATAATGGATGGTATTAAATTTGAATTCAATAATAATATCATTGGATAAGAAAAACAATTCTGAGCGGAGACATACTGCCAGTCTAGGTTTAAGACATATTGTATACTTATATCTATGGTATTAAAAAAAAATTGACCTATAATAGGTACCTATAATAAATTCCAAATTCATCACAATATTCAATAGGTACTTATAACGCGTTATACATCAACAAAAAACCGTGATACTATTATAGATATATAATAGTATACTTTAGAAGTTTCAAGTACCCACGAATAATATTATACAATCACAACAAAATAACTAAAATAGTGGTTCTAGGTTTTTTTATATGTAATATCATCTAAAATTGAACTTAAAATTACTATAAAAATAAACTGTGCTTATTTATTTTTTAGATTTTTTGGTAACAGAATTAACTGCTTACGTGGAATCTTGTTTTAAATTTTAAAGATATAAAAGTAATAATTATTCAATTTTAAATTTGATACGTTTTGTCAAAATTCGATCTTTAAATGCTTATAAAAAAAAATGTGAATATGTATTTTTAATATTTTTCAGCTGCTATTGTAACAATATATCAGGAACCTTGTATTACATTTTTACACTTTTTGGCTTAATAGATAAAACTTTATCGATATTTATAGAAGAAAAAAACAAAAAATTTAAAACTGACAATATCCGTAAACAGCTCAAAAAAAGGCAAATTATGTTCAAAATTTTATCATGTATAGAAAATGCTAATATAAACATTTAGTGAAATTTTCAAGTATCTACAGTCATTCATTTTTTAATTACAACAAAATAAGAAAATCGTAACATGAGTAATCGAGTAAAAATGTTGTAAAAATATGAATTTCAAACGCTCATAAAAATGTAATTTGACTTGCTTGTAGTCATTTTTTTTTTTTTTGAAAAAGGTCAAACTTATGAAGTATCTTATATTACATTTTCAAATCTTAGATTTAAAAAGAAGATTTTTCATGAATTTCGAACTCAAAATAATTTGCAAATGTTTGTCATTTTTACGTATTTTGTCAATATTTGAACTTTAGATGCTTATAAAAAAAATGTGTGCATATGTATTTTTGATATTTTTCATTTGCATTTGTAAAAATATATCAGAATTCTTTTATTAAATTTTCAAGCATTTTTAACCAACAAATAAAATTTTATTGATATTTATATAAAAAAAAATTTTTTTAAAAATGGAAACTAAAAATGTCCGTAAACAGCTCAAAATAAGTCAACATATTTGGAAAATGTATTGTGTATAGAAAATAGTAATATAAACATTCAGTCAAAATTTAATGAACCTGCGGTCATTTTCTTTGGAGTTGCACAATAACTAAAATCGATTTTTTCAAAAACAGATTTTGCGTAAAAATTCCCGTTTTTCCTTCATTTTTCTTTTGTTTTTAACGGCGCTTTTGAAAACTACTTTTTACTTTTGACCCCCCCTAAGTACCAACTAGATTCACTTTCATATCAGAAAAAGATACTGTTGAAAAATGTCCAAGCACTTTTATTGTCCTAAAATGTGATGACAGACACAAAAAAATTAAAAATTAAAAAACACACATTGTTAAATCAATACATTCATCGTTCCACTCAGAATCTAAAATAGTAAAAAACTGGAATTTTCACTGAAAACAGTTTTCGATAGATTTTCCTATTTTATTGTAATTCGAAAACTAATAATCGTCGATGCTGAACATTTTTACCAAATATAATATACCTAATATAATATTATTTAATATAATGCTTATAATAATCAATTAGCATTTTCTGTACGTCGAATAATTTTCAAAATATTTTGACTTTTTTATTTGAACAATTTATAGACATTCGAAATTTTCAATTTCTTTTTGTTTGTTTTTCATAGATGCTAATAAAAAAATTTAAGCGATTGGTCAAAATACTTTAAAATGTAATATATTCTTCGTAAATTGTGAATAATGGAATTAAAAAAAAACTTGACTGTAAATCCACGATCATTTTATATGAGCATTCAAACTAAAATCAACAAAATTATATATTTGAACATTCAGAATATTTGTATATAATTTTTACCATACTTACCTCAAGTTTTATATAATTTAATATAAGGTGTTTGTGTTAATGTAAGGTTTTCTTTAATAAATTGTTAATAAAGCTTTATCGTACACATACATTACAGTGACTTACATAACAGTGAGGTACACTCAACTCAAACGGTTACCTAGTTGCCCACTCTTATTGTGTTTATGTATAACATCATGTTATAATTATTATTATATGCAGTTTATGTAATGATAAAATATGAACATAAACGAGAAGAAGAAAAAGTTCAAACTGAAAAATACGTTTCAAGATTGACTATGCGGACATGTATTGGCCAATAAAAAAAAAAACTGCTAAAAATAATATAATAATGTCATTCCGGTCCGTTCTCGGGCCAATGGGAATCAAAGTCGACGGGTAACCTAAATACGGTGTACGGTCGTCGGTCTTATGCCACAAACGTGGTATATAGAGAGGTACCTATTATTACTATGACGATGCCCAAAAACAGCTGCCGTAGTCACATTATAATAAATTTCGCGACTGCTCCGGTGGTGATTTAATATTCTCGACGAACAACTTTCGAACGCTCGCCATTTTTTGTGTCACCAGAACAAGTGTGGCGGAAAACAAACGAGTTGCTCAAAATGTATATTCGTGAATTTAATCTAGATAATAATATAATAAAATGTTTATGGTGTCCAATCGCGGTCAAAGTTCAATTTCGTTTGAACATTGCACGAACCCGTTAGGCTGAGTCGTTTTTGGACCGATCTTCTATTATTGCAAATTATATGTATTATGTATTATGCAAATGTACCGTGTCCTTGTCAGCTCCTAATCACTGTTAATTGTTATATGACTTACGTGAAATATTTACGATATACTTATAATAATTATTACGATGGTACATAATATACCATCGTAATAATCGTATTACTGCACATCGTTTTGAACCACGCCCAATCTATAGACAAAACTTATATTCGCATGCAAAAATAAACCGTATGGTGCATGTCGAGTATACATTCAAATAATAAATTATAAAATACAAAACCAATACATCAAATACTCAAAAATAATGTTATGGGTGAATTTATTCTAATATTATATTATACAAAAACCATAAGAAACAATTTTGCGTGAACGTGTTTTGCGTATATGTTGCGCATGTGGGTTGGAGTGAAAAAACGCATTAACAGTGTGCGACATCATCTTAACACAATACTTTGGAGAAATGATTAATTGGTCATTTGGTCTTTGTCATGTTTGCATTACAAATCTGTTCAGCCCAAAATTATTATTATGTAAATCGTAAAATTTCTTATCGCGTAGTATCAACAAATCAAATAATGTTCTTATCTTGGCTAAATATTTAAATATAAAAATAATAAATATGCTTAGTATATAAATTCCAAATACTTTTATACTCGGGGACATCGTTAACTTAGGAAAGTTCAGGTTAACTTGGGACCAAGTGAACGGATTTTCTATAAGGGCGTATCTGAACATATTATTGCAGTATACTAGGTACCTATAGTTGTTATTAATATAGTGATCGGATTTTTATACGCTTAAAATTGCTTAAATATATTCTATGCATTTATGCATTAAAAAATTACCAAATATACATTAAAAGTCGTAAATTACCTATGCTACTCTATTGCTTAAAAAAAACACCAAAATATGTACTAAAAAAATATAATAACTTATTATTGTGTTATTGACCGTGTTTTTATACAATTAATTGGTACCTACGCCTTAAATTGTGACAATAAAATATCATATTGTGATACATATAAAAAAAATATTTAATTATAAAACGGATAGATCGTTGTCGAATTTTCAATCAATAATATTATTATAATATGGTGTTGTAGCTATGTGGACTTGCGGGTAACTTTCGGAGCACTCCTTGACTACACCGACAATAATACATTTAAAGCACTGATCATTAATAATTGTTAGATAATGATTTTTTTCGATTATAAGACGTCATGCAGACATGCATTTATAAATTTAAAACTGAAAACCTACCTGAAAAAAAAATGAATAAAAAAAAGAATAAACCCATTTAAACCATTTAACGACTGATTATAATAGTATGTATTATATCTTTCAAAAGGGCTCCGTTCCCTTCCTCCACACACCAACTTTTCGAGGTATTAAAACGATTTTATCTGCGGCCCTACCTATAGGTACCTATTAACTATGATAATATTATAAAACAGTAACAGCGACAAACGCGCGCGCCTCGACCTTAGCGCATAAATTAAATTATTTTTATCTTAAAACTTATTATTGGCTCGATTGACGATTGATTTCATCTCACACTGTCCAATTAATAATATATGGTATACATTGTACATATGACGTAGCACAAGATCAGTAGATATATAAATGTTTCGAAATAATAACAAGCTGTGTGTTACAGTTTTAGAAATAACCGACAAACATCAATCATTATATTTTCACCTGCAAGAACACTCAATGGCTTTAATTGTAATAATATAGGCAATCACTCATCACCAAAAGTTCTATGGGCTGCAACATGTGGCACATGACGTAAGAAAAACTTTTCGTTCAATCGCAAATTGTGACCAAATGCCCACTGCAATACACACCGAAGCACGAACAATCTTCATTAATTCAGCCTCACTCCGACATGACGCACTTAATCCGAAGATATAACATATGGAAGCGATATCTATTATTTTTTCCATAATATAATAAATGAAACTAAAAAATGCTATAGGTACCTATGTGTATAATTGTAAATAATTTCGTCAAATTTGTTTTTTTTTTTACTTATAACCGCAGTCTCTAAACTAAAAGTATGCCAATAACCATAGCTGTGCAAGCCGCCTTGAAAGATAATTAAAAAATAAATAAAAATTTATAAGCAATCCTAATTTTATTCTGCTCCCGCGTACCTACACAATAATAATAATAATTATTATATTCGACCACAGTGCATTAGCCTCTCGCGACGCATTGTATAATATCTTTCATTTCTCACTTACTATACGAGGTGGACTGCGTCCTTATAATAAATTGTTAATCTGTGCGGTGATAGTGCCGCCAATAATAATTATTAGTCGTGTGATTACATTTATGTTTTGTGTACTTATACAAGTGCCGATCTATTATCAGTCTGATGTGTAAGCAAAACATAATATAGACAATTTACGTATTGCGTATAACGTATGCCTAATTATGGATGTTTTGAAATATGCATATTATAGCTTAGTAATGATTTTTATTTTTAGAATAAATTGACCTATATTTAATGATCAGATACAATATTGTATAATATATACGCGATTCAAATCTTATTCGTTACCTAGTTGCATTTCAAAACGATTCATATCATAATATATTAAATTATATTTTAATACATGTTATACATATGTAAGTAGGCAGTACCTATAAATTATTATTAGAATGTAATAGGCATACGCAATAATATAAAAAATATATGTAGTAAAGTCAGTTATTAATAAGAAAACATAGTAAACCAACTTGAATAGGATAATATTATGCGTTCTCGTCTATAGATTTAATTCAATATTTTACTCTACGTTGTAAAGAATCATTGCGAAACAGTATCGGATATGCACCCATCAATAAGTTTGAAAATTATTCGTCGAAATTTTAGTCGAATACGATATTAAAGTTTTGGATTATAATAATAAATTCAAACAAACGCTTTTTCAAATACTGCCTATTAAAATATTCACTTTTTAAGTCAATGATCATTCAAATTTTGGTTGGTCTCCCCACACACACCTGTAGTGTAATTTCAAGTTTTACTTGGCATTTTACCTTTGTCAATTTTTTTTACCAAGTTCGATCCAGCCAATGCCATAAGATTTCAACGATCGACCCATTGGGTGAAACACGTTTCTGTCAAAAACAGTTTACAAACTTTAATGATTTTAGTAAATGTTTAGGCAATATACTTTATTATGTGTTATATACTATCGTGAATATTGCACAGAAATATACAGCAATAACCTTCGATGATGACAATATAAGTAAATATACTTTAAAGTGTAAATTTAAAGTTTCATTCTAGGTGGGAATATAATTTTAATCCAATCGCATCATATTTTATATATAAAATAAATTGTTACATTTTTAACCATTATATAATTCCCAAAAAACGTGTAGTAAAATGTTTTAATTCTCTGTACCCCTTCCTCTCAACACACACCCTAATGATAACACAATATCACATCAGGAACAGAACGTATAACATTTCAAGGGGCACATCATAATTGTAATGGCTCTATAAATACTGAACAGTACACATTTATTTAATATAATATATGATATTATATTGTATCGACTTGATGAAATGTTATCCAGTTCATGTGCGGGAAACAATTTTTTTCCACTAGTAAAATATTTAAAACTGTCTTGAAGTAGGTTATCTTTTCAATGTATATAAAATTTGATGTTGTGTAATTTTTTTAATCAAATTTCTATCTATTTGGTGAAACAAAATATAATATACATTTAAAATATAATTTTATATAATTATGCTACTAGTGAGTACCTGCAGAGTGGTTGTATAACGAACAATACATAAATCATACTAATACTATCATATTTTAGTCTTTATAAAAATGTAGAATAATTTACTAAGTAGATACCTATTTTATTTTTTAAATTTAATATTTCATGTTTTTTTTCACCATCAATAACTGGTTTCGAACAAGATTTTATAAAATTTGTTTTTCGCAAACTATAACTGGTGTTATTTGTAGGTACATTCGAAAATATTTTTTGTTTTAGTGCTTTACAAATGTCCAACTCTATTTTTGGTGAATCAGTTCATAATATACTATAGTGCATAATATAGTGATATTTTTCAAAAAATCGAACAATAATAATAATTATTATTTAAGTAACTCTAACCTCTATACTGACAAAAGTGAATTGTGAAGGAAAAACGATTCACATGATATAATAATATCGAGACTGAACTCGTGTAGTATAGTCATAACGATGATTTTAAATAATTGTCATATTCACATTAGAGTACTTGGCAGAGACTTGCATAGAATAAAAAGTAAAACTGCATCAACATAATAACTGCGGTAAGTGGAAAAACGGCCCGGGGGGAGGGGGGGGGGTTGAATGCACCCTCTTGCGTTTCACACCGTATTCAAGACTTAGTGCTCAAAAACCTGTAGAATAATCAACGAAAACGGGCCGCAAACCGACACGCACTGCGTGGTAACTGCGGTAACTCGGTAGCGTTATTGGACCGCGTACACGATATCAATAATAACAGTATGGTTATACCTCTATTAATATTATTTAGGCGTCGGCCGAGGTCACCGCGGCCTAGAACTTGCGGGGGAGAGGTCACGGCGGCGGCGTTTCCCTCCGCCCCCACCGAAAAACAATGTCAAGGACTGGGTCGGCGGCGGTGGCAGGAGATACCGGTCTTATTTATTATTACGACCGTCGCCGTCGGTATTTATAATGCGTTTTTTTTTCGCGGCCGCCGCCACAGCCGTTCACCTCGCCGATCGGTCCGTCGCGGCGAATGTCGGTCAGCAGCAATAGCAGCCACGACGACGGTGTGCAGAGTCGTCGGCGGCGGGCGGGCGGTCGGAGTAGGGAAAAAAATTAATAAACAGACACAGAAATAGAATGAAAAAGTAGGAACGCCGTAGGTAGTAGAGTACGACGGTACCGCGACAATGCCTACGCGCGTATTATTATTATTATTATTGTTCGTCGGGCTCGTTTTTTATCTATTATTTTATTTTTAAACAATAATATGACGCGCGACACATAATAGGTATATTACTATTATAATTATTATTATTGTCTTGTCTCGCCGTTTCCCTCCGATTCCCCGCCGACGTACAATAATTGTGCGGCGGACGGGTGGCGGGAGTGAGACGTCCGTCGTTGCCCGCGCCGCTTCCGGGTGCGCTGGCCGGTGCTGCCCCTCCGCCGCCGTGCCGCCACGGCGCTTTCGTAACAACTTGTGATAATGACGACTACGACGACGACAATGACGACAATCGTGATTATATTATTATTATTTATAATATTATAGAACGAAAATTCAATGACGAACGATGTCAAACGCGAGACGTTCAGTAAAAAAAAACCTTTATTCGATACCGTTTGAATTGGGTACCTACCTATAATATCTGTCCCATTCGACCAACCGCTGCGACGGCGTTCTCGATCTTTGCAAAGCTGCAGTGACCCAATTTCGGATCGTGAATAATATTTCACCTGTTGCCCTGACATCCATTGTTTTTTCTGTACATTATATTATTATAATTTTGTAGACTACGATCATAGTATTATATAATATTATTATTATTATAATATGCGAAACGGACCGCTGTGTGCAAGTTCATGGTGATCATAAATTGGTACGAGTTTAATTTTTTTATATGTTTTTCCGCGAACACTCGCCGAATTGTTCTATATAGTACTCTCAACGCAGTTATATAATAATATTAATTCTCCGAGTGAAATTTCTGATCATAATCGTTTTTCACGCCATAACACATTAACCACTGCACAAGAACACTAACAATAGTTGTGGTTGTAAATCTGTTTTGTACCCTAATATCCGTCGGCTTATCCGGCGTTTTAACTAAGTTTTTCTAACGAAATTTCGGAGCAAAATTAAGTGCTTCTTCCAAAGGTAATTTTATTGCCAAGAAACGCATGCGGCTAAGAGAGTGTGTAGTTTCCGGTGTAACAAAGTTTATATTTTCGTACGGTAATTTCCATTAATAATATAGCAAACTACTCGAGTACCAACCAATATTATTACTGGAATTATTAATTCCAAGTAAATAATATTAATATCATCTCATAGAATATTGTACTATTAATCAATATCGGTGTAAAAAATAACTATATAATTTCGATAACAATTAACAAACATTATTTTAACTGTTTTTCATGCAAGATATTGTTTCAAAAATATCCTGCTTCGGAGTTCATAAAATATTATAGATAGCCATGGCCAACTCGAAACCGTGTAAGAACCTATAGTGAAATGTCTAAAATTACGACAAAAATGAATAAAATTATAATTTTTTTCCGTGCATAAGTTACATAGGCGCAATTTTGGAATGCTTGGGTGTGCTAAGTACCTTCAAAGTTCATATTTCCACCCCCACATTTTTGATAGCATCATCGAATTTTATTGACTATAATATTATGCCATTAGGTAGGTATTTGGATACATTCATTTCTAAGACCTTATAATTTTCATAATAATATCAGAATAATAATATGGATAATAATGTATTATGTTATAAGTAATTGTTTAATTTAAGATTAATGCGAAGGTGTTTGAATGGAGGGGGTGTGGGGGAAAAATCCCCACTCTGATCCCTTTAGTCGACATAAATCTAGCACCCCCATAAATGTAATCCAAATTGCACCTATGCATAAGTACAATAGATACAGAGGTGTTGTATCAATAATTGTTACTGAGGCAAGAACATAAATAATAAAGATATGGATAGGCCACACCTATGGAAAATATATGTTTATTTGAAGCCGTGTTCTCGGAGGGGAAGGCAATTGAGGCTCTTTTATATTGATAGTCGATACTTGATATATGTATACTTTATTTGGCCTCAGTTATTCCCCTTGATTACCGCTGATAAGACCGTTACCTATGTCATATCCATATCTTTATTATCTATGCGCAAAAGCCTTTCTGTTGCCTTCGAAAATACACGAATCAACTTAGGTATCACATTATCAGCAACGAATGTCTCTCACGTTAAAAAATTATATGCCTATCATCTTAAATATTATAACTTTTAGTACTGTCCATTATAATATTAACGCTGATGTGTTCCTATTTCGGTGATATTATTATGATTATTACCCGGCAGCCATTATAACAATATCTATTATAGCCATTATAGGTTATACGTCCGATAAAAGAAAACTCTGCACTCTCGCCGTAGACATAATATCATATTATTATTACTACTAGTACTATTACAACGGGCAGAATAATGACGGTAACAATACAAAATATTATGATGCATAGAAATAGAATATAAACTAGATTGATGGCCGTTTGCCCTATAAATGCTGTACAATAATATACGAGAATATAATGGTATTCTCGTATATTATTATGACAATGTGGAACCGGTAGCATCGAATTCGAAACATTTTGTTTTGGACAACTGTCTACTGAGGACGTTATCAGCGCATTTCAAAATTTACAAAAAAAAAAAACAAAATTATAAATATTTAAATTTTATCATATTAGGTAGGTATATTTAACCTATTGTTAATTTTTACAACGTTAAAATGTTAAATATTTATATTTTTTTGGAAATTTTAATATGCACATTACGTATGTAGGTATACTTTTCTCAAAATATAAACATAAATAAAAAAAAACAATGAAGTTACCTAATAATATTGAAATCTTTAAATTTAATTTACTCTAATATTAAAAACGACAGAGTAAAATTTTAAGTAATATACACTGGACTAGTATAAGATGGAGTCAACACAATATGGTGTAGGTTGTAGGTACAAAGGCACATTAGGCATGCCTTTCGTGTGGTGCCTATCCACGAAGAAATAATATTTGTTTTATCACTGCTGCAGTGATAGAATCAGTATTAGTTTATTAATCATGGTTTGCGCGTATTTTAAATAGGTACAATCAGTTTTGAACTCACATTTTAATTTAAAAGGTATCGCTAATAAATTTAATTTTTAGGTAGGTAGGTATATAATATTACGTCTTGTATATTTTGAAATATTATTATAGCTGAGGTAACTTAGTATTTTTAACGGTTTTTATTATAATGCGTGATTCAATTAATTATAATAGACATTCAGCACCAGTCGATCGAATTATAAAATAAAAACATTAAACATAATATGAAAACTGTTAAACGTTTTTTATTTGTAATTGATGATTTTAGACATAGTTTTCTTTCATCATACTATTTATTTAGATTAAAAAGTAGCTATAATTTTATAATAGTTTCCATAACTATTGAGATAACTTTAAAAATGTTTAATACTTACGATTTCAACCCGTAGGAGAACATAACATGTTATAACATGTGTACGAACTAGCACAACCACGGACACATACCTATTATACCTAATTGGTGTTAAAAGATAATAATGTAATAACAATATTATAAAATGAAAAAAATATATTAATTTACTAATAATATTATAATAACGAATAATTATTATGATAATTGATAATATTAAATGTCATATTATTATTGTGACAAACATTTTTATCGACGTCGTTCATCGTGTAAACAGATAAATTATTTTTTTTTCGATCACGTACGCATTTTAGAGTTAATCGTTTCCGCAAAAATAAAAATAAAATGGTTGGTTTTAGTTTCCGACAAATATAGTTCTTCCTAAATTATAGTTTGATGATCATTTAAACGGCTACGAAAGTATGGTTCTCATTCACCACATACAATGTAATAATTAATACAACGAATAGTTTGTAAGTACTTAAAAAAAAAGGCTTAAATAAAAATAAATGTATGACAAACTGCATAATGTCAAAGATTTTTCATGTTCATAATGTTTATAAAACGTATTTTTCTTATGGTTTAGGAAAACTAGGGGGGAAATTTCCTTAAATTTCCTTAAATTTTATATTCCAAAGCAGAATATAAAATTTAAACCCTATGTTATCATTCAAAAAAGTAAAAAACTTAAAAAAATATAAGGATAAAAAATATTTAAAAATATAATTTTTTAAGAAAAACATTGTTTTATAAGTGACTTGAAACTATGTAAAAAAATATTTTCAAATACAATTTACACTTTTTGAAATAATGAGTGTTCAATGATAAAAAAATCACCCGGTATATTTAAAAGTTAAATTAAATGGAATTCCCATTTAAAATTATTTTGTATCACATAAACCTTATACCTTATACCTTCGTATAACTTGAACGACCTATATATGGGTGCATAATATTATATCGAAAGAAAATGTTTGATTTTGGTTGTTTATTCAAAAGCTCCTATATTCAATTGCCATTGGTCCTCTTCGGCGAGACTTGCTTGAATCAATTTATTTATTTCACAACATCGCAACACTTTTCCGTACAGAATTTTTTTCATCACGCTCATATTATGGTAACTATAATAATGAGAACATTTTATTATATTGGCTACTTAAAATTGGGCCCGTACGATATGCGGTAACTACAGCATGGCAAGTACCTTTATATTATATTATTAAGCACTCGATTTCAATGATGTAATAATAAAATAGAAAGACGTGAAACTATCTGAGGTTTATACTTCCACTCGAAAAATGTGGGTAACGATTAAAAACTTGATTTAAAAAACACAACATCGTCGGAAACGATTATACTCGTAGGTACGACAGTTATAATAATAATATGTTGGACGTTGGTACCTACATTTTATTATGTTAATCGAAAACGGAAGTTTTTAATATATTTTCCTCTCTCTTGTTATGTTGTAATTTGTATTGCACGATGAAAAATTAGAACAGTAATATTCTCTGGGACGTGTTGTTCATGTTTGTCGTTTTTCGTTTAAACCGCAATCGGTTTTCACTGTGTTTTTTTTCAGCATTATAATATTATATCATATTTTATTAAATATTAACAGATTGTACGTCATGTATTATAGTCGCGTGTCGCCTCGATTTGCATGCCCCACAAACGATTTTTGAGAAGAAGTTTATGCAAATATTTAGCACGTTATTCGCATAAATAAAATATACGATCATTTTAAAACTCGTTCGAAATTAGTTTTCCAAAAAAATTGGAAATGGGCCATGTGTCTCCTCCAGCTTCCCACTCGAGTGAAGGATTATATAGATTAATATGATTTACTTCCTTACGGCACAACTGTACGAATTCACTACACGACGTTTCCCCAGAAAACGCAAATTACCTTTTGTCCTGTTTTGCCTGCCTTTAGCTCTAATCACAAATGTCAGTGTTTTTTTTTGTATTTTAACGTGTATGTGTATATCGCGTGAGCCTTTTATAATATATGACTGATGAGGTGGAGGGGAAACAAAACCAAGTGATTTCCCGAGAGAGAAGTAGTCGTTTGCCAATTGGGCACTTAACTATATAAGCATTATTATTTCACACATTATTACAATAGTCATAATTATTATCGCGCACTATTATATTATTATTATTATTATTATTATTATTTTGCTGCGACTTCTTAATACGACACGGCAATGGACACGTTTCGTACAGAGTTTTTTTTCCATAATATTAATAATAATATATGTATATTGTGGCATCCTGATTTCGATAGGATACGTCATAATGTGTGCGCGGAACTAAAAAACAAATTCGCTCCGTCATTATTGTAGTTATTACCGTAACGAATGTTTTTTTTCCTAAGCATAACCCAAATCACGGTCGACGGTACAATCGTAATAATATTATAAATATGTATGTATATATATATATATATATATATATATATATAACACTTGGAGTTGCAGCCCGTCCAACACCATAAGAGTAGTATTGCTACCTATTTAACATATTCAAATAAACAGCGTTCGTACACCACAATTACCGGAGTTATAAACACAACCATACCGCGGACGGCCATTGCCAATGAACCGGTTTGGTTAGGTCATGTTTTCCCGACGAGTGGGCAAAGCCATACTACGAGCACATTAAATTACACATTTGTTAACCCAGAAAACTAGAAAATGTGAAATTAAAACATCGTTATTGTTTTCATCGCATCAGATTGCGTTTTATCGTGGTGTTCCGCTATTATACAATTAGGTAGGTAGTTACCACCTACTTATTTGTCTTTATCTTTTATTACCATACTGTTCAAATAATAATGATTATAATATTATAATAATATATTCTATCGGAAGTGAAAACGTACCAAAATCCATATAATAATAATATTAGACAGGCGCGTGACATTTTAGTAATTGTTAGTCCAATATATAAATCGGAGATTTCTGCCGTTTTTGGAATATTTTCGTCACGGTTGTCTACAAAAGATCAACACACCTAGCACTTATTATAGTGACCGTTAGGTTTGCCCACAAAAAAAGAAGACTTGCAATCATAACCGATTATTTGGCTCATCATTTATATGGGCACAATACCATTTTCATCTGTAATACATTTAACCGTATTCGGACATGAGAAACCGTTTAATCATTTGAATAATACATATTAGGTATAACTTGTCATTTAAAAAAATATATAGGTAGATACATATTTGTAAAAATCGTCTTTTGTTAATGGCTATGCTTCACGAGCATCTACAGTTATTAAAAAATGTACCTACAGAAGTAGCTGTATAATGTGGGGGGGGTCAGAGGGGCCTGGGCCTGGCACAGCCAATCAGATGTGTTAGTGATGGTCTTATTATGGTCTGGCGTAAACGCAAGAGTAATAAAATAGCATAATAAAAACATATTTCCCCTCATCCTCCAAAAAAAATCATAGATCTGACACTGCGTACGAATAAGGATATAACACCTACGTAAGTAGAATATCAACGATTTTATGAATTTTTTTTTTCATGTTTCATTTATCACTTAAACTTTTTAAACGACCATAGGGTGCTATCTAATACTTACATATATCTACGTATTTTATCTTTTACTACCACTGTTGAAAATAATAATGATAGTATTAGTGTATTACTATCATATTCCGTCGGTTTGAAAAACGTTTCAAAAGTCTTATAATATAATATTAAACAATAAAATGATCCCATATATAAATAAATTAGAGGTTTCTGCAGTTTTTGGAATATTGGTTAATCACGGGTTTCTACAAAAGATTAATAGAGAACTATTATAATAACCAGTAGTTCTTTAGATTCCCTATAAATAAACTCGTAATCATAACTTATTTTTTGGCTATTTTCATCTATATGAGCACAACACCATTTTCGACTGTAATACACTTGACCGTATTCGACCTTAGGTACATAAGAAACCATTTAATAATTTTAATAACACAATAATAACTCGTCATTTAAATAAAACATCTGTAGGTATAGTGAGTATGTAAAAACGAATTTCGTTAATGATTATGGCTTAAGAGCGTTTACAGTTATTATAAAACGTACCAATAATTTATTATATTATTATAACTTGACGAGTTTCAACGATTTTATGATTTTTTTTTTTTTTATCTAGATATTTCACTTATCACTTAAACTTTTGAAAATACCACACATAAACAGGACTCTAAACAAGCTGAGAACCTTTGAGAAAAATGTTTTGGTTCGTTAACAAAACTATATATTATATAGGCGATCCTTATAATTTGTAAGCGGGCACATAGTTTTTATTCTTATTTTTCATTAACTTAACTCGAAATATACACTCGCTGACGACTCGAGCGTAAAGGCCAAATGTAGATACCTACCCTTTGAAGTACTGGAATATTTTACATAATATTTTATAACCTGGAATATTTTTACTGTTAGATCGTATTACACTGCGCACTTCAAAAGAGATGTATTTGCTTATACTTACACGTAAGCTTTTGTAAAAATTCCATAAATATTAATTAATTACATTTACCTACTCCGACCTTTATCCTTTCTCCGAGTGAATTTTAATCACGGACCATCATATAGTACACTATTATAGCTTAGCATATACTGATATACAATGTATAGGTCCGTTCAACGACTACATTTTGTGTTGCCTGTCCGTAATAATTTATCTTTGTAAATAATTCACGGTAAACACGAGTTCAGGTATAATGTAAGTTGGTATATTATAATATACCTCGTATGTAATAATGCGTTATTATACAACGAACCGTTGTCGTAGCCCGTAGGCTATAAGCCATCTGCAGTATATTTGAAGTTAAACAACCAAATTAATGAAACGCATAATCATAATATTGGATTTTATAATGCGACACGTTACGGGAATCGTAATTATATGGTTGCAGTAGTTGCGCACGCGCATATCGTCTACAGAATTACCTATACATTTTTTTGTTCATGCTGTGAATTAACAGTGTATACATAATATTATATCCAGGGTGATGGCCATCATCACCAACCATCGTGTTCACCACCATCATTTCATTTGATAAAGCACTTGTTGGATTTCAGGTTTTTAGAATTTCTAATCATATATTATTAAATGGACCACATTTTAATGGTATAAAAATCGAATTATTTAAAGATATTATATTATTGGTGTTAGTAGGTACTACCTACGTCAAATAGTTACAAAAGATGGAATTTTACTGCATTAAAAGACATAGTGAGCGGCATGCTTAGTGAACCACTCTGTGTACAGCGATCGGCTATTATTCACATAAAGCATATAATTTTATATAGGTTCTTCTGCTCAAACTGTAAAAACCACCAGAACGTTCTGCTACCGATTTTATCTTCAATTTTTATAATATTTTATTAGATGTGGATTCCATGAACACATTATAATAAGGTAATAACGATAATATAACCCAGTGTGTAAACGACGGGTATATAATATAGATAATATGTGTACTTAATATGTAGTTAGTTGTAGACCTTAAAGGCTTCAGAGAGTTTGGTATTTATGCTTTACATAACTGAAATTGAGTAATTCAAAATAATTGTATTTAAGCTGTCGGGAAAGGAGTCACTGAGGCAAAATGAAGATTGATCGGTGCCCATACGTAGCTTAATAAAGTTCAGTGTTTTAATACTATAATACTATTATAATATTATAGGTACACCTCAGCAATCGATACAATCAAAATATTCTCATAATATAGAATGTGAATATTTTGATAAGGTTACTAAATGTTATGGAAAAACCATAACTGTGAAACAAGTGGTATAATTATGAACAATTAGAGGAATTTAAATTACCTTTAGGACAGTCGAAAATGGGAGAAACCTCAAAACAATTAAACTAAATCCTCACCGATTTCGAAACACAAAATTTAAAGAACTCTGTATACTATTATATTAAAACCTATACGATAGGTACTACATATAGAACATAGACATTATACTCTCGTAACTTGCTAAATAATGAATAGAGGAAGATTCTGGTTATTGTCAATAATGTTATAATATTATATGAACACCCAACTCATTTTGGTAGTATCAGCAAGGTACGTCAGTATATTACAAACGGTTTCATTCTAATAATGGATTACAATATAAAATAAAATATTTATCACAATTAATTGATCATTATAATCTTCACAACAATAAGCTCCCCATAACTTATATAGGTATACAATTAAATAAATTTTAAACTGTGCTAATTAAATTACGTTGCGATATATATATGTGAATACAGCATTGACAATAAGCTACCACGAGCAAGCATTACACTGTAGGGCACGCGTACTTATGCTAGTATATATATATATATATATATATATATATATATATATATATATTTACGACCACAATATGAGTAGGTAATAATAATTATAATATTAATAACATATCATATTATGTCAATATTTTATTAACAATTTATATTATGCTATTTAGACGAAAAAAATTTGGTAATAATAATTATTTTAGTTATAGTTCAGATATGGAACTTAAAAGTTTAGGTGTGATCATTTAATTATTAATTTATATCGATCGTCGGGTGATAAATCGACGACCTATTGTAAAGCGTTTGTGTGCTGTTCAGCGATCAGCGTGAAATACAATACGCGATCGGATATCTATAGGACCCAGAAATGTGTGTCACGCTGCAGGGTTAGGTCAAAGTCATATGGTCTGACACTCTTATGGTTCAGGCTATATAAATATAACGATAATAATATGATATGAATTTATCGTCACGTGAAATCGCTGATCTCAGAACGCAGTGTGGCCATTATTTATTATAAGCACACAGCACACTATCACGATTATTTTCCATAAATCATAATAGTATACCTATATCATATTCACAATGCGTGTAAATACTATAATACCAGAGGTCTTCAATCCCCCCGCGGCCCACCTTGCCTAGTTTGAGGGCCCGTGAACACATTTTAAGCGTAGTATGATGTATTTTTTAATACATTATTTAAACACTTTACAATACACACGTTTTTATTACGAATGTGGCCCACAAGATTTTTTAAAAATAATAGGCTGCCTAAATCTGTTGA
>NC_042493.1:9206528-9212772 GCF_005508785.2 Acyrthosiphon pisum | reverse complement strand
TTTAGGTATAATATTACGGTATTTTACAATTACCTATTCAATAACTGCAATAATATGTCCGTGTACCTATTGTATGATATATAATCGGCATCGCAGTGAGTTGGACTGAAACAAATTGAGTTTTCGACATATATAAATGTCAATTTACTAACTAGCCACGTTTTTATTTGGGAATCAATTTAAGTTAACATAGTGATCTTAATTGAAATATTTTAATAACATTAAATCGTTTAAATTGAATGTGGTTATTTAAATAAATTTATGGGCGATATTAACGTTTGGAATTTGATCTACTTAAGATCATAACATCTTTGAGTCGATTTCGATATAAGTCATATTATTATATTATTATTTTAACATGCACATGGACGGGCGATAAGCGAATGCGATATTATTATTATGCATTATTATCATTACATGATAATATATGTTCATTATTACGTGTGCATTTCAATATGTATGTGATATATTATAATGTACATACCTAGGTACATCGCATGCATAATATAATATTTATATGTATACCTCCATTCAAGTACGAACACTCGCCGTTATAATATCAAGAAAAAAATCAAGCATATTTTAACGAATCCCATCATGAGAGCAAATGAGGTCATTTGAATTTCACGTAACGATAGCCATTTGGACAGATGAATGATTTGATTTTATGTGCATTATAAATCACTTTTATAGTACCCATATGATCATATTATATATAGTATAATATAAAAGCATATATTTTAATTCGAACGGTTTTAGCGTGTGTACACGAAATTGGATTCAGGAAAAGGAACCGATTTTACGAACTTAACAAGAAGTGAGTAATAATAACAATAATTATCATGTAGGCATGGTATAAGGTTTGTGTACCCACTGAGATTGGAACACCTACAGCTAGAAGACGTCATAAATACGAAAATATGTACACTTAAACGAAGAAAAACGAAAACTGAAAAGTATCACGCGAGTAAACATTATTTGAATTTCAAATTAATTTTTAACATACCGTTCGGTTGCATTTCTATTACGATAACACTTTCTAAAATAATAATATTATATTATATCGACGTATCGTGCAGTGCTCCGAGGACAAACCCGACAAAGTGCCATCGTGTGTAAACTATAAAGGTCAAGCTGGGAATGAAACATATTTACCGATTATTTCGAGGATAATCGTGAGTAAATTTTTAATTATTACTATCGATCGTCTCTAACCAAACACTGCGGCCACAAAAAACACACAATATATCCGCTGAGTGGGCCACTACTGAAATTTCGACGGCCTGTTTACTCGATAGTGTGAAGGGGAGGGGGGGTGTCTTCTATATTTTAACGAGTGACAAGTCACGACCGGGCAGACATTGAATAAATTATGAGATATGACAGATGTGTAGACTGTAATTAATACAAGACAATAATATATATTTTAAACGGTATTATAACATTATCGACGACCGTTTGACGAATGAAAAATTTAAATCGTGTGCTGTAATATGGCTTTCCTATGAAACAGACTGGCGTAGCCAGACATTTTTCTAAAAAAAAAAAATCTGTATTAAATTAACATTTAAGACTTAAATAATATTATATTACTAACCATAACAAACATATAAATTACTGCAGATAAGAAAATGCTATAAATTAAATATAATATTGTATTATTCAAGTCGTACCTATTATGTGACTATCTAATATCTAAATTCTATATTCATATTTGTAATTTAACTTCGGTGGTTTAAATTTTTGATAAATATAAAAATCATATGATATTAATATTTAGTGCTTTAAAGTTAAAATGACTCAAAACCCGAAAAAAAACTTAACTATTTCGTATAAATCGACTTTATCTTGAAGAATTATAATATCTATGTGTTAAATTTGAGAATATTGACGGCCATGTTTACGAAATAAATTTGTCATAATCTGACTAATATACCTGCCTGAACCTGGTATAATTTAAAACATTAAAATGTAAGCGTTGTATTATGGAAGTATATTATGGTGCTGAGTCATTATTGTTATAGAATTGTAAGACATAGGTCTACGAACACGACCGATTGAAAATATAATATTATTTTCCTCAGATAAATGAAACCGGAACCTTTGTTTATTTTTACTTTTTATAAAATTGCATTTTAAATGTGTCATATTAATATATTATTAGTTCTTTGAAAAACATACGATGTTATAATATTCGTTACTTCGTTGTTTAAATATTTAAAAACAATTTTTATATTTTGGTACCTCATCAGCACAGAACAATTACTTTTGTTTTAAACATTTTGTTATTACAATTCTATAATAGCAGTAATACATTCATGATGACATTTTTTTTACTTTTAATTTACACTTCAAAATTTAAACACCAATTCGTATCTTTAAATACTAAAACAGTAAGTATATTCACTAGAACTGGAATAATTTCTTATTGCATTTTATCAACCCAAACCCAAATTGGTACTAAATTTAGAAAGCTTAAACTGGAACCTACAAATGTTAACCTACCAAACCCCGGTTTCAATATTTATCTAAATAATATATTTTGCATATGAATGAGCTGAGGGTAGGTTATGCAACAGTCACGTGTGTATAATATATATAGGATTGGTAAGGTAAACGCTCTCCGGAACTGCAGGAGCACCTGTTTAATATTTTATAATGATGATTTGTCTATATGGAATACGTGATTTCTAACCAACTTCGACGTTTTATTATAGTAATAATACATCAATAGACATAAACATTTTTGAACGCACTCTTATTTTCACGTCAGAAATTTCGTTACCTAATCATTTTTATATACTGGCAGAGCGGTGTTTTTCCAATTGGGTGATATAAATAACCCCCCCTCCCTCCCATCCACGGAAGCTAGATCGATCAAAGGGAACAATATTATAATAGTGTAGTTTCAGGTGTGAGTGGGATGCACGGATGTGTGGATGAAAAAACAATTTCAAATACATAATTTTGTTTTCATTATGGCGGTATAGTGTGAAATGTAGGTATTATATTATTCGTATATCGAAATATTATGCTCATCGAATATAATAGTCTTCATCGCGTAAATCGTAATTGATTAAGGCCCGATAAAGAAATATTGGGGCCCAGGGCCCAGACAATACCCAGAGTGGGCACCTCAAACTTTCCATCCTTTAGTCCGCGTCAATTTAAAATTATTGTATAACTATAGTAATTTTTCTCAATGACGTATTTCTCTTTAAATTTAGCGAGGACGTCTAATGCGAATAGTTTCACTAAAAATTCAAATCTCCAACACAAAATACCACGCGTACAGTAGGTACCTATTACTATATAGTTATTACTCGCATTTTAACCTAACGGTTTTGTACGAAGAGATAAAATAATTATCATATACTTGACAATCCGACATACTATAATAAAACATATAATAATATAAGCGACATAATGCAAATAATCAATCTATTTTGTGTGCAACGTT
Source organism: Acyrthosiphon pisum (assembly GCF_005508785.2). Classification (NCBI taxonomy): domain Eukaryota; kingdom Metazoa; phylum Arthropoda; class Insecta; order Hemiptera; family Aphididae; genus Acyrthosiphon; species Acyrthosiphon pisum. The sequence continues at coordinate 9,209,312 of NC_042493.1, read as the reverse complement.
TTTAACGTAATTCGAGTGTTATTAAAATAGAATGTCACAGTCATACCTCATAAGCATGACATGGTAAAGGTACAGCAGCTATGGTATATTTCTCATACTTATAACCTACATGAATACGGTATTATAATATTGTATTGTATTATCAAATACGAGAAGCATGTACAAGTCACGTGCTGCTTCAACATCACCAATTGACAATTATGTCACAAGTATATAAATTAGGTATATTTTATTTTACTACTATCATATACATATATATGATAAGTAATACAGTAGAGTGAATTCATTTTTGCCAAAAAAATTGCATTGGAAAATATCATTGTGTGTACATTATAAGAAAATACTTCAGACATTTCAAGCATACCCAAGAATAATATTTTTAAATTACAACAAAATAACTAAAATTTTTTAAATATCTAAATTCATCCGAATTTGAACTTAAAATATCTATACAAAGAAACTGTGTTTATATGTTATATGGAAAACTTTGATTTAAATTTTCATTTCTTAGCTAGGTATACAAGTTGAACATTTTATATAATTTAAACTACAAAATAATTTGAAAATGTTCAAAATTTTGATGAATTTTGTCAAAATTTGAACTTTAACTTCTTATAAAAATCGTACTTATGTACCTTTAATATTTTTTAATTGCCATTAAAACAACTTAATATGAGAATTCTTGCATTGCGCAATTTCCAATATTTTTCACCTAACAAAAATGTTAGTGGCTTTTATAGAAAAAAAACACGTTTTCAAATTTCAAATGTCTATAATTATAACTCAAAACAAATCAAATTTTCGTGATTTTATGAATTTTGTTAAAATTCTTACTTGAGATGCTCAAAAAAAATTATTTTGGATTTACTCACACATTTTTTTATAATCTTTTTAATTTCCACTAACAGCAACTATATATGTTAGTATGTTAATGTATAATTCAACAACATTTTAAAAAAAAAAAATAATAAAAATCGAAGTCTTCTTATGCCCATTATAAAGAATAAACAGCTTAAAATGAGTAAAGATATTTGGAAAATTGTATGGTGTATACAAAATGCTGATATAAATATTCGGTGAAAATTTCATGTAGGGATCTACAGTTAGGTTATGTGATGACACGGTTAGGTGATGACAGTCAGAAAAGAAAAAGAAAAAGAATCGCATCATTATTAAATCAATATATTCTTTCACTCCACTCAGAGCCTAAAAACCATTTAAAACATATATCGTAATTATATATTTTAAAATATGTGATAAATCTACTGTGTAAATAATATATTAAATAATATAGCTAATATCATAGTCCATATATTATAATATTGAATGCTAATACTTACAAATCAAACCAAATTTTAACTTTTATCTCTGGACAGCGGCTCACAGATACAATATAATCATTATAGAGGTATAACACGAATAATATAATATACTTTTTTTCTTTGTATTTAAATGATTTTTGCTCAAAATCAGAACTGTGATGATTTGGAGGGGGGGCACGACTTTAATGTAATCGAGATAGTGACACGCGATCCCCTTTTTTCCGATAAACGAGTTATGTGAACGATGACGACGGTGAATATTGTTCAAGACTTCACGGTCAGCCGTATTTTGCATAACTAAATGTAATTGTTATTATGTTATGCCTACGTACACAATAGCGCATTAGGTCAACGTTTTTTTTTGTTAAAAATGATTTTTTGTTACATGAACAGACGTAATACAGACATTGTTTTAATGTCTACTTAATGTGAAATTTCAGATGTAAAAAAAAATATTTGGTTAAGTCAAGTAGTTTAATTTTTTAATTTTTTAAAATATAGATAGGTGTTCTAAAAAATATATTAAATTATAACATAATTTATCAACATGTACGAAATTCGATGTATGCAATCATAATTTATCAAGCATGCTAACGCTATTTTTTTCCTTTATAATAATAAATTTATCAAGACTCTGATTTTCATAATTGTTTAGTATATATTTATAGATAATATTAGGTTACTATACTTATAGATTTTAGGTCATTTTAAGAGTGTCCTGTGGTGGTACAAACTCTTTTTCAAATATATTTATTTATAAATATTGTTATGTAGATAATGTATTTCGTAAATTTTTATGAATATAAATCGAAACTATATACTATATAGTATATAGAATAGTTTATCAAACTATAGCTTATAATTACTAAGGAGTAAGGATAAATTAAAATAGGTTAAAAAGTTATAGATGCGATAAGATATGATGATTCGAAAATAATAACTATAAAAATTATTATTTATTTATTAAAATGTTATAACTTACTAGCTGAACCCGTGCACTTCGTTGCCCATTAAGTGTACCAATTATATGTGACTCAAACTTTGTTCAATTCGTTATTTAATATTCGGTGTATGGTTTCAAAATTAATCTTAACTTTTCCGTTGCCCGGAATGAAAATTCTGGTTCGCAGCAGTACATTATCAGGTAGGCAATCTACCTGCGTAGATCGCAGACCCTGTGCTATATGTATACGTTATAGTGTATGATTTAACTCTAAAGTATCAAAGTTATAATAGCGAACATTTCAACAGCCCCCCCGCCCCCAAAGTTTTTTTGAATTTGTCCTAAATTCTTTATCGCACAAATTCTGAAAATATTCGCACAAAATCACACAAATTCCACACTAATTAATGGTGAAGAATAATCAACGATTATGTAACTTGGGGGGGGGGGGGGTGAAATGTACGTGAAGTTATACCAAGTTTTTCGTATTCTACCTATGGTGGATTGATATAATCAATC
>NC_042493.1:9203606-9206428 GCF_005508785.2 Acyrthosiphon pisum | reverse complement strand
TTTTATTCCTGTGAATAGCATACATTATATTACTATAGTAATTAACAACGGTATGCCCGATCGACGGTCGTCATTCAAAATTCAAATAATTTCGTAGGTCTTCAAAAACGTTAAAACATTTATAAACATACTAATATACCTAGGTTAACTTGTCAGAGTTGAGTTATATATAATTTAAAAATTCAATTTCATTGATGTAACGTAACATAGGTATAATATGAATAATACAAAAATACTGAATAGGGGTCGAGTATAAAAAACTGTAAAAAAATTCAACTTCATATAATAATAATGTTCATGATATGTATCATATGTATCACACATTTTTAGATTGTATATTACATACTGTTAACAGAATTTTAAATTTGTTCATAGAATGATGAGGGTTAACAAAGTATAACCATAAGGTCGGGTAAAATATGTCATATTATATCTTAAAATCTCTGAGCACACTACTAAATATATTAATAAATATATACATAAACATAAGAATATTATAAAAAGGTATTATTCACTGTAAGTCCATTATTATATTTTATCATATCTCATTCATCTATTATGGATACTGAGCGATGAATGTATTTATTTTACAATGAAGTGTGTTTTTTTTTTTTTTTTGTGTTTTTCATCACCATTCGATTTTAAACTTTGTGGGTAAAAATTTGATACAAACTAGTTTGTACTTTAGAGTGTTAAGAGTAAAAAATTCTTAATACTTTTCGACATAAACAGGAAAATCTAAAATTTTAATACAAAACCAGTATTTAACTAAAAAAACAAATAACCTCTGATACTTAAAATTTTAATCAAATGTCTATATTAGCATAATATATTATACAGTATGATTGAATTTTCTATATATCTTCTAAATATTATAGTAATTTAATATTTAAGTTTTTTTTTTTTGTTATTTTTTCTATAAATGTCGATAAAAACTGTTTCACTTGGTCAAAAATCTTGAAAATTTAATATAAGATTCCTCTTATTATGTTGTTATTATCTATGGCTATTTAATAATATTAAAGATACCATTGTAGTCACAAGATACAAATCATAATTTTTTTTTTGCGAGAAATTGAAGTTTAAATTTTAATAAAATTTGATAAAACAATGAATATTTGCATATAATTTTGTAGTCAACAATTTTAAAATATTTAACTTTTATAGTTTAGGATTGAAAATATTAAACAAATATCCTTATAAGCAGCTCTTACTGTATCCTAAAAATCTAAAATATTTTATTAGAATTGTTTTTATCGACATTTTAAGTTAAGATTTGTACCGAAATTAGATAAAATGTTTAGTTATTTTGTTGTAATTTAAAAATATTCTTCGTAGGTACTTTAAATTTGTAACGTACCTATATTACTATATTTTATACACACAATAATAACATTTTCTGAAAAAATGAATACAACCTACCATATTAGTGATAGTAAAATAAATTACATTAGTTGCAATATAAATAATATTCAATAAAATATACTTAGTATTATATAGGCTGGCGCGCATAATAATTGTTCGTGTTCAATGATTTATCATTGAATTCAAATTAAATTTAGAAGTTACAGCTAGTGACTGTAGGTACGTTATTCTGGCACCCCTTAGTCAGAATTGTCTACAAAAATTATATCATTAGTTATTAACAAAATCGTAACCATTCGTAACCACAAATTCGGAATTCGTAATTTGATTTTCAAAGTGAATATTTATTTATCTCCTTTGACTTACTCCTCAGTCCTCAATAACGACGTGGACTAGACAATTACTAACTGTTCGACAAAGTGATTATCTACTTCTCCTTTTTTTGTTTTGATATCTGATTTAATTTTTTTAATTTTTTAATTGTTTTCAATAAATTGTAGCAACTCAAATTCTCTGAGATTTAAGTAAAATAAAATATAAAGTCATCCTAATATTGGGTCGATAAATTGGTGCCCTGAACAGTAATTTGTATATAGAAATAGAGTTACGACCTTGTTCGCCTGCAGACGTCAATGATAGATAATATCATCGTATTCATAATATGATTGGAACGATGTCTATATAATTTACCACTTTCCACATTATCAGATCCAAATTAAGTCTACTCGGGGCCCAGAGTTTTTATTGGGTCCCTACAAAACAATTTAGCTATTAAAACACATTGCTTATTATATTATATAATGCACTTAAAAAAAATTTAAGCCCATTAAATGTAATAATTTAATTTATTTACTGTCAAATAATATAATAATTGTATTATACATAATATTCAAGTTCAATAAAAAAAAAAAAAAAAAACTATCACGCTTATAAAATATAATATTATAATAATAATGGTTTCCGCTACACGATAATAATAATATGTGTACGGATTACAATAAAATATAATTATTATAACAATTTCCGGCACCCGAATGCCGACTACAGCATAGTGGAATTGTCACATCATCTCCTCACGTATATTATAATATAATAACGGGTGTGCTGATAGGTAGGTAGGTATTATATTATTATTGCAATATAGGTACGCGTAATACGTTACAAGCCTAGGTATGTGCGAAGCGTGGGTTACTTTTGGCAGCCGGAATCCAATAATATATAATGACGTATAATAATAATAATAATCTGCAGATATCCCTCCGAACTACGCGCCGTCGTCTCTGTCTGAGTCCGCCGACGAGACAATCCTCCGGTAGCATTATTATAATATTAATAAAATAATAAATTCTTATTTACTCTGCCGCAGCAACTCGTTCTCGTTCGCATTATATTATATTATTATAAAGGTATCTGATGGTAACCGCCGCGCAAAAAACTCGTTTCGAAACGCAGGACGT
>NC_042493.1:9193311-9203362 GCF_005508785.2 Acyrthosiphon pisum | reverse complement strand
GGAAAATGGTCCTACCTTAAGTATTCAAAGTCAATATTAAAATATTTATTGATAAACCATTTTTAGCTGCATGGGCGCCACTCAGAGTTGTTAAAAAACACGTTTAAAAAAAAAAAAAAAAACAAAAAAAACTGCGTTTTAAACGTTTTTTAAAGATTGTTTTTCTTACATGTTTAAAACCTATTAATAAAATCCTATAAATGATTATAGTAAATTAGGTAATGATTTTTGTGGGATATTTTAGTAATCAAAGTTGAACACAGTATTTCGTTTCAACTGATATCTACATCGTGATTCGTGATTATTATCATAGAACGGCTTCTTACAATTTGGTTTACAGTATATTATACATTAATTTAATGTCATTAAATAAGATGGATGTAACTTACATCATGTAAGTACAGATTTGAGTAAACTAAAACTAGATAAATTAACAGAAAAACATTTATATTATTAATTATTACAGATAATGATAACGAAGCAATGACTGATGTGATGCTATGGTAGTAATGTGTATGGATGTATGGTACTATAAAGTATAAAGTATAAGTATAAATGTATAATACATTTTAAATATAATTAAGGGGTTCTATATGTTTGTCAATAGTCAATAGATAGGTTATAGGTAGCATCCCTCGGCAGTCATCAGCCATTGTGCTATTATTATTATTAGGTCTTACTTACAAGTTACAGGACACCTTATTTTTAGACTTATTTGTTATTCATAATCATGTCGATTTTGATAAATTTTGATCAAAATAATATGCGTGTGGTAGAGCTTATTTTAAGTTATAGGGTTTTATCTACAACAATTAGCCCTATTGCTTTGGATGCCATCGTTTTTAATGTTGAAATCGTTGATTTTCAACAAAAAAATTTTTTAAAAAAAAGTATCCCGCAGAGTAGAAAAAATCTATAGGTTATTTTGATTTAAAATTTACTATAAATATTGTTTTAAACACATGTTTTAAACATAACAACCCTGGCGCCACTAAGTGTGGTCTAAGGCTAAGGTGTGCTCAGCACTCCAAAATATTTTTTTAGTACCCAAAATATCCTGATTAATTGTGTACTTAATATACTAGTGCATTAATTTCTATAATGTGATGAATAAAAATTTACTACGAACAAGGACGAGGGTATATCGGCATGACAAAATAATGGTTTTCAAACTCATAACTTTTCATTAAATATATTTAAAAAGGCTTTACTAGTAAATTAAAAACTGAATATAATATTATTAATAAATGTGAAACTGAAGACAGGAAGATTGCTTTAATATAAATAGTTACTTGTTATTAAACTTTTGTTTAAGTAATTAATTATGATTATTATTAATAATATTGTGAATAAGAGAAGAAGAAAGTCCGAATAATAGTAATTCGTAACATAAGCTTTGTATAATTTTAGCATTCACAAAATGTAAAATCAGGTTCACTTATTCTGTTTTTTGATGTTTCAAAACTTATGGGTAGTAATAAGCATCAAAATCAGACATTTTTTTTACAATATATATTATTATATTGTTTATTATTATTAGTTATTACTTACTTATTTTAATTTTTAACGTATTTTGAGATTTATGACACAAATACAAGAGTAAAAAAGACAAAGGGATATGGTTAAAAATTACATATAGTAGTGGGTCCCCACACAAACATGTTCAGTGGAGCCCATTATCTTTTTGGAGAATAAATAAAAAAAAATAGAACATACCATAATAATCTAGTACCCACTTTCGCCTTTATTACATATTTTAAATTAATTGTTGGTTACTGTTTAAAGTGTAGTACCTGTAAGGTTGCAAATTATATCATTGCAAAGTTCTTTTTATCAAGTGTCAACGTTAACGCGTAGGTATATAAAATTAACTAAGAATGAGTAGGGCATGCCACCGTATTTAATATTGGAATTTGGAAAGGTTCCTATAGTTCAAAAGTACCAGCGCCATTGCATGTAGTCAGTGTAGTCGACAAGAGTCACATTACTTATTGTGAAATATTATTCCCTTCGATTTACTGATGTAAACTCAATAAGGTCGCACAATACGATACACGTGACTATTAAAAATCAGAATATCGTCTTTAATTTGTTTTTAATACTTAGAAACGCAAAGAATTTATACAATCCTATAAATAATAAATTGTTCATAATCTAATAATTATCGTTATTAGACCTTAGACGTGATCGAGTAAATTAACTTGTAACAATTAACACAGCAAAAGTAGTATCAATTATAAATAGTTGATATCATCAGATTAAACTATTTTTTTAACGAGAATATAATATCGTGTTGATTTCTAAAAATAAATATCGTATGCACCAATGCATCATAATATAATAATGATAATATAATAGGTAATTATAAAAGATACAAATCTAACAAAGTTGTTTCCAAAGATTTGTAAACTGTTATGTACTGTGTACACAATATATCATTATTTATACGTCATTAATATTATATATGTTTTGTATTAATATTAAGTTTACATGTTTTGGGCAGTTAGCTGAAGATGAAATCAAAATAATTTACGACTTGGCTAGTGTCCATATTAGAATGAATACCATTTACTGTATGTGTATAGGTAATTGAGTTGTAAGGTGTATATTATGAAAATTGAAATATTTTTATTTTTTCAGGCTTGGCAAATATTATTTAAAATTTTTGATTTTTTATAACATTTTCATTGATACAATCCAGAGGTATAATTATTGCTTGATATCATAAATTTATAAACGTAACATGGAACGGGATATAACCAAACCCGAATTAAAACTATAAGTAGTATTAACCGTTGAATTTAAAATCAATTGTAAAATAACTTATAAGTTATTACTAATAATGTTCAACTGTGGGGATTGTACTATAGCTGCTGTCGAGTTGCAAACTACCAAAAATCAGTATTTTCTCAATCGTGTTAATTATATTATAAGTATAACATTATACTCAGTAATGGCTTTAGGTTCAGTATTTATAACACAACTCGTCACAAAATACATAATAATATTATTATTTTATCAAAATAGATTTGTTTTGAATTCTGTGTCCGTCAATAAAATAAATATAAGACATTATTCTGGAAATGTATTACTTAACGATAACACCGCGTTTATCTTCAACGAATACTATAAGGACAAGAAAAAAATGATATGTCAATATAGGTAGGTACTCAATAGTATGAATAATAAAATTATAATATACAATTATAAACGAGACTCAAGAACGTAAATCTCAAGGGAATAAAAAAAAAATCGACTTATGTATACATCAAATACATATCTTAAAGACACTTCAAGGGACAGGCAAAAAATTCGAGTTACCATCGAGGTTTTCGAGTTATTGCGAGATTCGAGTTATCGACACTCGATTGTACTATCCATTTTTATTTAAAACCTCAAAAGATGATTTATTATTATCATTCTGCACTTGAACCGTGGATATTAATTCTACTATTGTTTATATTGACCATCATTTTTGGTCCGGAAGCGTAGTTATTATTGTCACGTTTGTTCGATGTAATTTTCGCGAATGTGCAGAAAGTGACGGTCCCAAATCTCTGTAACACACCGCTCGTCTGAGCAGCCGACTGCAATTTATTTCGTGCGACAATTTAATCGCACAATAATATATAATAATGTAATATCGATGGACGCGCTGACATTAATAATTTTAGTGTTCGCAAATGTAGAACATACGTCAGTAATTATTAGTTTCATCGATGTCAATTACACGGATAGTCACGAGTGAGCACGTACGATATATTAATTTTTTCGTCTTGCGTTTTACGAGCGAACGGTTTTTTTTATTATCATCATCATCATCATCATCATCATCATTATTATTACTATATAAATCTGTTGTAGGTATTCCGACTCGAATAAAATATCTAATCATCAGGTGAACCTGCGATGTTGCGTTTTTATATTACAATGATGAGTGTTTAAAATGATAATTACTCAATATCGTACAGGTACCTATATATGCATGTAATTGTTAAATCATTATACACAAAACCGTCATAGGGTCAACGGTATGGATTTTTGTTTATCGAGAATCGAGTGCTTAACGTTTACGAATAAAAAATATTCGTGGGCTTTTGTTTACTGGGTAAGGTCTTATTGCACTTATTTTGACAAAATTACACTTGGGAAAGAAAATGGTAGGCATTTCGTTCGAAATTCACATTGGTTCAAAAAAGGTAATTTTTGAATTACACTCATTCCGGCGATTACATAGTATGATATTACCTATTTATTAAAAAAATAGGTATATCAATGGACGGTTGGAAAAATTATAAATTTTTTCTATATAAGTATAAAGGGTATTATTTTTATTATAATAATTACATATTTGGCTGCAATTCAAAATGAATAATATAAAAATGTTTATTATTTTAAAATCAATAAACAGTGATCTAAAAATGAGGTATTTTTTAAATACGAGTATGTATAGAGCTAAAGTTTAAATATTAAAAATATGAATAATACAAATATGAAAATAATATGTATTTGCGTTTATATTCCTAAATTAATAATTCACGTTCATCTAATTGATGGACACATACATGCAATTTTCAAATAAAATTAGTATTCATAATATGAGCGGATTCGAACATTAATGTCTTATTTGAACATTTTGATTTAGGCAAGGAGTGCAGTCCAACAATCACCGTGTTTCTATGTACCTCAAGGTAATTACCTTAAGGTAATTTTAGTAATTACTACCTTGTACATTCGCATAAAGTTAATTAGGTATCTATCTGTGAAATAATGATTATATGTACTTACCCAGTATTTGGTGTAAAGGATTTAATTAAAAACTGCACTGTTACTATATATAGTGGTTGGCTATTGTATTTTTTTCAGCACAGTAAACAATGTATTTTAATTTTGCTCTTTTGACATAATAAAAAGTAAGGTGGTCACAAATTAAAAATTAAAAACACATCTCAGTGGAACTTACGTCATATTTTATTTTTTCCGTTCAAAATATGTACCCGCAGTAGAATTAACATGTTATCAATCCAACCCTAACATCGGAGGAATTTTCATGCACCCCTATTTTTTATGCCAAGCAGGATTGTCAAAGGTTACAATCATTATAATATATAATCAATCTATAATATCTAGTATAAGGTTATCAAAATGTATCGAATCGTGCCCCTAAACGCGTAGTTTATCACATTTTATACCTATAGCCTATAGCCTATATTTCGTATAATATTAGTGTCTTTTCGGGTCGCCTTGTGTCTCCCCCCCCCCCCCCCCCCAGTGACTTTGAATTCAAGCAAATGAGGTCACATGAATATTACTGCAGTCGTCGTTACCTGTAGAGGTGCTTGTTTGAGTGTGGCACGCACAGCTGGTATATATTACGTGTGGGATTTAGACGTTGTTGCGTTGAGAGTTGTAGAGACTTGTTGCTTTTTATTTTTGGAAAACGGCCATAACCCATTTGTTACGCGTGGCGGCTGTTGTCCGAGTAAAGATAAATATAGATCACTAACGTCATCGTTATACAATGTATGAGTATTATGAATTTTGGGCCCGGAAGTTCATATTGAGTGCCAGGTAACTACTGAAATACGCGTGTGAGTTTGTGCCATTGGCACCAATAGCAAATAATAATAATATGACAGACTAGTTACAATGCGATTTTTATCATAACTATTATTTTATCTAAACTAATAACTCAATAATTAACCATTTATTAGTGGAATTATAGCGATATTTATCGTTTTTGTGAATTATTTTATTAGCACAAGAAAAAAAATATCAAAAATATTATTATTATTGATTAGAAAATTAATCTCATTGATATTTTCGTTAAGCACCAAAACTCTTGAAAGTTTTGAAATTTATAGATTAACGGTTAGCTCTTCACATTGATATCTTCAACAATTTTAAAACCAAAAATAAATTGTTGACCTCATTGTTCATGATTAAACTTGTTCAACAGACAACAGGTAAACGAACAAATATTAAAGACCAAACTATTGAAACAAAAATTATTGGTCATAAATCAAATCTGATCTTCGGCCAAAAGTTTGATAAATACGCCATTTTTTCTCAAACGTATATTTAATTAATTTATTTGTAGTAAAGAAATCAAAAACTTTTAATGGTGCAAAATAATAAATGAAATAATAACATATTGAACAATATCTATTATCACCGTCGTCGGTTTTCTGTCAACTACCGTTACTGTATAGAAATATTTATTTGAACCGAAATTCGATCCTTACAACTTACCAGCGCAACAACAGCTGATGTACACAGATAAATTCGACGGGGCCGTTATCAATATATTAATGGCATATACCTAAATTAAATAGTTTATTATCATGAGTGTGTTCAGCTGCAGCGTGGCGCGTGAATGTGTAACTATTTATATTTTATCATTATTATTATAATAAATAGTTGTTATATATTATTATAGTTTCGTGTGCGTTTATCCCTTAATGATAACGTACAGAAAACTACATCGTATTAAAATAATGTGTTTGGCTGCGTATAATAATATTATTACACCTTTGTTGTAAATAATTGCAATCGGTTTCGCGGTCGACCGTCGTTACCGGCGTGGAGAGGTCGCGGCAAAAACCAAATGCGTAGTGAAGAGGAAGAAAGAGGAAGAAGAAGAAGAAGGAAAAAAAATAGTAATAAAAAACCACAACGCTCCGTGCCGTTTGGTACAATGGCGATCATGTTGTTCTTGGCCGTTGACACAGTTTCGGAGGTTTAGCGTATATATATATATATACATATTATACAGGTATTATACCTACAATACCCCCGCGGGGAAGGGAGAAAGTAGGCTGTAGTCGAGGGCAATGCACTGTGAGCACAACACGGACGACCGTGTGCCGTCGTCGTCGACGTCGCCGCCGCCGCTGGCACTGATGTTCGCATGCTATTATACATTTATACATTGAGTGTGTATGTGTGTGTGTGTGTGTGCGTGCGTGTTATTACGGTTACCGGTATACACTCGTGTAATGGGGGAGGGGGCAGAGATTAGGTGCACGTACGATATTATATTATATGCTATTATCTCACTCGAAGAAACTTTCTTTCCGCCGGAAAAGTCCGACCGGCGTAATTTTTACTGTTACACTTCACGACCGTAATTACTAGCACTTCGTGGATCGAGCGCTACGAGAGGTACCGCGTCAATATACATCGCACATAATAATAATATGGTATTATGCTATGGAGGTAATTACTGCTATGGGCAATAGAGTCACGAACGATCGTGGCCCGCGATTGCAAAGGCAACCGAAATATTACAATATACCTATAACACTATCGTTATATCACAGGTTTCTCTTCAATATTATTATTAGCGGTGTTCTATGGGCGCGAACTGTTCGACTGCCGTACATGAACGATCCGAGTATCGACCTAACGATTTTTAAAAAAAAATATATATTCGAATCGAACTTTGACCTATGATGTGGCAGTTGGGTGCGTATATCGACCTTATAAAATCCATAAGCAAACACATTGTACATTAATATATCAATATCGTTATACCAATAATACCAGAATTTGTTATACCAGAATTAAAACCCTAGTCTTGATGAATACGAGAAACCCGTTGACAATAAATTAGATCAAACTGCCACAAAATATGTCTGAAAAGAAATGTCCCAGGTGATGTGAACGGCAAAATGAATGCAATCAACTTTTTTTTATGGCTCGAAAAGTCATGGATTCAAATCCGAGAATCGTGCGTCAAACTGAAAAAAACAGTGACCGTATAATTTGGTGTGTTGGCAGTCATCGGTATAATAATATAATATAAGAACTAGCTAGGTGACGTTCCGGTAATGGGAAGCACGTCAAAAACCGGACAAAGTTCATCCGCACGAATCCTGCGGTAGATCGTGACATGCTTCAGACGATGTCATTTAAAAACGATTATAGGTCAAAATATATTCGGAAAACATTTACGTCAAAATAAAATATCTACCTATACTATATTGTACAAATTTTAAATAATAGCAATAAAAATGATATAACATCTTATAAGTTATAACGGTAATTACAAATCAATAATCGTGCATAAATAACGAATGGAGCACTAAATATTGGCGTGGTAAAAAGTTGAAAAATGTTAATAGTTGTTGGGTGGGGGGAGGGGATGTGTACGTGAAATGTACAATAAAGGTGTAAGAGTGATACTACCACAGTATCACACGATAGTATTATTATTGTTGTTTATATGATTGTCGTCACACACATCTAAACGGGCATAGCCGTTTTCGACCAAAAACGTACCCTTCCCTTTTCGGCCGATTCACTTTTCGACCAAAACAAAAAGTTTTGTAATATGATATGTAAAAACATACCAAAATATTTCAATATGTTATTATTTTTATAAAATATTATGCACAGTGTGACATATTAACGCAAAACTAGTGTTAATAATAATAATAGGTATTCTTATATTTAAATTTTTTTTTATATTTTATTTTACAACATTTTATGAAACTTATACTTTAAATAATTTTTAAAATTATAATTTCCATAATTTTACAAAAATTATAATATACTTATTAGTTTATTATTTTATATATTATACATATTACTATTGTACTTAATGATTATTGACAAAAACTTTAAATTATTATAATATTATAAATATTTATTTATATATTTTACACATTTTATACAACTTATACTTTTAATAATTTTCTGTAAGTATAATCTAAACTCTAAAGTATATAATAGTAATTATTATCAATAATATTTGCTATTATATAACAACAACTATATACTTATTAGTTATTAGTTTATGTCTTAATATTATATTATACACATTACTATTATACTTAATAATTATTGACAAAAATTGTATATTATGTCATTCTTTTTATAAAATATTATACACAGTGTGACATATTAACACAAAACTAATGTTAATAATATATAGGTATTCTTATATTTAAATTTTTTTTTATATTTTATTTTACAAAATTTTATGCAACTTATACTTTAAATAATTTTGAAAATTATATTGCTATAATTTTACAGAAATTTTAAACCAATTATTTTATTTATTTTACATATCATATTACAAAACTTTTTGTTTTGGTCAAAAAGTGAATTGGCAGAAAAGGGAAGGGTACGATTTTGGTCGAAAAGGGAATAGACGTATTTTTTAAATTTGGTCGAAAAGTGAATCGGCCGAAAAGGGAAGGGTACGTTTTTGGTCGAAAACGGTCTCGCCCATCTAAACATATCAATAATGTAAAATATAATATACATAATAATTAATAAGTAATAACTATACATGAGAAACCCATTACCCATCTAATAATCAATCGACGATTTATATCTTGTTAATATATATTTTTCAGTCGGTACATAATATATATATTTTTAAACAAAACTGATCTTTGAATTACTGGCTTATTTAAACCAGTCAACTTTAAAAACAGCTATTGTAATTTCGAATTAAATCAAATTGAATTAAAATATATAAATTAACTCATTCACTATTAGGGTGTATTAGACTTTTGATCGACTCACTGATGGTTAATGTATAGTTCCACCAATAAAAATTTTCCACCTGATTAGTCGATTATATTAAGTTCGTGTTTGAGCCTAGTTTTTTTTTCAACTATATACTTATCGGCGCAACCCATTTGCGCCCGAACCCATTTATCGTAGCCCATTTTCGCCCCAAATCATAGCCCATATGCGCCCGATTCAGATCAGGTGAAAATCGTGCAACGTTGCCATTTATTGAGTATATTGGCGTGTAACTATAAAATCTAAAATAATATTTGATCGTTTCCCAAGCTAATCGAAAGCAATATCCAAATCGATAAAGATAATAATATTTTGTCGTTAGTCGTGCTAATCGAAATTGTAAAATCCCAATCGATAAAGATTATATTATATAAAAATGCATTTATCAGTTGTATTTTATGTGTCAGTTGCATCAGTACATGAATAGTGAGTACTACTATAATGGAATTTTATATAACTATTTCAAGTAAACAAAAACTTTGTTTAGTTTTTCGTTATTTTAAATATCACG
>NC_042493.1:9190358-9193261 GCF_005508785.2 Acyrthosiphon pisum | reverse complement strand
AAAAACGATTCAATTACTCCTGATGAAGTGCTGGTTGAACTATCCAATAAAAAAAGGATACTAGAATTTTTATTATAAATAATTAATAATATAATAGGTATATATACTATTCTGTACATACTATGTGCATATTAAATAGTATTTAACTCCCATGAGTTATGTAAATCTTTGTATTTGTTTTGTTATTTTGCCTATTAATATTTATACGTGTAATGTGTTTGATTGTTAGGAAAATAGGTAGTTTTAAAGAAAAGGTTTTAGTGTTATTTTTTTTAACCTAACCTAACCTAACCTAACCCCCCCCCCCCCCAGAGCAAATTTGAATGTACGCCACTGATCGTCGCTGATACTGCAACAATACGTATCTCAGTATTCATGATTTTACAGTAGAGCCATAAATACGTTGTGTTATTACACAGTGTTTGATACATGTTTATTATGGTAGTAATTCACATTATTCCAAATCCAATATTGGACGAGGTAGCTATTTCATCTCACTTTACTGGAGTACCTACACTGAAGCGGCGCAACCCATTTATCGTAGCCCATTTGCGCCCCAAATCATAGCCCATATGCGCCCGATTCAGATCAGGTGAAAATCGTGCAACGTTGCCATTTATTGAGTATATTGGCGTGTAACTATAAAATCTAAAATAATATTTGATCGTTTCCCAAGCTAATCGAAAGCAATATCCAAATCGATAAAGATAATAATATTTTGTCGTTAGTCGTGCTAATCGAAATTGTAAAATCCCAATCGATAAAGATTATATTATATAAAAATGCATTTATCAGTTGTATTTTATGTGTCAGTTGCATCAGTACATGAATAGTGAGTACTACTATAATGGAATTTTATATAACTATTTCAAGTAAACAAAAACTTTGTTTAGTTTTTCGTTATTTTAAATATCTCGTGAGTAGAACCCTTGTTTCTGGAGATATAACTTGGCGTTGTGTAAAAAAAACCTGTAGTGCGTATGTCAAAACCAATAGTTCAAAAACGAAGTTAACCGAAATTAATGACAGCCATACCCATGATCCGGAAACTGAAAAAAGTTTAAACTTACTGGACGTTCAAGATAGGTGTAAAAGAAAAGCGTGTGAATATTTAACTTTACGACCTAATAAAATAATACGTACAGAGCTTTCCACGTGCAGCACCGCTAAGCATTCTGATGTTCATAATATCAGAAAGTCTATATATCGAGAACGTCGAAAAATATTACCCCCAGTTCCTAAATCACTCAACGAAGCAATTGAACAGATTTCTAATTTAGTAATTTTAACAAATAAAAACGAAGAGTTTACATAATAATATGTTGATAATGTAAATAATATTATTTTGATTACATGTAAAACGAATTTAAATTTTTTATGCGATTTCAACTATTCTGATATTTTTGGTGATGGTACTTTTACTTATAGACCATCACATTTTTATCAAATGTATGCTATTCATATATATGTAAATGGATTTTATATACCACTTGTTATTGCATTTTTACCATCAAAATCATTTGAATGTTATCGGGCTATGTGGAACTTTATTTGCCATTTATGTACAAATAAATTACAAAAAAATTGTACACCATTATCAATCCATTTAGATTTTGAAATCGCAGCACACAAAGCATTTCTAAATGTATTTCCATACAGCAAAATAAGAGGCTGTAGATTTCATTTAGGTCAATCTTGGTACCGAAAAATAAATTCTTTGTCAGATCTTAAAAAATTGTACAAGAATCAGTCATGCGATATCGCTAAATGGTTAACATTATTTTTTGGGTTACCATTTTTACCGTCAAATGAAGTGGAAGATGCTTATTTTGATTTACAAAACTTAACTCCAGATTTCAATTTGACAATTTTATCCGAATTTTCTGATTATGTATTTAATAACTATATCATTGAAGGATGTCCATTTCCACCATCAATTTGGGCTGAACCTCCAACAGACGCACCTCGCACCACAAATTGCGCTGAATCATTTCACAAGCACTTTAACTCCCAATTTTATTCACCCCATCCTCCACTGACTAGCGTAATTGAAAATTTAAAACTTATACAAGTAGAATCATATCTAAAAATAAATGAAATCAAGAAGGGTAAAATAAAACCACGACGTAAAGAGGAAAAAGAAAAAAATACAACTTACTTATGAAGCGTGGAATGAGTACAGAGGAAAACACTTAAATAAAATAGAATACTTAAAAAAAATTTCTTATAAATTTCGGGAAATCGATTTATAATAACTATATTATTATTTTAATATTATTATAATTTAATTATTTTTTGTATTATTAACATTCTTATTATTGACTAATATGTATTATTTATTTTGATTTATTTTGGTTCTATATAAATTTAATTTAATGGATTATTAATAATATTTAAAATTTAGATGTATATATGTATATTATTGTAATTGTATTTATTAATTATTTTGATTTTACTTAAAAATGTTTCTATTTGAAATTTATAATTTAATGCAATATAAATAATATTTATATATATAATATGTATACTGTTTAGTATTTAACATTATTTTTAAAATTATTAAGGTAAAGTGGGGTAAGTGTAGAAACGGGGTAAGTGTAAAACCAGATGTTATCATGATCAGTATTTAATCTATTGATAGTGAAACTAGAAATTTGTCAGGTGATAGTTGCATTGTATAGTTCAATATAATTTGCAGCACTGTACTAGCATCTATCATGCTGTTATCACAAAATATATTTTTTTTATAAAAGTAGATCGTATTTTTCTATGGAAACGTGTTTTCAAATATTTTTTTTTGTCAACGCAAACATTAAATTTTGAATTTACGAAGAGGTAAAGATACTTTACCTATATAATGTTTACTTTAAGATTCACTTGTCTGTTTTTCATATTTGACATAT
>NC_042493.1:9167019-9190308 GCF_005508785.2 Acyrthosiphon pisum | reverse complement strand
GTAAAGAGGAAAAAGAAAAAATACAACTTACTTATGAAGCGTGGAATGAGTACAGAGGAAAACACTTAAATAAAATAGAATGCTTAAAAAAAATTTCTTATAAATTTCGGGGAATCGATTGATAATAACTGTATTATTATTTTAATATTATTATAATTTAATTATTTTTTGTATTATTAACATTCTTATTATTGACTAATATGTATTATTTATTTTGATTTATATTGGTTCTATATAAATTTAATTTAATGGATTATTAATAATATTTAAAATTTAGATGTATATATGTATATTATTGTAATTGTATTTATTAATTATTTTGATTTTACGTAAAAATGTTTCTATTTGAAATTTATAATTTAATACAATATAAATAATATTTATATATATAATATGTATACTGTTTAGTATTTAACATTATTTTTAAAATTATTACTTTTTTTTAAATTTTGATTTTACATAGGATTGTATATTTGTAAACAACAACGGCAACGTTGCATGCAAAATGGGCGCATTTGGGCTATAAATCAGGGTGTTAAGTTTTTTATTTTGGGCGCAAATGTCCATAACCCTCGGGGCGCAAATGGGCTGCTCTTGGGTGCAAATGGGCTACAGCCATACTTAGACAATTTATGAATCGATAAATTTTTTTGTATGTTCAGTCTCGGTTTAATACAAAATTTGATTATATTCGAACTAATTTAAAAAATAAGAGGTTCCAATATAACTATAGGTTCACATTATTATTATAACATGGAACTTTTTATATCTTACAAGTTACGCATACCTACGTATATGACAGAGTCATAAACATATTGTACGCAGCGAACTAAATTGAAGTTTAATTTTTGAATAAAAATGCACACCTACCTATCGGAAATATATTTAAAATAAATAAATAATTTGTTTTGTATGCAAAATATTTTGAAAAGGTGTATTTCATAACGAACGTTGACGTGAATAACAAAATAAAATTATAATACATTTGAAAAATGATTAAAATGACGTATAAATTAAATAAATATAGGTAGATATTATACAGGAATATACACAAACAAATTGTAAATGGCTCTGAAAAAAATGTTTTTCGTGTATTAAAAAACTCACCGTCCTCGGCGTTCATCAATTTATTTGAATCGCAACAACGTGCAACGTCTCAACCCCAAAAGTCATCATACTTCGGTGGAACAAAAATAATATTACCTTCAACAACATTTTTAATTTGTTCGAAAAAAAAATGTGTCCATCTTGTTATTTTTCATAAATGTTCAACATAATATTATTAAGTATTCGCCATTCGTGTCTTTGAACACTCAACGATCGTGATTCGCTGAAATGTTTTTACGGAAACGTGACATAATTTAGATACCAATAAAAAATATATTATCTGTAATAAAGGTAGGTTTTATGTTAAGTATGTATGAATACGATCTACATATTGTGTAACCTTATTGTAGAGTTCAAATGAAATGGCTCGTTTCCAACAAGAATATCGATTTTTCCTTCTATCAGCTATATCTATATTGAACTAACGTTTATAAAAAATCCTTAGAAGCTTCTAACAATATTCAAAACTATTAGAAATCGTTTAATTATTCAATAAAATAAAATAAATTTGAAAACTAAGGCTAAAAAACAATAAGAATTGGAAAAAAAACATTTTTCTATTTTTTTTTAGTGTCTGAGGAGAGAAAAATTATGCGCTTTTTACATTTCCTTCCCAAGGAATCCTTCACGAGCCATGTGTATATTTATTTTCAAATTGAGAATATACATTAATTATTATTGTTTATTATTGTTATTTCTTATTATAATTCTTATAACAAAATTTTTCGGATTGGACCAAATTGAAATACCTCGGATACCAGTTATTTATTAGTTAAACAATAATCTTTTACGGTCCATATAATACATATAGTACATATTAAACATTTTTATTATTTTAAAATATAAATTTTTAACCTAACCTTCAAGTATAGAATCCAAAATCACATAAGTCTTTTTTAGTTTAAATGGAAAAGTTAATTGTTTTTAATTTTTTTAATTATTTGAGATATATATTGTTTTATTTTAAACTCACAAAGCTTGTTATTTATTTTAATTGTTATTAGGTTCTGAGTAGAGCTAGGAAGCTAGTGGTTATACATGGCTACCTAAGTATAATGTATTAAGTGATGAACAAATTGCCTGTATAATATTATATTATATATAAACATTCAAACACATGTATAACATATTCTTTGTATTTTGATTGGTAGTTGTAAATAAAGATGAATTTCACAACCAAACGTACAACAGCGAAACTAACTTAATTTCAAAAAATGGAAATTTAATAAATTCAACAAGTTATATTTTGATACAGACATAATGATGTAGGTAGATACGCATTGATTAGACGACACAGCATGTGACACTTAAATTATAGGCCATTGTCATTATACCAAAGTCGATACAATAATATAGGAAGCTCATAACCCCCCCCCCCCTTGCATCCACGCCTGCTCTGCTGTAAGTATTGAGTGTAACTCAGCATTGAGTAAGTGACTGTAAATTGTAATGTAAAGCATTTTAAATTTTAATTCAATGATAATTCGATAATTGCGTAACTACGAAAACTGATTCTGAGCGAAGATGGTCTGTCAACATATAGGCTATATTACTAAATATATTTTATAGTATATTTATGTTGCATACATATCAATTATAGTAACCGATTTTACTTTTATATTACCGCATAAGGTAAAATAATAACAATGTTAAAACATAAAAAACAAAACCGTAGGCCACGCGGTGGTGTACGTCTCTCGCACGTATTGCGCGGGAGAAATCTAAGTCATCGGATGCGACAGGAAGGTTGCGGTCACTCCTGATGCTGTTTCGCCTGCTTTTACATGGGAGTCCTTGGTACCTATAATATTTAAGGTATAAAAATCACGACCTAACACGTTGTGACACATTTATGCAAATCGACAATTACGTTTATTATTATTTTCACTATCAATAATATTAGTTGATTATTGCATGTCCTGATCTTGAATGTTATTCGCTCACTGAACCTATAATAATTGATATCGTTATTATTATCAGACCCAGATCTAAGCAGTATCAATAAATGTACGTGCACGTGGTACCCGAAATGTAAGACCTCAGTGATATTATTAAAATTGTTTAATTGTTCAACTTTAGTACCTATAATATGTAGTGGTACGTTTGCTTCATTGACTGCCTTCATTTAAATCTATAATAATCAATATATTGTTACATTTTTATAATATTAATTATTTATTTTTTAATTTAATATTTATAATAATTAAATTATTACTGGTGATTATATTATATTAAGTTAAAAATTGTAATTGTATGTGGGTATATAGGGTACCTATTATTTTATTTTTTTTAGTATGTATAATATATTACCCAAGTATAACGTAAACCACCGACTGTAAGGTAATGATATTCATATTATGTAATGTCGATAGTGCCTATAAATACCATTCGGTGTTATAAAATATACGTCAAAAAACAAGAAATAAATCTATAGAATTATGATTTTTTAACTTATTATATTATTTTTTTCTATAACATATTATAATGTAAGTATTAGTTCAATGACTTCACATACTATGTATTAGGTATAAAGACCGTATGAATGTACACATTATAGGTAATTTATAAAGCTGAATGCAGTCGTCGTTTCTTGGCACGTGGACTCCTGTTGTGCAAATTCCACGATTACGCAGAGTTCCTCTATAATTAATAGTAAACCAGCAAAACATCAAGGCTGAGCATTAATTATTTAAAAAGTTAGAGTTAGCTTGAATGTTTAAGTTGGTTACTAAATTCAAGAGTAAATTTTTTCCAAGATTTGTAGTTACTATTCAGTTGATTCTCCATAGATTTCAAATATATTTGGATTTGTACAAATTTCTTTATGATAAAAATGCTAAATTGTAAACTATCGAAGTGTTGAATTCACTATTTCGGGATTCCAATAGGGGTCAATATAATAAAATATATAAATACAATTAATATAAACTATAGGTATTTATATAAACGACCATGTTGAAAATTTCAATTTCACTCAAACATATGAATTTTAACATTCACAGCAATAACACTATTATGGTATGCATATTATTATCAAGTTCAACGTTTAAATATACGCTGGTGCCGCGATCTCTTAAAAATTAACTAAGAAAAGTTAACCTAATTTATAATTTCAGTTAGTACTACCTACTATAGGAACTATATTTATAACAATGGATGGGCTCCTCTTGTGTAAATTATACTTTAATAACTATCATTTTGACTGTATCTATATTAGTGCTTTTGTGTGTTAATATACTTTTATCGAATTTATTTATTGTGATAAGTGGCTGAAAAGTAGGTAGCTGTCAACTTAAATTGCCTACCTAGTGTTAACACTTAAATTAAATTTTGCTATATCGACTAATACCTGTAACTCGTTACAAAAATATATAGTCAACTATAGCCCAACCTTGGTAATAACTAAATGAAATATGTATATAATTATATTATGTGTGTATACCGTTCGTACGCGATGGTCGATGTAGGTACTATTATAATGACGTACACTCGATAATATTATGATAGGTCCCTCCTATACATGCCGCTACTACTGTAAGTTGCAAACGACGCGTGTACCTACATGCTATTATATTATTATAATTTATATTTCATACTACCGACACCGTTCGGAAGAACGTTTCATTTCGGTCGAATTAACGGGAAAATAATTACTAGTTTAACGATTAGGATTTTTTTTTTCGTAATTAATTCATGCACATAAATACATAATATTGTAATAATATTATAAACGCTCTATCGCGGTACCACGTGTGCTCATAGGTACCCATTTGGGTGCGAAATCCTCGGCACCTCGTACACGCGTATTGCAACACGCCGTACGCATATCATTATTGTGCACACATAATTAATTATTTTGTATTTATTTTTTTTTATTAAAATAAAATATTATATTATACAGACATGCGTGCGAGTACAAGAGCAATTAGATAGAGGTTCACATACAATACGATGCATTCACACGGTATTTTTTAATAATAATTATTATATAATAGTAATTAGCAGAAAAAAAACGAAAAATTAACACCTAATTAATTAATATAATAATTTTTTGTAATAAAATATATATTTTAATATTATTTGGAAAAAAAATAGGGTGAACTACTCTAAAAATACTACTATAATACCACCTAAAAGGTCATTTAAAAGGAGCCCATCCTGCTGAGTAATTTTAATATTTTTTTCTTGTCGTCGGTATATTATATATTACTTTTTAATACCTATATCTGGACAATAAACAAAAAGTATTTTTACTTCAAAAACACGTATATAAAATATAAATTTGGTTTTGTGGTATAAAAATATATGTTAGGTATGCACAAAGAAAACAAATTTTCGTTTTTTTCATGCATATTTTAACGGGTTTTTGCGCAGAACATTTAAGCGCTCATAGTTATAATTATGTTTTTATGTGCTTGTAAGTTCCAAACCCTCGCAATAACGTGTTTGGAGTATGTTATAATACACGATTCACTGACGTTATCCGAGCCGCCCCGTGTAATGTAAAATGTTCAACAAATAGAACAAACTTACAATATAATAATATTATTATATGGAACAGGTACAAAATGTTTATGAATTCGAGATCACGACATTGTTTAAATGCTCGGTGAGTATTAAAAAAATGTATAAAACGGCGCCCTTCCGCGTGTAAATTGTGTTAGTTTTTTTTTATTTTCCACACGATTTTATTAAGGTCGAAGCCCTCATGCGCACACGTCACACCCGCGCGCGATGCCCACACGCGTCATCAAACGCGAGTAATATTATATACACATCATTCATCATGCACACCTCTTCGCCGACTGGTCCTCAGCTAGCGATAGAAATAATTTGCATGTTTGCAATATAATATAATATAATATTTTAATATTAGCTAATACAGGTAGGTTATAAAGTTACCTATATAGTACCTATATACTCGCACTGTTAGAAATCGGGGAACTTGGCTCCCAAAATATGTTGCCACAGCCACCCTCAAAACAATTGGGAAAATAATAATTTTTTACATACGATATTTGTCCATAAAAATGCGATGGTGAGTACGTAGATTTATATCAAAAAAATATGAATCAATATTTAAATATTTGTTTAAATATTTTTACTGAAAAAAATATTCCTTATTTTTCATACGAATGGTTTGCGTGGACGCAAATAACAACCACTCACTCAAGTTTACTCTAAGAAAAGAATATTTATACGTTTTAAGAAAACTATGTACTTCTAAAATGTCTATGAGGGTAGCAATCTGCAGACTTCTTAGTGTTTGAACTTCTGGGATCCAACGTAGAAAATTGTTACCTATGCTTAAACATAATATGCGTGACTCAGGTATTTAAAATGAAATTTTTATACATTTGCAGTAATCAATGTAAATAAAACAAATAACAATGTAATATAAAAAATTAATACAGTGGTTTTTATTGATTAACCCGCGAAAACTTATTATACAATATCCACATTTTATACAGGGGCCTAATTTCAGTTTCTTGGTTTTGATTTTTATAGTTGTGGGAAATGTTGCCCGATTTGTAGTTTATTTGGTTAAATAATGGGTATAATAGTATATAGATATTTAGTTGATCGTACCTGGACACACTAGCAAAAGTTAAAACAAATAAAAAATAGTTTCTAAAAAGAGTGACCAAATTACAAAATAGTAACAATTCGAATATTATAACCATTTACTTATGCTTAGTAACTGGTTCAGTTTGTAGTTCTATACAAAATAAACTGATGGTTTAACAGCAGGTTTGTAGGCAACGATGTTTTGTTAAAATTAAAGTACTTATTTTAATCACTATTATTCATAGGTACTATGTAGTCTTCGTGGTTATAATTAGTACAATACAGATAATTGTTTATTAAATCTAATAAAAAGGCGAAAAAGTTGATCAATATGTAACTTCATGTTAGGCTTTGGCTATTTTTATAATAATATAATCTAGGTATTAGGTATCTAAGTATCTTATATCAATTCGTTACAAAAATTTCCATTAGCTGTTAATGTGTCATATTTTAGTATTTATATTACTCTTATCTATGTGGTATGTTTCTTTGAAATGTCAACAATTTATGATTATTGGCTCAAAGTCATATTAAAATTGGCTGGCACTAAAATTTGTTCAACCCATAAAAGTTCTGGGTGCAGAGTGAGGCAAATACTCCCGTCTGCCCCATTCAAATGACACCCCTGATTTAATGCAATTAAATTTATAATATGATATATAACTTATATATTCAAATATTGTTACTCAAATATGGAAGAATATGTAAAACAAAAAACAACCATTTACTATAAATGTACGCATTGCAAAACGTAGACATATTATATATTTTGATTAGATTATTAATATAATTAATTAAGTGTAGAAGAATACAAATTTACATAAAAAATCATGGTCCTAATTATCCGTCACGTAATAATTGATTTTCGCGAAAAGCATGACGCTATTCTTATATAATCGCATTCGATCCGGCGATGTAAAAAATTTGTGTCATTACTTGGGGTGGGATTTATATGCAATATAAAATAGTAAAATATTTATTTAATTTTGTTGATATATTATGCAAACATAATCAAAAAAATGTAATAAAAATATGATAAAATATAGGTTTGTATAAGAACGCTGCAAAAAAAAAAACCATACCATAATATGCATACGTCCTATAAATCCTAGTGCTAGACTCATATTATTATATTCACAATATTTGAATACCTATTATTGTAAGTGTACGAGTATAATATGCCGTTTGGCATGATATGCATTTAACGTAAGGCCTAGGATGACAATTTTTTTCTGATATTTCACTCGTCTCGGCCGTCTCCACTCCCCACATGTCTAACCCACACGCTCGCGCGCGTTTACACCCGTCGCTGTTCGCTGACTGTACAGCCACACTCATATTATGCACGTTCGCGAACATTCTTTTCAGAAAATCATCATCGTTATTGTTATTAGTTTTTTATGCACTCGCCCAATTCTGCCTACGATCGTTATTATTATTATTGCCATTATAACAGTAAAAAAAAACTTCCGATATGGCTCTCTGGCCGCGATGCGTGGCCGCCACACACCAACGATGCGGCGATAGCTCGTGTGTGCCACAGTCAAAATATATAGTTTATATATATAATATAATATGTGTTTTGGGCAGTCATAGTAATAATATATTATGCGATATTAAATTATGTTATTATATACGAAAGAGTGGAATAATAACAATAATAATGATGATGACGATGATGATAATAATGATAACAGTAACGCCAAACCTAATGACCATAAACCGCGAGTACCTACGATACATACCGGTATAATACATATATTTTTATATTATGTATTCTAAAGTGTACAATACATACGTATATAATTACAGGCCTCGATTGGAAAATTATCACGTCCCGCTCATTAGGTCCGCGCCGGTGGTGCCCCACGTCATTATAATATTATTACAATACGAACATTATTGTGTGTCGTATGTGTGTACATGTATGTGTGTAGGTGCACACACCGAAACCGTAATTCGACCTCCGTTTTCCTGTTTAGGTTTTTTATACCTATGCGATGTATATATACCTATATGGTATATATACCTACCATAAAGCACGAATCATTCGAAACTCGCCAAAATTAGGTTAGCCGCGCGAGTCCAGGAGTCCTTCGCGGGTGGTTTTCGCAATGAACGCGGTCCAACAAGTCGCCGTTTGAAAATGTACCGACATAGGTAATATAATTATAATAATATAAACGTCCTCACCTGCGAATGGAAGTCTATGGTTGTCGATTTCTAAAATACCGTAGCGGCGTTCGAATGTAGCGGTGGATTTTACAATAATTAAGTTTTAAGTTTTATTTTAGCTAATAATAGTAACCAAATGTATAACTTTTCGTCTCTGGCTGACGTTATCGATCATGTCATAATTATTTAAAATAGTTTTATATCATCTATTAAATTAAGATTTGTAATTGTGTCTTATCTTATAAGTCATAGGATCTATTAATCTAGTTATTCTAGTTTCAATTGTTAATATTTTGTTCTTAAAAGCCCCAAGTTGTTAATTCAAATAAATAAAAAAATAAAATAAATAAATAATGTTTAAATTGACGGCAGTCACAAGACGGAAAGGTTTGACTTTTAGCGTACTATAGCACTGATTTTCTAAGCACAGCAAATGGTTTGAATATAAATCAATATTATCTACGGCGTATGTTATATTATTTTGTTGTTATGTCGTAGGCTCTTAGAGAAATTTTGTCTTTTTATTGCGAATAAGCTTTATTTTTATGATAGTGAAATATTATTTATAATAATAAAAGTATAAATCAACTAAGTAATATGTATATTATATTATTATTCAGTATAAAAATAATTTAACCTAACTATTTTTATTTATTTATTACAATAAGTGGTTTTTAGTGGCACCTTGCGGTATTAAGTTCATTTTTATTTATTTACAACCACATAATAATATGCATATCATGTACATGATGTTTTGGATGAACATTTTTGGTAACCATTAATCGCGTGCCTATATTGGCCACATTCTTAATGTAATCTTTTGATTAGAGGTTTATATGATAATATGCATTTATCCAAAGGGCCAACTACCATCTGCACTTTACAATAATCCTTATAGTCATCCGGATTATTGATAGGAAAAAAAAAATTAAATTGGGCTATCTCTTTAAAAGGAGCATAATATTGCTAGTATGCTTACACTTTCAAACGGTCTAGTATATTCTTTAATTTTTTTCCGAAATTGTAATTATTTTAAATTCAAGGTTTATATTATTATTATACTAGTTTAATATGTTACAATTGTGACTAATTATTATTATAAGATAAATTGTTCTCATTTTTTTTTTTTTTTGAGATTACCACTATTTACCAGCTGGAAGTAACTTTTGATTTCTAAACGTTTTTAGTTTCATCATAAAATAATATGTGACAAATCGTCTAAACTCGGCAGTAAAAATCGCCGGGAAGGACAGACTACAGCTGCAGCAGTACTATATACCTAAGTACTATTGTTGTGAGGCGATAATTGGCGCCACGAAGGCCAGCGCGGCCAATGATCTGCGCCGGATAAAATACGATGACGTTTATTATGTTTACGTTTTTTACCATTCAATGCCAATTTTTTTCGAAAAATTTTAATGTATCAGTTCTAAATGATCAGCGCTTGCATCAAATACAATATCTTCTTTCCGATGGACACCAAATAGAGATTTTTTTAAAGTATATAAATTAATATATTATATATTAGTCCAACACATTTACATATTATTATGCATGTGGTGCACAACATAAATTGCATTTTAAAATATTTTTTTATTAATTACGTGTATCCTCTTTTAAATGGCCATTTTAGATTTTCAAAAAATAAGAAATCAAATATTTTGTTTTCAATTTAAATAATCTAAAAGATTTATAAGCATTAATAATTTACATTGGTTAAGTATTTTAATTTAGAAAAATGTTGTCTGGGAAAAGCACGATTAGATCATGTTCATATATTTAAATTGTAGTATGCTATAATCTTATTAATATTCAGAAGTATGCAGATAATATTAAAATATTTAGGAGCAAAAATTTGGCAGGTGGGTTATAATATGTACCTATTATATTTGCTAATGTTGATGATCGATGTAGGTTCTGGTAAATTATCATTTAAGTAAAAATCAGTCGTTCTAACAGCACAGACGTAACTCCGCTGCAGCTTTCAGTCGCACGCCGACACAGCACGTGCGTTACGAATTATCAGTTACTTTATCTTTAATCTATTAGCCCTTGTGAGGAATTAAATCAGAAAAAAAATTATATCATGACTCAGATCATATAATATTTTATAGAAGAACCACCCGATGTCCATACATGGAAATTGTAGGGGTGTATGCCGAGTCCCACAAATATTTTACTAGCCCACCCCCCTCCCCCAAAAAAACAAATATTAATTGTGTAGTTGTGTGGGATAAAGCTCCGCGGCTCACATCGATATTAAAAATGTTAGTCTTATCCCCCTTTTGAAAAGTTTGCCATTTGCACATTGATAGTAATTTACAGCCACACACAATATGCCGATTAACAATTGTTATTACTTATTATAAAAACCATTCTACGAAAAGTTATTATAGTGTTAGAAAAGAAAATATTATAATTCTTCTCGGTCATTATTGGTCGAGTGTGTTTTCTACTAATTGTTGATATGACCTATGCCTATACATTTTGCTTATAGAATTATAAATGCAAACGTTTATTTTTCAACCGATTATTACAATTTAACGGTTTGATAGGAGTCCACGACCAATTTATTTATATTTAGTCTTAATTTATAATACTACTGTAGCCTGTAGGCACACACATTTTGAATTTGCTATATTTTCTCTATTTAATTCTTTCATTTTAAATTCTGAGCAGAGCAATGAAAGTATTAATTTCACAATGAAATGTT
This sequence comes from Acyrthosiphon pisum, assembly GCF_005508785.2. Taxonomy (NCBI): domain Eukaryota; kingdom Metazoa; phylum Arthropoda; class Insecta; order Hemiptera; family Aphididae; genus Acyrthosiphon; species Acyrthosiphon pisum. Next base: position 9,178,745 of record NC_042493.1, on the reverse strand, counting down.
TTTTTGTTTTTTTTTTTGTTTATCTATTATCGGCTTTTAAGTAATTCTAAAAAGGTTACAAGTATAATGAATAACTAGATCCAATATTGAATCTATTCTATTTTATATTTTTGTAAAATCATTTCTAAGGACTATCTATTATCCTTAGTATAAACATTGTAATAACTGGAAAACTTACTAGTTAAAATTATTAATTATTAGATAGGTACATAAAAATATTTAAAAAAAATATCCATTTAACAGTTGTTTATAGTAAGAAAGAAAGGCTCTCATTACATACCAATGCCAATTATCGTACAAAAGTATTTCAATAATTTGAAAATATGGTATTTAATTACATTTCAAAATTCCAAAAATCAGAATTTTATTTGAACACATAATACATTATTAAATGAAAAAAAATTTTGAATCGCCCTATACAATTAGAATTATAGTTGGTAGGTACATAAATTAGGTACCAGCATTGGTACCTATGTGTTTATGACTCGTAAATCATAAGTTTCGTCTCGTAATTCGTTAGTCAAATGTTTATTTTGTAAATAAACTGTATTCAACATATTCACGCATGTAAATTATTATATTTATTAAAAATAAATTAACTACGAATAAACCTTTTTAAATAAAATAATTAATCGTGTATTATATAAATTGCGTGCACAGGCACTAACAATTGTATTAAACATGCAATATATATATTTATGTATATTTTGTTCACAACTAAATACGATCCTAAATCCATTAGGTACGCTGGTCGATCGATGTAGTTAATGTATATTTTACAACATCATCACATGAAGTAGTGTTTAACCACAAAACCGTATCTTCTATCATAAAAAATGTTTATTATTGCATAGGTTCTTCATGAAACAAAATTGATTAAATTAATTTATATCTTATAACCTTCGTAATTTACTTTTTTGTATTATATTGTTATTTTCTGTACCCAGTTCTATGTATCACAGATTTAAAATGTGATTATTTAGGAATTACCTATTGTATTGTAGAGATATGTAAAAAAAGACTTTATTATCTACTCTATACAGGTATAGCATACACATCTAAATGGTAACCAAATGATTTCACCAATTTAGTAAGACCCAAAAAGTAAAATAAAGTAAGTAATAAATAAAATAGTCTGAAATTTTCTATAAATATTTTAAACATAATGTTATTAAGCTAGTAGAACTTTGATTCAATATTTCTGTCAATATTAAATTGTAATATTTTTAAAATTAAATAAAGTATGATTAAAATTACATTATACTAGCTGAACCCGTGCACTTCGTTGCCCATTAAGTGTACCAACTATATGTGACTCAAACTTTGTTCAATTCGTTATTTAATATTCGGTGAATGGTTTCAAAATTAATCTTAACTTTTCCGTTGCCTGGAATAAAAATTCTGATTCACAGCAGTACATTATAAGGTAGGCAATCTACCTGCGGTAGATCGTGGACTCCATGCTGTATGTACGTTAGTGTATGATTTAACTCTAAAGTATCAAAGGTATACTAAGTTTGTCGTATTCTACCTATGGTGGATTGATATAATCAATCAATACAAAATCCTAACCTAACCTAACCGTACTATAATCGGATGAATAAACGCAAACGCATACAAAAAAATTCATTCAAATCGGTCTAACCATTTAGGAGGAGTTCAGTCACAACACACGTACAGCAGCAACACATTCTGGGATTCATTTTTATATTATATGAAATAAACAAACATATGCCCGATTAACCAATAGCAACCAATATAATATAATGCACTGTTGCGCCACTGTTGTATTTTTGACATACATATTTGAGATTTCCTACCTTTCCGGTGGATTTTCCTAAAATTTTATTTCGTAAAAACTTTCTCCTGGCAGTTACGAACATCTTAAAAACAATTTGAGCCAAATTGGACCAGCCGTTCTCGATTGATGAATTGTTATACATTATTGTTCCATTTTTATATATATAGATTAGTTTTATAATAATGGTTAAATACTAAAATACTACCAATTATATTTTAAATATTTTAGTCTTACGGCGCCCGGTGCCGATGCCATTTTTTCCTCAAAAATACACTCTGCGGGAATAACGTTAATGCCTTGTAGAATCAACTGAATTTCATAATTTTTTTTGTTAATTGGTAGGGGGAAATATTATACAGCCCGCATCGATCTTTGTATTTCAATATTTTATTCTCAAACTTTATAATATGTCCAAAAAAAATACAAGATAAAAGGCATTTTTTTTTATAGAATGTCTAATACAATTATTAGAAATAAAATACAAAATCAGATATCGATGGGGGCTGTAGGAAGTCTTCTTCTTTCAGATAAAAAAATAGTCATCAAAATCCGACAATTCTATAAAGCTTGAGAGTTATTCCCCCAAAGTAATTTTTTTCGATATAATACACCCTATCGACCACCCCTAAATAGTTATCGGGTAGTAGATTAGTGAGAAAGTCTTATAATTGAGGTAGCAACTAAAATATAAAATTTAATTTTCAAATTTTATAGAATTGTGGAAAATTTGAAAAACTGGCACCGGGACCCTTAAAAACATAATAGATACCTACCTATGTTTCAGCATGGCTGCCTGGGCGAATCCACATGTACCGGTAGTTTTGAAACAATCCATCGATTCCGCCAACTACTGGTTTTTTATTTTTACTTGCGATCATCTTGGGAACCCCTGAATATTATTAATCAATTAAAAATTAATGTTAATTTTGGTTAATTATATACCAAAAAATATTTTTCATATAATATGCATTAACGGAATAATATAACTGTTCATAACTGTACACTTTGCATGGAACTACCTACAATGACGTAATATCAAACACAGGTTTGAATTTTTAGAAAAAATATTTACTATACACATATTTAATAGTTAAAAATGTAATATATTTATAATATTCATAATCTATAAAACAACAAATCGGGTAGGTACTGATCAAACTGTCAAAATCAAAATGTTAGGCAATATTATAAGATCTACTTAAACACTGCACGTAAGTAATGTATGTAAGTATGTAAAATATTGTTATAAATTATTTATTTTAAAATGTTTGAATACTTGTCAGTCTTAAATAATACCTACTCATTATAACTACATCGATGTATTATGTATTTAAAAATATTCATATACATTATACATAAACCTAATTGTTTACACAATATTACACAATTACTCCACATTGTCGACATGGTAAACTGTAATACTCAATCTTGTGTTTACCTACATAAAAGTACAATTATTTCAAATTAGTGGAATCGATGTACCTATTTCTTTCCCATAAGAAAATATGTAATAAAATCAATGAAATCTCAATTATACTAACTAATAATTTACAATTTAATTATATTATATTTGATATGAATAGAGAGAAAAATCACGAGTTAATTTTTATATCACGTTTTCAGTTTATATAATATATTTAAAATACATTATGGGTAATAAGGAAAAAAAATAGGTAGGTACCAATAGATTATAGTCACCTCAATCGAAAGTCATAAGTTAAAATGTTACTACACTTATAATTTTTACTAACCTAACATAGTTGTGATAAAATATTATGTTATGTTTTATTTCCGTCCATGATCTCGTAGATAAGTAGATAAAACTATAGATTGAATGCATGCATTTTAATTTTCGAATGTTTGGTGATTTCATTTAATTAATATTTTTTTACTTTAAGTACCTACCAATATTATCTAAGAAAATAAAAATAGGAGTGCCATTATATTATATTCACAGCAATTAGTTGTGATGGTTTTTTTGGCCATATTGCAAAGGTTATTAATATTATAAAGGGCAATCGCGTTAACGGGACTAGGTAAATTGGGTGTGCGATAATTGTTGTACATTTTGAAAGCCGTAAATGGCGCCCAGTGGAAAAAAGGTAGAAGGTAAGTATTGGATCCCGGGTTCAAACCCAGCCCGTAGCCTCAAATTATACCATAATTATAAAAGTTGACTTCTAATATAGATTATAAAACACATACTATTATATATATATTTTTTTTTAACATCGATTGAAATATATACAATCTGTAATGGTATTTACAATAAGCATATGTGCGAAGAAAAATAATACATATATGTACAAGACATTGAGACGTGATGAGAGAAACCACCCAGCAGTAACACTCAGAATAATATATTTTAATTTAATAATAATAATTAAAATTAATTTTTTTTAATTTAAACAATTTATACCGTAATTATAAAATTTGACTTCTAATAAAGATTATTAGATATTAAAAAAATGGTACCCAAATTATATAGATAATACATAAAATACATTTTGTCACTTCAAATGAAAAAGACTAAGTAATAAATGTTCAAACTATTTGATAAAATATACTAGATTTATGATATTATTATGTTATTATTCTTTGTATATATTATAATATGTTATATTTATGCTAAACATAATATATAATATAAAATAAAATTCACCATTTATTATTTAACCATATTGAAATATTAATTTTTCGTTTAATAACTTCGCAATGACTCAAAACAATATTTACAATAATACAATGCTAGAATTAAACATATACCTAGCTTTGAAATATAAAAACGTAAAATAATATGATGTAATAAAAGGAAATTCCTAAGAATTGCATCGAATATACAAAATATGGATTTTAATATGCATAAACCTTAAATAATCAATATAAATACCATACCAGATTTCCAGACTAATATAAAAGTATATTAAATGTATTACAATATTTATAAAACTTTAAAGTTTTATTGGATGTTAAGAAGTGAAACGTAATTTTTCGTTTTTAAAAATATAATAGAATCCTATTATTATATACTTAAATTTTTTTTTCCCCATTATAATTGAACATTTTTATTACATTTAAAATAAACCAAATTTAAATAGAAGGACGCGATTTGAACTGTAGGATTGATATATGATTGTAAGAATGCATGTACAATTACAAAATAGGGGGTAGGTTTGAAAGTGACTGGACAATAAATAAAGCCAATGAAAGCGAATGTGATTTGTGTTAAAGACAAAAAAGCAGTTTGGCTTTGTGCAGTGTATTGGGGAAATAGTTGATAATAATAAAATGGATTTAATTTGGGATCGAATTTGGTCGAGTTAGGAACAGATACAACTGTGATATAAGCCTTGTATAGAGATTAAACTGCCAAAAGCTGCTAAAAAGGGAGTGCGCATTGTGTATACAGTTTATATTTTATAATAAAACGAAATATTATCAAAAAGAGACAGGTCCAGTCGGTTTTGTAGAGATTTTAACATTACTATGGCGAGACAATAGCATGGCAGTGTCAGTTAAAATTTAAGAAATCGCGTAGGTAATTTACAATATTCCAACTTATTCACATAGGTATCTATGGGACTACAATAAAACCTTCAGTAAATCCTACAACTAATACATTTTAGGAGAATACCTCTTATTTTTTTCAGTTTAGGCGGGAAATTGGTTGACTTTATAGTATTATTGTGTAGGGTGTGGCAGAATGATAGTAAGTGAGCTGCTAACAACAATCTGTTAACTGCAGTAATCTATTAGCTCAAGAAAAACGATAATACTTCAATACTAGACAAAATAATAAGCTTAGTGAGTAAAAGGATGAATGTTCTGGATGAATGACTAGAAATTGTGGGATTACAAATTTGTCAATACTACATATTCAAAGATATTTATCACATGCAATTGAATCGAAAAATGTACTCAATATTTTTAAAGTAAAACACAACAACGAAGTTTTATTGAATGGTTTAGTTTAAATTGTATTATCTTTTATGTATGTAAAATAAAATGTCAGGTTAAGAAGGAGTCCAATATACATTTTTAAAATATTATCTTTCCCTTTACTTCAAGTTAAACATAAGGAGTATTCGGGATACATTTTTCTAGTTCTATACATAGCCCCCACAGATAACTATACCAAACTATGCACATGGTTTGATCGTAGAGGGGAGGACGCAGTGAGCTAAACATGTTAAATTAAATTCACACGAAATCAGTAATATTAATTACTAGGGATTTAAATGCCCTAAAAACGATCAAAAAAAAACCTAAACAATGCTTTTTCAACGCAAGAATGCTCTTATAAACGATAAACATTTTTTTTATAGTCACGCAACTATATACATCCGACAGGAAAATGATGGATTAACTTTTAGAATATTTAACTCTTTATCTTAACTAAACTAACAATAATACGAAAATTAGGCTCACACAATAAATAAACATTATACTGGAAATAAATGTCATCGTGATGTATTTTTTTATATATTTATATAGATAGACGTTATAGCTTTCATATTACGATTAGAACGTTTGACAATTGGTAGTTCAGTACCTACGGATAAATAATACCTAAAAACTATCAGGTGAAACAAATATTAGAAACAAAGAATGTTCTGATAATTTTAAAAAAATCAATATAAAAGTTTCGCCTTTGCAGTATCTTTTACATCAAACGAATTATGTACCTAATTGGAATGCATTGTCCTAGACTACATGTAAAATAAAGCACTTTGCATTGAAATCTGGGCCATAGTGATTATCATAAGACTATAAAATTAAGTTATTTAAGATTAAAAATGATTTTAGCAATTGAATGTACTTTACAGTGTTTTCTTTGTTTTTTTAGTATTGTAGACTGACGCAAGATGTTCAAACAAAACAAATTTGGTGGATTTATGATGATATCACGACGATAAATGATAATCGATAAATTTTCAAAGATGAGGTTGGATTGGAATTTAAAAACCTATAAGACGTAATACATTTAGTCCTTACCTATCCATACGATACGTCCTTACCTATCCATACGACGACCGTTTGTCGGCTTGAATAATTATGCATTTCGTTTAATATATTATATACTTAATTACAACCGTTAAATACACAAAAGTCCCCAAAATGGATTCAGGCAGTCGTAATTATATGTCTCGAGGGTCAAAATTTGTTGCGCACGTAGCACGTTTAAGTATATACAATAATTATTAATATTATTATACAATTTTTTAGGCTCACGATTGTCATAGCATTTGTACAAATTTTTATGCTTAGAAAAATCTATGATAATAATAATTCTAAGTGGGATAATTTGAAGTTGAACGTACTCTCAGTACTCAGTACGTAATACGTATTTTTGATTTTATTTATTCGTATTTGGATGTGAGCCAATTTAAAAAAAAAGATGTACCTATGCTATAATATATTTTTTTCTTTTTTGTACATTTTATTGAAACTAAATATGTATCTGAGATAATAATCTGCGTACTTACATATTATAAATAATAATAATAATAATAATGAATATATTATACATGCTATGGATGATAATATATAACAATTATGATAAAGAAAAACAAAATGTCGTGGTTGTTTGTTACGTTACAACAATACTGTATGATAAAATATTATTACCTACGTTTCATATTATTATGCGTATAGTTTGATTCGATCCATACAAATCGTACGAGTGTGTGACCAGATAAAAACATGTTTAAAATACTCCCAATAACAAATGCATTTGTAGAACAAAACGGCCCCAAATAAATTAATGAAATACGCATGAATACCTTATTATATATTATGTCTTTTGAAATTATTTATTAATGTACTTAATGATCATAATATTATTTTTAAATCCTTAGAATTTGTACCATTTAAGGAGCGTCAATAATCGATGTACAATCTTCGACAAGAACTATTCATTTTTATTAGTATCAGTTAAGCAGGTAATTTGCTTGAAAATATATATGTAAATAAAGCAACATTTTTAACGACTAGTTTCTGAGTTATTATACTTTTTGTGCTGAGGCTAATAGTCCATGAACATTGATTTGGAATATTGTATTGGGTTATGATAATTGGACAACTATAATAATTAATAATAAAATCTAATAACATTTTATGATTGGATAAATTGTAAAAGTCGTCCACAATAAATAATATATATTATATTATATTTTATATTTTATGTAATACAATTATTATTAAGAACCATTATGTTTCATAAATCAAATTTGATAGCTCAAAAACTTTAGCTACTCGTTTCAATTTCAATTTATGTTTATGAAACTTTCCATAGTTATTATTGGGGATCAATTTTTTTAGCATTAGGTACCTAACTTATAATAGTTCAAAAGCTAAGATAGCTTTTATTTGGAAAAAAAAATGATATTGTATCGCCATAAGGGACGCTTCTAGTACCTATAATAATTCTAAGTATTTAAAAATATGATCTTTAAGTATAGATAGTTACTCAAACATAACATAAATCGTAAATTGGATAGAATATGCACTATTAAAAGACAAAAGTTGGATGAATATGATTTTCATATCTATCAGCTGTATATTATAGTGTTGATATATTATATAATACTGAAGAGCACGTTTTTTTTGTGTTACAAACTTACGAAGAATTAATGTGCAAAGTAGAATAATAATTAAATAATACTCTCTATTCAGTCAGCTTTTGTTTATTTCAACTTAAAAATCGATTGGTGACCGTTAAGAATTGTAAAAATAATCGTCACCACTCATTAGTCACCTATGGGCTTTTGCGTTCAACATAAAACATAGGTATTTAACATCACAATAACATGATCGTAACAATTTATAATAATTCTGAAATTGTGAGTGCCTACGAGTTATATATTATGATGGTTAATGTAGCGTGTTTTGTGCATCGTGATCGGTTGTAGGTACCTATAGGTAGGTATTCTATAATATATAGTTTATATTACTATACGAGTAGTGATATATGAATTATGATATTATATGCAATGTTATGGACCACATCATTAATATTATCATTACTATTATTATAATCCACGGAAGCTAAATCAATTCGATAAAGGAATCGTCCATTTAAATTTATAACTACACAATTATGCATATCAATATCTTTTTATCCCTAAATCCTTCATCCTTGAAATATCCTTTGTATACGAATATAATAATATTATATATTATCTTATACATCTGTATAATATCATTGAGTACCTATATCTATATTATATTATTCTCAGCTATAATATTATAAAGTATTATTGTGGTCCAAACCATTTTAATAATGAATGACGAGCTCGTATCAAAATTATCGAGTTTGATGTTCACATAATACTCGTACATAACTTTTCATGACTCTCTCATACACACATCATTTTACAGTCATCCGTAGGCAACATTATTTCCGGACATTAAACGGTCTTGATTTTCTTAATGTACAATAATACAAAATAATATCATTATTATTTAAAAAAAAACTGTTTTTTATGTATCACGGGTAGATATCACTTGAGAGTGTTACATTATTATTATAACAATGATTTGAGAACGTAATATTTCATAATATTATTACAGTTAAAAAGTTTCAAGCATAATATTTAAATAGATTAAAGAAATCAAAATGTTTGGTTTAGGTAGGGGTCTACATAAATTATGCTTAGGTTATGATTTATGAATAGATAATAGTATAACATAGTGCAAAAATGTCTTATTTTTTTTCAGAATATAAATACAATATTCCAATATATCTAATTTGGACAAAAATAAATATAATATTTGGCCACGCTTTGTATTGCAATTTCTTTTTATATAAAAAAAAATGTTATCAAGATAATATAAGGGAAATCATGATAATATATTTGGAAATGTTTTCATCTATATCAACATTGGTAATATGTATATAATATATATTATATATTATATGTACCTGATATGTATATATTCAAACCAAAGTTACAGTCATAGACAGTTACAGACCGGCCAATACGTAAATAATAAATATTTATAAATTTATTTTAAAAATAAATAAACAGTAGGTAATAATAATACAGGTATTAATGCGATCATGCAATATACAAGGATTACGTCAATGCGGTTCATTTTATATAGCTATGAATTGGCAAAACGGTAACACCGGTGTGGTAACCGGTGATTCAAGGTTATCTGATTATTTTACAATGCATTCAAACATTACAATAACATACCTATATAGTTTATTGCCGGACATTCCATAATACATCATACGCGCTGTATACGGACAAACATTATAACATACTATTATTATACATTAGCGAGACGAAATAATATTATTATATCGTTGCAATTTACGGATAAAATAAAAAATTATTAAAGTTTTATGGTTTGAAAAAAAAAATCTAAAAATAAGGTACCCACCTACCTACCTTATTTATTACGATAATAAATAGCTATTATTTGTGGACATTATGGCATTGTCACGATTTTTAATAAACGGTCGAATGTTTTGATTTTGTTTTTTCTCTTCGGGTCAGGTTATTGTTTGGGAATCAAATGCTGACGTCACTGTAACGGAAAATTGAATTGTACAAAAAAGTGTTGTAAAATGTTCATATTTTTCTGATATTTCGCTGGATCATACGTTGATAAGAATATTGTGGTAGAACGAAATGGAATATTCTTTCATTTAAAACAATCAGACCCGTGAGAGGAAAGTATTCATATTATCGACATCCAATGTAACGTAACAATAACCTATTAGATTGTAAGCGGAGCGATGAATGTATTGATTTTACAGTTAAGTGTTTATTTTATTTTTACATTTTTACATTAATTAATACATTTTTATTTTTGTGTCTGTCATCACCTTTTAGGACAGTAAAAATACTTAGATTTTCTTCAACAGTATCTTTTCTCGTAGGCAAATGAATGTAGCTGGTACTTTGGAGGTCAAAAGTAAAAATTTCCCAGTAGTTTTCAAAAATGCCGTGAAAAACAAAAGAAAAATTAAGGAAAACTGGGAATTTTTCGCAAAATCTGTTTTCGAAAAAATGGATTTTGGTTTTTTGTGCAACTCTAAAACAAATGATCGTAAGTACATGACATTTTGACTGAATGTTTATATTAGCACTTCCTATACACCATAACATTTTCTAAATATTTAAACCTATTTTGAGCTGTTTACGGACATTTTCTGTTTTCATTTTTTTTAGTTTTTTTCTATAAATATCAAAAAAAAATTGTTGGTTAAAAAGCTTGAAAATGTAATAGAAGGTATATTCCTAGTATATTGTTTCAAAGGAAGATAAACAAAATTTAAAATCCATGGTCAAAACTTTTTTCATAACCATCTAAAGTTCAAATATTGACAAAATACGGAAAAATCACGAAAGTCAGAAAATTATTTTGAGTTTGAAATTCATAAAATTTTTTTTTTTTAAATCTCAGATTTGAAAAAGTAATACGAGATTCATCATAAATATGTCTATTTTTAACAAAAAAAAATGTCTACATGAAAGTCAAATTACATTTTTATGAGCATTTGAAATTCATATTTTTACAACATTTAATATTCACTCCATTTCTCATGTAACGATTTTCTTATATTATTGTAATTAAAAAACGAATGACTGTTGATAATTTAAAATTTCATCAAATGTTTATATTAGAATTTTCTATACACCATACAAGTTTCGAAATAATTTGACTCTTTTTGAGCGGTTTACGAACATTGTCAGTTTTCAATTTTAGATTCTGAGTGGAACGATGAATGTATTGATTTTACAATGATGTGTGTTTTTTTTTTAATTTTTTTTTTATTTTTGTGTCTGTCATCACCTTTTAGGACAGTAAAAGTGCTTGGATTTTTCTTCAACAGTACATTTTCTGATAAGAAGTGAATCTAGTTGATACTTTGGGGGGGTCAAAAGTACATTTTTCCAAAGTTTTCAAA
>NC_042493.1:9150505-9166944 GCF_005508785.2 Acyrthosiphon pisum | reverse complement strand
TTACGGACATGTAAGTTTTCAATTTTTTTAGTTTTTTTTTCTATAAATATCACTAAAGTTTTATCTATTGGGCCAAAAAGTGTAAAAAATTAATACAGGGCTCGTGATACGTTTTTACAATAGCAGTTGAAAAATATTACAAATACATAGGCACAATTTTTTTTTATAAGCATTTGAAGTTAAAATCTTGACAAAATTTACTAAGTTTAAAATTGAATAATTATTTTGTAGTTAAAAATTTATAAAATGTTCAACTTTTATATCTAAGGATTGAAAATTTAAAAAAAGATTCCACGTAAATATTTAATTCTGTTACCAAAAATTCTAAGAAATACATAAGCGCAGTTTATATTTATAGTCATTTTAAGTTCGAATTTGGACGAAATTACATATTAAAAAACCTGGAATAACTATTTTAGTTATTTTGTTGTGATTGTATAATATTATTTGTGGGTACTTGAAACTTCTAAAGTATACTATTATATATCTATGATAGTACCACGGTTTATTGTTGATGTATAACGCGTTACCTAATGGATATTGTGATATGATTAATTTGGAATTTATTATTGATACCTATTGTAGATAATTTTTTTTTTAATACTATAGATATGTATACCTATAATAGGTATGTCTAATACCTAGACTGACAAACCATCTCCGCTCAGAATCGTTTTTCTTATACAGTGATATTATATCATTGAATTCAAATTTAATACTATCCATTATACAGTGACCCACTTGTAACCTACTGTACAGCAGAGCGACATCCACTTACCCACCTTTTTTAGTTTTTTTTTTCTATAGATATCATTTAAATGTTATTTGTTGGGTAAAAAAGCATGAAAATTTAATGCAAGGCTTTTGATATATTTTTACAATATCAGTTGAAATATATTAAAAATACATAGGTAGTTACAATTTTTTTTTTATAAGAACTTAAAGTTTGAATTTCGACAAAATTTATCAAATTTAAAATTTAATAATTATTTTGTAGTTAAAAATTTATAAATTGTTCAACCTTTATAGCTAAGGATTGAACATTTTAAACAAGGTTCCACGTAAATAGGTTATATATAAATTACTTAATTCACAAATCATTATAATATCATCAAATATACTTAGTAATATCATAGGCTGACCGACCGTTTTCAGAATCGTTTTTTTTATACAATGATATAATATCATTGAATTCAAAGTTAACACCATGCATTACAGTGACACACTTGTCCTACTGTACAGCAAAGCAACACCTACTTGCCTACTTTTTTTTAAATGCATTGATAGTTTAAATTTTAACAATTTTAGTATGTAAACATTTTGTGTTTAGATGTATGTGAATATTTTATATATGAGTATACCAATTCTTGATTGAAAATATTATTAATTTAGTTTTGTTTTAAATATTTATTTTAGTTTATTTTATTTCGTCTTGAAAACTATACTCACACCACGTCCATATGCTTTAGTTAGTAGACCAACCCTGTAATATTGCATGTTATCAACTATTGTGTCAAAAATTTTTGATGTCGGTAAATAAAATGATTGATTAATTAATTAATTTAAATAACTTTTTTTATTATTTTATATTAATATGACCAAATTATTTATAATTTACTGTGTTATACAATATCTTATTTGGTCTTAAATTTGGCATAAATAAATAATAAGGTATAATAATTAATAAGATTAATTTTGTGTGGTAAAACTGTTAATTCACATAGTGAATAACCAAACCGTGAAAAAAATTAGACGATGTCAAATTGAAGTGTGAAAAAGAAATTTGCATTAATTGTGAAATGGACTACTTTTAATGAAATGATATATTTCACGATGTGGCTACGACATAATATAATATACTTTTAATTTAATGTCTTATCCTCTATTGTCACAGGCACTCACAGTTTTATAGGTACCAACGATATCTATTATCACATATTATATTAGGCATAATATTATGTAAATTTAAATGTTATCGTAACTAATATTGTGAAAAAAAAATGGAAACCATTCAACGTTTACATTAATAGTTGAGAGCTGTGACGTATCGATTTGGGTACGATATACGTTGGTACGCGACTGTTATTGTCGAGCCGAATAAATGAGAACACACGTTGTATCGATTAACATTTCACGTAATAAGACGTGTATTGTATTATACATTTATAATACGCATATAAACGGAGTGCTGTGGCAGTTGTGTCACGTTTCAATGACGTATAATAATATTTTGAATCGATAACGAGCGATCAATCGATGGATAGACTGATGGAAAAAAATAGTACGATATAATTATTAATTGTGATATACCTTATATGGTATAGATAATATTATTTATCATTATACAAATCTGATGAAAGAAACCCGACAGTATTTTGCATCGGTAGTTATACCACAAAACGCTTTTTTATAATAGGTAGGTACCTATAACTATACCTAACCTATTCCTGTACAAAGCGATACCGATATAATATATTTATGTATATGTATATATTATAATAAATACAATTAAATATATATATTCTATTATTAAACCCTTTTTGGTGTTAAGAAAAGTTCAAATATAAAAACACGTACGAAGTAATTCAAAGTTAGAAGTCATGATTTTAGATCTTCTAACGCGTATCGTTGTACTCTAGATAAAGCTTAAAAAATATTTTTTCGATAAGCTACCTATGTAAGTTCCATTTTTTTAAGTTCAGGTTCTAAACCAATTTATTTTCAAGTTCTTTTGTAGTAATAAATGATGAAATTATTTCTATTCTAAACTTGGCAAAATGGTTTAATACCTAATTAATTTAAATGAGATATTTTTATAATTATAAACATTTTTTTAATTTTGTTCAATGTTACTAATCATTGATAAATATAACATTCGAAATCATAAGGCCAAATAAAACTTCAAACTATATACCTGAATTCATTATTGATAGCTACAATTTCATATCTAAGAATTTTGAATGAAAGTAAGATACCTAATTTGGGAAAAGATTATTGAAAATATAAAAAGGAAACCACGTTTTCAAGGAATTGGTTTAGATTTATTCCAGGATGATCGATAATAGAACTGATATTCTGTATGAAGCAGCTTGTAGAAAATTGAAGGGAGAAGAAAAAACATTGATTGTATCAATAATTGAAGTTTTATTCTGATAATGAAATTACATTTATTTCTATTATAATATTTATAATAAGGCCTACGAATGTTCGTCGAACATGGGCGACTACCTTGAGCTGTTGACTACAGCACTAATATACAAGAATAGGTTAGGATAGGTTTAAATGAAGGGGTGTCTACTCACCTAATCTTGGTTGTCCTGAAACGGAGAGTTCTGATTAGTGAACGGTACTTTGTCAATTCGACTGGTGACGCGGAGTTATCGACATTCGGAAGGTTACTCCAGACATTAACGATGTCGATCTGAATGTTAATTCTGCTAGAAAATTCGCAATGGGTCCCGGTTAGCCAACACACTTTTCGGAGACAGTCAGTCTGGTGTGGTTTAGGGTGTCGTCCCTGGAGGTTACCGGTTGTGGTCAGGAAGGAATCAGGGACACTCGTTACACAGTGATTAATAAAGACGTGAGTCTCGGGTAGGCAACCCATCGGTTGGCAAAGTACTCACACAGTGATGCAACTGAATATTGTGTATACCTGCAGTGTGGTAAGTCGGTCATATCGGTGATCTCTAATCGTTGCTGAACACTAACAAGAAATTCGTTAATTTATACCGATACACAAAAATAATTACACCGTTATCTTTTAGTTTATACCGGTATACAAATCGGTGTATACCGGTATAACAAGACATTTTTAGCCTTTTAGGTACAAAATAATAAACAATGTATTTAGTAATTAAAGAACTATAAATATTATCATAATATTACATGATAAAAGTTGTGATAAGTTGTGACATGCAAAAGAAAATTAGGTGATTACGCATTTATACCGGTACAACTGTTTTGACCCAGCTCGTGAGGTGGGTCGGAAAAATTATACCGGTATAACAAATATTTTAAACCAGATTGCAAACAAATTTCTTTATTTTATACCGGTATTTATTTTGAGGGGAAATTCATAGCGGTATGGACCAACGAATTTCTGGTAGATCTCTAGAGGAGCAATCTATGTCATCGACGGTAGTTTTGTATATTTTTCGTTGGTCGATTGCTGAAACGGGAGATAACTGGAACTCTGATAACAGTTTCATCGGTGGCGTCTTCGTATCCTTCAATGTGTTAGTATTTAGGCTGGTTAATGTTGAAGGCTTGGAAGACGAAAGTGAACTGAAGTGTACGCATCGCATCGCATCGCATCGTATGTGATGGAGAGACTTGCGTCCTTTTCCCGAGTTTTGATATCCTCTATAGTGGTTAGTTAACCAGGTCTTTTCCTATTGTATTCGAGTTGTTTTCGATGGTTTGACCTATATTATGTAGGTGATCGTGCCTATTATCGTGATTAATTTTGCAAATATGTTATTTTAAATGTGTAAGATGTCTTGTTGAATTGAAGGTATTTGAGTTTAAATTTCTATAACGTTGTTTCAGACGATTCGAGGGCTATATTTTGAACTGCTTCAAGTTTTCTCCAACTTGTATTTTATATTAGTGCTCCACGCGGTGGGCCAGCGTATGTAATAATGGGTTTACATAGTTTTTCTCATACCGGAATCAGGCTGCAGAGATCTGTAAAGAGTGGCTCTGGTGCAACTTGCTGTTTCAGTAACGTGTGGGTGAAATCATAACCTGATATTTATGTGAATTTCAAGACTATTAGTTTCCAGTTAATTTGCTTGGTTGTTGATTCGCAATAGGGTAACATTTTTGAGATCTTTTCTCCCAAATTTGATTGCCCGAGTTTTGTCTGCGTTCAGTGCCAGTGTCCAGTTTTTTTAGCCAGAGGAGTATGTTTTTGATTTGTATCTGGAATTTATGCATTGCGTGTTGCATGCTCAATACCCATACTAGTTGCCATGAACATATTATCATTAGCAATAAGGTTTGTCCAAGTTTGAGGGGTGGATGACATGTCCTTAATGTAAGTTATACAAATAATAAGTAAGAGAAAAATCCTTGAGGGACGCTTTTCGATGTTATTCGTAGTGCAGAATCCCTGTCGGACATAAAGGATTGTAGTAGTCCATCGTGCCAAACTTTGTCAAAATCTTTTTTGAAGTCAAGCAAGACTGCCGTTCTTCTTTCCTCTCGATTTGTTAAGCTATGTCACGCTAGTGGTGAATTACTTTAGTCCATTGGTTTTTTGTTGAATGTTATGATCTAAATACATGTTGGTCTAATCGGATGGAAGTAGATGTCTTTATCAAGTTATCTTCAGAACTTTTGCCATCGAGGACTGCTCCTAGTTGGCCGTTTAATGGGGGATCTAGAGATTTCCTGTTTATAGGGACTTATTGATTTTTTGGATTTCGTTTCTCTGGGTTTTTCAACTCTGACACGCCCTCCGTGTTCTACGCTTTTTAGTCAGTTGCCGTTAGATGCTGTCTGGTAAAATTATCTGGTTTGGCCGGTTAGTAAGAGTCGTTGTGATCTAGGTAGCACGTAAATTCATTATGAGTCAATTAATGTGATTTTGGATATATTATCTTGGGCCAGAATGGAGAAATTGTTGATTACTTGATTGAGTTCCGTTGTTGAGTAGATGCCCGAGTTTGGAGATGAGATATCACAATACGACTATAAATTTGAATCAGTTTGTGATAGTTTTCTATAACGTTAGTGGATTTGACGAAAAATTCTCGTGGAGTGATAAGATGATTTGGCTGTGGTCTAACGAAAGTTCATCGGTGAGGTTTGAGAGTTGATATTGAAAAGCTTTTTCAAAACTACGTTACCTAGAACGTAAAATTGGTAGTGATGTTGGTCAGGATGATGAGTTGGGGTGTCAGGTAAAATAATGAGGTAGTTTTTTTCTCCTCGTGGATAAATGATAGGCTATCAGTATTTGTTCTGCGACTATTCCAGAATTATGTTTGAAAATAACGTTTTAAATTCATAACTCCCGATTGTTGGAAGATCGGTGTCTAGTAGACTGTCGAGGTCTAATGTTAGTCGTCAATTTTGAGGTATTTTGTAAATTTTTGAGATGCCGGTTTCTTGGTTATTAATCTGGATAAGTAGAATGGTGTTTTTGAATGAGTTGGTCAGGATGGGCACGTCGTAGTAGACGAGTTTTTTGATAACTAGGACGGCCGTGCCTCCGTCACATCTCTGGTCGAGGCTAAATGTTGTTGTGGATTTGAAGTAGGTCTCGTTGAGTATGATGATGCAGATATTATACTATTGTACGAATTGGAGGAGTTGGGATTTTGTATTGCCCAGTTCTTTTAAAATTTTCAATCGTCTTGAATGATAAGTGAGACTATGGCCGATATTGAGAGCAGTATAGCGTCTTTAAAATTTGATAAAGTAGATATCTGGTATATAGGGTGGTTTAGGATATCTATTAGGTTTTTATTCTTCTTGTTTATCGATTGGACTGAAGTTTGATAAATATCTGAATCTTTGACAAGTGAAGCACTGAGATGGTCCTAAGATTTTGTAAGCCTCTACACAGATTACTGAATAGATTGGGATGATAAAAAATATCCTGGCTTCCTCGGGTAAGTGGGTGGTATATCATATACATTGGTAGTTGTCTGCGGCCTCTTTCAAGAACTAGTGGGCGTAATATATAGTGTATCTTGAGATTCACTGAGTCTTCGGGGTTGTAACTTGGGACGCATCTGTGCAGCACATGAATTGTTATTTGTTAGTTGTGAGAAGGTGTAGAAGGGCAACGGGTATGTTAGTGTTTTCCATAAACTGTATTGAATGGAAGGTTTTCGAGTCTTAATGCTTTTATTTGAGAATTAAGCAGTAAGTCATTCGTAAATGAAGACATGTTTTTAGATGTTGCTATGGCCCATTATGTTGGATTTACAACAATCTGATATGGTACGCAACGGCGACCAGTACAAAGTACAGGCACTGGAGCAACCTATCTGCACCTTACGCCACTACACAAAGGTGGGATGGGAAGACACGTCGAGCCGGCCGATCCTTACCAGCCCTTGCCTCTCTCTCGATTTTCACTCGTCCGACTGACAACGCCTACACCGTCGTACCGACAATCCACCGACCATTGTAAATAAACCACGCAGACGTTGTTAAACTTCTTTTCTGACTTCGCTAAGTTATTTTTTGTCAAGTGAAATAATAAAGGCCACAGGGCTATTTAAATAACCAATAGTATTGCGTTAATTTATTCTCCACTGCCAGCAGAGCGACCCACACCGCATACTATACGCAACGACCGGTTGACTGTGACATACCACCGAAGTCACGTCAAATCGGCGGAACTCGTTCCAGTTGATTGGCTTGATGTGTTGGGAAAGATGATATGGATCGTGAACCTTAGGTGTATATGATGCTGCTTGTGAATGAGTCGCCGGAGATTGAGCCTCCTTCTGAAGGTATTGCATGGTATTTTTTGGACTGTTGAGATATTGAAAGTCGCTGGGTCTCTTTGAAATTTGATGGCTACCCATGTTGAGTAAGAAAAAGTAGTAAATGTAAATATGTATACTTTAGTTAATGTTGTAACTTAGATCATTGAACTGAAAGTAATACTGATGTCGAAGAGTACGACCAAAGTGTACCCTTTTGACTATACTTCACCGTCGCTAATTGGTCTTCATTAAGCTGTTTGTCACGTTAACTGCACACCCCTTTCATGGATCGGCCGTTTCACCTTACATCAATATATTTCCATATTTTACCGATGTAAAATTGCATAAAGTATATTTTTTTTATCATTATGTGTTGCACGATGTACTTGCTTGTTGAACTTATACTTGTAGTGAGTCTTTTCGGGTTGTCGGTTTTCCCTCCATACAATGCGTACGATGTTTAAAGATTTGTAGAAGGCGTATAAAATAGTTACAAGAACGTTATTAGATGGAAGTTAAGAAGGAATTGAGTACCGAGCGTGTATTGACAATGATAGAAAAACTAGTTATGAAGGAGCAACGACGGTAATGAAGAGTATATATGGAGATATTAAAAAATGTAATATAAGAGTAAGTTTACGCCAGGGTTCAGCGTTACGTGAACTCTTTGGTAAAAGACAAAATTACGTAGGATAAACAGATTGAAATTATACGGGTAAGGTGCTTAGAATTCTAGAAGAATCAGCATAATCAAAATATATCCAGTTACTAGGTATATGAAAAATAGCTGTAGTCAATACCACTATCATATAAAAGGGTTAGGTTAGGTTAGGTTAGAAGTATACAATATTTATATTTACTTAATCAATGAGTAATGTACACCTTCATTCCAGTGTTTTATTATTTATAAATAAATAATTTATAAATTTATCTATTTATTTATTGGTAATTTTATTTTAAGTTATTTTTTAATTTAAATTTACATAATATACCTAATAATATGTATTTATTCTTATTTCTAAAGTAAAAGTTTTTCATTAAATAATAAATAAACCTTTCTTTTTCATTATTTATAAATCATCAGATTACAAAAAAAATTATCAGATTTAAATCGATCTGTAACCACGTTGTTTTACGTAAAATAAATACATGTATTTATAATACAAGAAATAATATAACATAATAAAGTTCAAAAATGTATGCCTATTATCAAAATATTATTTATTTTGAAAATCATATGTTGTGTTCCTGTGACAACTAAAAACACGCTTGATTACATTTACATAGGATGAATGGCAATACAATGAGTAATCTTGCTGGTAGCCAAAATACACACACAGACGAGCGACCGTACCTGTGTAACGTATGTGACAAATCATTCACTAAAAAGTACAATCTGACCAATCACCAGCGGATACACACGGGTGAGCGACCATACCTGTGTAACGTATGTGACAAGTCATTCAAACAAAATAAACACCTGACCGTGCACCAGCGAATACACACGGGTGAGCGACCACACCTGTGTAATGTATGTGACAAGTCGTTCATAAGAAAGCACAATCTGACCGATCACCAGCGGATACACACGGGTGAGTTACCATACCTGTGTAACGTATGTAATAAGTATTTCATAAGTAGCAGTAGTCTATCAAAGCATAAGTTGACTCACACGAATGTGCGACCATATCTTTGTGACCTATGTGACAAGTCATTCAAACAAAATCAACACCTGACCGAACACCGGCGAATACACACAGGTGAGCGACCATACCTGTGTAACGTATGTAATAAGTCTTTCATAAGTAGCAGTGGTCTATCGAAGCACTTGTTAACTCACAGAAATTTGCGATCATACCTATGTGACCTATGTGACAAGTCATTCACACGAGAGTATAATCTGAAAAAACACCAGAGTCGGCACACCGGTAACAAACGATATCCGTGTGATGTATGTGAGAAATCGTACACACAAAAATGTAATTTTACGAAGCATCGGGAGATACGTCATATGGGTGGGGTACTGAATCCGCAGGATGTATGTGAAATATTGTTTGATACTATCAAAACTGGCCCAACATCTGTGGACGTAAACCGGGAAGATAGGTACCATATCTAAAAATTAAATTAAAAAATAGGAAAATGTACCTACAACAGTTCTGTATTTAAATCATTTTTTATAAGGTGATTGAATAAAAACTTAATTAATATTAAAATACCAAAACATTTACAAATAGAATACTACATGTGAAGTAGTACTATAATATTATTATTAAAATAACTCGACTGTGATTCGTGCAGTCACATTGCTCTAAAAAAAAAAAACGGATTAATTATTATAATTATTTTCATATTATATTAAAGAATCAACATAAGGTATTATCACCATTTAGTATGGTCGACAGCGTAACGTAATTTCTAGCCTAAAAACTCGGTTAAATTCAACGAGAAATGTAAGTAACACGTCATGGTCACAATATTTTCAACCTTTATTGGTTTTCGATTAATCACAACATTTTGGTTTGAATATGGCAACGTATACCCTGTTCCAAAAGAGAGTGGTCACTTATCGCGTATAAAACTAACAACTGCGGCAGTGCAAAGACCAAATTCTTCCCCCACCTTGCTAGCCGACGATCGTCAACGTCTTTGAGAAACGTCAGCTTGCAAGCTAGTTTTATGCGCGAAAAGTGACCGTTCTCTTTTGGAACAGGGTATAGCATTCAATATGTTATGGTCAATCATGTTGTTAAAAAATTATATCTTCAATCGTGTTTCACCGTGTCACCATCTATACTATAGCCCGCATAGGTTATATTGTATACTTATATTAAGGGATTAAAATGTTATGAAATATTTCATTTACGTGAAAAATTAAATGTAAAAAAATTGTTTATTATAATAAAGTTTAAAGTTATAAACTTACAGCAAGAGAACATTTTTAAAGTAGGTTTATTGTACTAATAACCAATAGTCGATACGAAGAATTGATAAGTAATAAATTAACTTTACTAATGATATAATACTATTTACCTATACCTAATTTATGATCTTTAACAAATAATAACTCTATCACCTTGGTTGATAAGTAACTCACCATCGATATTTTCTGTATACAATAATAATCATTTTTAATCATCAATAACCAAATATTTACCTCATGATATGTTAACCTTTATCATATTTTCTTATTGTGTCTAGTATGGATACAGATTGTTAATTACTTTTGAATATTAAAAAAAAAAAATAACCAAATACGTTTAAAAGAAAAAAATTATTTCAAGAAGTGTGAAATTTTAAATTTTGAAATGTTTCAATTTCAGAACCCTACCTATATTATATATCACACTAATCTGCCAAAACATACTTATATGCACGTGTCTATGTGGACTACATTTTTCAATCAAAACAAATGCCTACCAGAAGAATTATTAAAAATATTTATCACAAGAAAAATAGATAATCGAGATTCTATCTTTGTTCAAAATCACCCAAACTATTTTGCTTTTCAATCCGAGCCAAGTTTTCAATAGTGTGTATTCAATATCAAAAATTATTTTTAAGAAAAACGTTGTTTTATAAGCGACTTGAAACTATGTAAAAAAATATTTTCAAAAAAATGTACACTTTTTGAAATAATCAGTGTTCAATGATAAATGAATCACCCGGTATAGTATCACAGTCAAAATAAATGGTATGAAAAAAATAATTTCAATCTAAATGGTTTGCTAATTATGTCTTTATAATATTTCGTTATTGTTTACTTTATTTTATCTTTTTATTCATATCATGTTTTGAAGTATACTATTTGATTCAATTTAAACATTAAAATCAAGAAGAATTCTAAGAGAAAATTTGAGCCAGTTGATATTGGGACGTCAATAGTAGGACATTTTCAGCATTTACATTTTCTTTAGAAGTGTGAATAACTAAAAAAAAATAGAAATTTTTACGCTATATATTTTATTTTTTTCATAATTCTAATGCAAATTATAAACGTAAAGACTAGACACTTTTATCAAATAGTTATTTATTTATTTTCTAGAAATAATACGACTTTTAATTATTTATAAATATTTCAAAGTTTTTAGTTTTTATTCAACATAATTATATGCATGATAAATGATTGTTGTTGATAAGTTACAAAAACCTTTAAAATATAACAAAACATTCCTCATAAGTCATAAATTATCGTGTCTTTAAGAAATAGGCATATAAAAAATAATAAAATTAAAATTTAGAATAATCTATTAAATATTCAATGCAAATACCAAGTGAAGTTTTTTTGAATAAATTAAGTTGAATGATTAAGTTAATACTATTGACACATCAAATCACTGGAGTGATTTTCGCGGAACAAACCAACTGTGAATTCGCGAACCCATTGAAGAAGCAACGAGGGCACCTTAAGGGTAAAATTTTTTTATAATAAACAATTGTAGGTACGGTAAACATAACATATTATAAAACTATATCAAAGAAGCAAATATGACTATTATTATAGTCATTAACGATTTTTCCGATCAAATAAGACTATAATATACGATATTAACAAGGACAGTGTTTTCAACCTGTACGACGCTGCTCCCCGGGATATTATATTATATTATACCTCGTCCACAGTAAATAATGTAGGTATTGTTGCTTATTATTATAATTTTTAATATAGGAGCCAATAAAATATTTTTTATATCGGGAGAGGGTGGACCCGAAAAGATTGAAAATCTCTGGACTAGAATGTTAACGTTAATTAAAAATAATCTGATCAGTACCTATCTTAAGTATTCGATAACATACTTTCGGGCTCTGTAATATTATACTATTATACTAATAATATGTCAACGGTCGTATAGTAAAAAATAGCAGTGCATCGGGCACATCAAATAAATCTATAGGTATACAATAGAAATCACGATAACGGCCAACTTATTTGTCATAATATTATATGTATCCACTACCCACGCACGCGTAATAGCACATTACATAACATATTACATAGACATTACATATAATATATATAGTGTATGGTCAACCGATTTGTCTGTGTACCTACTGTGCTTAATATTTTAAATTTTGAACTCAATTTAAATACCTCGTTAAACAAAATTATCAACATTGTCCAGCGGTAGTAGATTTTCTAGTCATATTTGTTGTAAATGTATTAACAAAATATTCGATTTTTACAACATTTCCTATTTGCCTATATTGTCATGTTAATGCATAGGCATTGACAATATCGTATAGTTACCAATGATAGGCATTAATGATATTGGCTAGAAATTTACGTTATTACCTAAGTTACATAATTTACAAATGTATGATAACTTATCTATACTATTATGTAAAGAGGAGTCGTTAGTTACCATTGTCAAAAGTAAGCTCTGGAACTACTGAATTGTTTTCGAAAATTCTTTCACTAATAGAAATCCACATTCTTTATGAGTGTTATAGGCTAATTTAAAGAGGGAATTGATCACCCCCGGTAGGTGCTCAAACAGGAATTTGGAGATTTACGATAGAAATTTTTGTTTATTTATTTATTTACGAGTTTATTTAGTCATGGTTACTGCGTTTATTTTGTTTAAACTTTCGACACTGTTTTAATAATAATTTATTTTCCGAACTACTTTCGGTTTTATTACGTTACGTTTTGTTCTGAATAAATAACGTCGGTATGCCTAAAAGAAAATCCCAACTATCAAGACATACATCCAAAACAATATCAGTTAAAGTACACCGAATGGGAGAGACTTCCTATGAGCATACACAGACTGAGTCTAGAATCGAACGTTCGCAGAGCCTTGCTACTACGGTACAGGGACAACGAATATCTAGAATACGCAATCGAAGTACCCCTCAAAGTTATAGATCAGCTTTCAATTATGATCACACATCGATTATGCAAAGCAGAGAGCAGTAACAATAGGAGCAATGAGTAAAACCTGTAGTAAGTGTTTTGCAAAAAAATGGAGTGATGAACCAAATGGTATGTGTTGTACTGGAGGTAAAGTGATTCTCCCTGATATTGAAGAGCCACCACAACCATTAAATAGTCTCTTGACATGTAATCATAAGTATTATACGCATTTTTTAAAACATATATGTAAATATAATACACTATTTCAAATGACATCGTTCGGTGCCAAAGAAATTTGCGAAGGAAACTTTATGCCTACTTTTAAGATAGAGGGTCAGATTTATCATTTAATTGGTAGTCTTCTTCCTAAAACAGGTCAAAGTTCGAAATTTTTACAGATATATTTCGTTTCTGATGCGGATCAACTTTCTTTGCAATCAAACATGGGCTCCTCTTTAAAAACCGATTTGATCAATGAGTTACAAACCGTATTAAATAGCCATAACGAATACATACGCAGTTTCAAATACAATTTAGAAACCAACTCTTTCAAGGACAACTTGAAATTAATAATTCACGCCAATCGCACATCACAAAATCAACATCGAGGAAGATACAACTCCTCTACAACAAACGAAGTTGCAGTCCTGTTAGTAGATAAAGATAAAAGACCTAGAGATATAATACTACATTGTAAAGATGGCCAAATAGTGTCTGAATTGCATCGTGCTTACGACCCCCTGCAGTATCCTTTGATGTTTGTGAAAGGAGAAGATGGCTATTATCTGACTATACAGCAACAAGGTTCATCAAAAAACAAAACAGTTTCCTGTATGCAGTTTTATGCATACAGACTAATGGTCAAAGATAGAAGTTTCAATACTTTACATCATTACCGAGATTTGTTCAGTGAATACTGCGTTGACATGATGGCTAAAATGATATCGGAAAGATTGAATTTTATATTCCGACACCAATAAAAGTTAAGAGCTGACGATTATATACATTTAAGATATACTTTAAATAGGGATGGTAACGTAAATGCTGCAAATATTGGTCAACAAGTTATCTTGCCCTCATCCTTCGCGGGCTCACCACGATACATGCATGAAAAAACGCATGACGCTATGACATACTTCGAAATTACGGAAGGCCTGACTTATTTGTTACTTTTACTTGCAACCCTGAGTGGGAAGAAATAAAGCAAGAACTCTTTTCTGGACAACGATATTTCGACTGACATGTCATTATAGCAAGGGTCTTTCATTTAAAAATGAAGAAACTTATTAAACTATTTACAAAAGAAAAAATTTACGGAAAAGTCAAATGTCATATGGCCAGTGTCGAGTGGCAAAAACGGGGTTTACCACACTGTCACATGTTGTTTTGGCTATAAAATAAAATACAACCTGACGAAATTGACAAGATTATATTTGCTGAGATACCGGATAAACATCATGATCCGGCGTTGTTTGACATTGTGATCAAGAACTTGGTACACGGGCCATGTGGAAAACATAATCCAACATCACCGTGCATGAAAAATGGCATATGTTCAAAAAAATGTCCACGCCGTTTTGGCACTGATACCCAAATCGGGGAAGATGGGTATCCTATTTATCGACGCCGAAACGTTGATAATGGTGGTCAGGTAACTACTTTGAGTATACGTGGAAGGACTGTTACTATAGACACATGGATCGTCCCGTACTATCCAATTCTCTGTAGAACTTTTAACGCCCACATAAACGTGGAATACTGTCATTCTGTTCAAGCTATAAAATACATTTGTACCTAAGTATATAAACAAAGGTTCTGATCAGGCAACGTTTGGTGTGAAAAATGCCCATGATGAAGTTGACAATTATTTAAACGGACGGTACATAAGTACATCGGAAGCGGTATGGAGATTGTTGGAATGTCCTATACATAACACACACCCTTCTGTAGTACAGTTAGCTGTACATTTAGAAAACAGCCAAAGAGTATACTTTTCACGAGACAATGTTCAAAGTATAGTGGAAAATCCAACAAGAGCAACTATTTTACAATGCAACGAAGTGCACAGGGTCAACTAGTGATATATAATTTCAAAACATTACAAAATGAACACAATAAAAATAGTAATATTTAGTTTTTTCAAAATAGTTGTTTTGTAATGAATTTAGATTATCTAAAAGTAAATCTTTTTCAATATCATTAACACTTTTCGAGTAAATGTAAAATTAGTTTGTTTTGTTATTATTATTAAGTTATAAAAGTATCACTCTGTAGAAGTAGGAACTATTTTATCATACTTTTCTACCCACAATGCTGACTATACATTAAAAATGTAACCATAACGATTACAATACATAATAAAATAAATTTACCTTTTAATATGTTCAAGTAAATTAGCTATCCTTATAGACTTTCGTAAAACATGAAAATAAGTAAAAATATTGTTTTTTTTTTTTTAGTATTAATAAACCAAAAAAACTTACAATAATATTATGATTACCTACAATGAACTGCACACATCGTATTTCAAAATTATTAATTAAAATATTAACCAATTGACAAGCACAAACATACTGTATAAATAAAATAATATAATATAAATTATGTACGAATCTTATTTGTTACATCGACAATTGACTTGTAATATTTTACGGATTATACATATTATATTGAGCCTGCCACGTATTGGGAAAGATAATTTTAGTATTTTACTTTATTATATTATTATTTAATTTATATGATAAACAAATTAAACACATTTTATAATATAAAATAAGCAGTTTGTTTTTTTCAAAAAATATTTTAATCATTTACCATATATGATTACTTTTTTGATTATATTTGCAAATTCGTTTTGATTTGTAGGATAACTAAGTATATCATGGATTTTTAACTAACACATTATAACTTATAACTAGTATTAAACTTTAATATTGCAATATAATACTACACTCTACAATCCAACAATTTTAACCCATGAATAGGTTAAAAAATAAAAATTGAGTTTATTATTAAAAAATAAAATAAAACGTACGCATTAAATTGATTAAATTACATGTATTATTCAAACGATTAAAAAATTATCAGTGCCATTTTACTATTGAATGTTAAAGCTTAGCGTTAGCAATGTA
>NC_042493.1:9145217-9150455 GCF_005508785.2 Acyrthosiphon pisum | reverse complement strand
ATGTTTTATTATTTATAAATAAATAATTTATAAATTTATCTATTTATTTATTGGTAATTTTATTTTAAGTTATTTTTTAATTTAAATTTACATAATATACCTAATAATATGTATTTATTCTTATTTCTAAAGTAAAAGTTTTTCATTAAATAATAAATAAATCTTTCTTTTTCATTATTTATAAATCATCAGATTACAAAAAAAATTATCAGATTTAAATCGATCTGTAACCACGTTGTTTTACGTAAAATAAATACATGTATTTATAATACAAGAAATAATATAACATAATAAAGTTCAAAAATGTATGCCTATTATCAAAATATTATTTATTTTGAAAATCATATGTTGTGTTCCTGTGACAACTAAAAACACGCTTGATTACATTTACATAGGATGAATGGCAATACAATGAGTAATCTTGCTGGTAGCCAAAATACACACACAGACGAGCGACCGTACCTGTGTAACGTATGTGACAAATCATTCACTAAAAAGTACAATCTGACCAATCACCAGCGGATACACACGGGTGAGCGACCATACCTGTGTAACGTATGTGACAAGTCATTCAAACAAAATAAACACCTGACCGTGCACCAGCGAATACACACGGGTGAGCGACCACACCTGTGTAATGTCTGTGACAAGTCGTTCATAAGAAAGCACAATCTGACCGATCACCAGCGGATACACACGGGTGAGTTACCATACCTGTGTAACGTATGTAATAAGTATTTCATAAGTAGCAGTCGTCTATCAAAGCATAAGTTGACTCACACGAATGTGCGACCATATCTTTGTGACCTATGTGACAAGTCATTCAAACAAAATCAACACCTGACCGAACACCGGCGAATACACACAGGTGAGCGACCATACCTGTGTAACGTATGTAATAAGTCTTTCATAAGTAGCAGTGGTCTATCGAAGCACTTGTTAACTCACAGAAATTTGCGATCATACCTATGTGACCTATGTGACAAGTCATTCACACGAGAGTATAATCTGAAAAAACACCAGAGTCGGCACACCGGTAACAAACGATATCCGTGTGATGTATGTGAGAAATCGTACACACAAAAATGTAATTTTACGAAGCATCGGGAGATACGTCATATGGGTGGGGTACTGAATCCGCAGGATGTATGTGAAATATTGTTTGATACTATCAAAACTGGCCCAACATCTGTGGACGTAAACCGGGAAGATAGGTACCATATCTAAAAATTAAATTAAAAAATAGGAAAATGTACCTACAACAGTTCTGTATTTAAATCATTTTTTATAAGGTGATTGAATAAAAACTTAATTAATATTAAAATACCAAAACATTTACAAATAGAATACTACATGTGAAGTAGTACTATAATATTATTATTAAAATAACTCGACTGTGATTCGTGCAGTCACATTGCTCTAAAAAAAAAACGGATTAATTATTATAATTATTTTCATATTATATTAAAGAATCAACATAAGGTATTATCACCATTTAGTATGGTCGACAGCGTAACGTAATTTCTAGCCTAAAAACTCGGTTAAATTCAACGAGAAATGTAAGTAACACGTCATGGTCACAATATTTTCAACCTTTATTGGTTTTCGATTAATCACAACATTTTGGTTTGAATATGGCAACGTATACCCTGTTCCAAAAGAGAGTGGTCACTTATCGCGTATAAAACTAACAACTGCGACAGTGCAAAGACCAAATTCTTCCCCCACCTTGCTAGCCGACGATCGTCAACGTCTTTGAGAAACGTCAGCTTGCAAGCTAGTTTTATGCGCGAAAAGTGACCGTTCTCTTTTGGAACAGGGTATAGCATTCAATATGTTATGGTCAATCATGTTGTTAAAAAATTATATCTTCAATCGTGTTTCACCGTGTTACCATCTATACTATAGCCCGCATAGGTTATATTGTATACTTATATTAAGGGATTAAAATGTTATGAAATATTTCATTTACGTGAAAAATTAAATGTAAAAAAATTGTTTATTATAATAAAGTTTAAAGTTATAAACTTACAGCAAGGGAACATTTTTAAAGTAGGTTTATTGTACTAATAACCAATAGTCGATACGAAGAATTGATAAGTAATAAATTAACTTTACTAATGATATAATACTATTTACCTATACCTAATTTATGATCTTTAACAAATAATAACTCTATCACCTTGGTTGATAAGTGACTCACCATCGATATTTTCTGTATACAATAATAATCATTTTTAATCATCAATAACCAAATATTTACCTCATGATATGTTAACCTTTATCATATTTTCTTATTGTGTCTAGTATGGATACAGATTGTTAATTACTTTTGAATATTAAAAAAAAAAAAAAAAAAAAAAAAAAAAAATAACCAAATACGTTTAAAAGAAAAAAATTATTTTAAGAAGTGTGAAATTTTAAATTTTGAAATGTTTCAATTTCAGAACCCTACCTATATTATATATCACACTAATCTGCCAAAACATACTTATGCACGGTACATACTTATATGCACGTGTCTATGTGGACTAAATTTTTCAATCAAAACAAATGCCTACCAGAAGAATTATTAAAAATATTTATCGCAAGAAAAATAGATAATCGAGATTCTATCTTTGTTCAAAATCACCCAAACTATTTTGCTTTTCAATCCAAGCCAAGTTTTCAATAGTGTGTATTCAATATCAAAAAAGAATTATGTGGACTGTTCAACTAATATTTAATAACTCACAGGTTTGTGGTAACGAAATCCATAGGTATGACGATGTACATATCACCGTCCTCATAAAAAAAAGGCTCTAAAAGTTGTGAATATATCATTTTAAAGATAGCTAAGTCTTTGAACTATAAATGATATATTTAGTTCAAAGACTTAGCTAGGTACCTATAAAATGATATCAGAACAAGAAATTTTTATTTGTGAATGGTTGTAAATGGTTGCTATTGGTTTTAATAATTATTATTAAGCGATAAGCATATTGGCGCAGTGGCCTTCTATGTATTATTTTAGTACAGAATGTCTCAAGTTCGAATCATGATTTCGGTGGACCAAATTTTTCCATGGTTTTTATATTGTTTTTTTTCTTATTTTTCTTTTATTACTTTTTCTTCTTTATCTATAAATACGAACGTTTGGTTTTTTTTATTCATCGGATATTAGTACGGTTAGGTTAGGTTAGGACTTTTTATTAATTGATTATATTAATATGCCGTATCTTGAATTAAGTAAAATCGACTAACTTAGTATAACTTTGATACTTTAAAGTTAAGCTATACACTTACGTACAAGCAGCACGGGTCCGTGATCTACCGCAGGTAGATTGCCCACCTGATAATATACAGCTGGGAATCTCACGGACAACGCCGGTCGATATGCCTATACATTAAAATATAATATAATTTAAACTTCAACAGACATGGCTTCCACAGTGTGTTACACCCAAAAGGAGTTGAACAATCAGAATATTTTTTCCAGCGGAAAAATTATGATAGGTTTTGAAAACCATACACCAAATATTAAATAACGGATTGAACAAAGTTTGAGTCATAATAGTTAGTACATTTAACGAGCAACGATGTGCACGGGGTCAGCTAGTTTTATATAAAATATTCGTTTATCATTATCTTTTATTACAAACGAAACAAAATGGTCTTTTTAATTACAACATAAGTATTACACGAGTTAAGCCTTATAGTAATAAAGAAAATATCATTGTTAGTAAAATAGATAACCGATATGGCTTATACAATTATTAATAATGAAATTTGTTCATGGATTATGAATTAACCTGCGGAATAATCGGCAATGGAAGACGGACGTACTCGCCAAAGAAAAATCAAACAACGAAAAGCAACGCCACCTTTGGAATACAAGCTCAGATAACGGTATTAAAGACATTATCCACAACTGATTAAGAAATAAATGGTAAAATAAATTATTGTTAAACATGAGCAATGAAATAAAATTAACAACAGAAACATGAAACAAACCGAAGACACTCAACCGGATAAAATATGATGTCGTATTAAACCGCCCTAGTATTGGTCATACGCATTAAACACATTTCCATATTTTTAAAAAAAGAACGTACATGTCCAAAGACCCACCAAGATTATGTATAAAAACTATTACAGATCTTGCATTAAATTTATAGCTTAGCATATTGATGTTGGTTGTATAAACAGCAATAAACTGTATTATCTGACCGATATACATAATATATTCACGATTCAGAATTTGTATGACAACCAATTTATAATATTTTTATTCAATGCTTACACTGTACCTATAACTATAGGTGTAATGAAAATGACGACTGTTATAATATTATTATTATTTAATATCTGTTCCTACTTACGTTTAAATGCGATCATATTATTAATTATTCCGATCGAGACACTTTTGAATGCTATACTATATGTATGTTAACGAATAATGATAAGTAATTAATCTTAGTTAGATAATCTAAGCACGTGAATTGTATTACCTATAAGCGTTGATAACGTTTGAAATGTCCACGTGATGTTTTTTTTTGTTTTCATTTGATAACAATAACCATGATTACTGTAGCCATACTGCCATAATTTCCCTACTGCAGTAATGTTTTAGGTATAATTCTAATTAAAAAAAAAAAACTAGAAAAGTACGAAAATTACATTATTGATATAGTAATACCTATTATACTTATACTTGTATTAACATATGCATATCAATTTCAATTTAACAGAAAATAATTTTCGGCAAACGTTTATTTACAAAGAATGAAAAAACGTTGATGAAATATTCACACAGATTAATGTATTGTACCTAAACATAAATAAACGTATTCAAATAATTAAAATTATATCATTGCAATGATAAGTGTGATATGTTCTTAATAACAACAATATACTTAGCATTGATCAGACGATAACAAAGATAATTATTACCAATATACCTACCTACAATCCAATAGAAGCGTCAAAATCAATCGAAAATATGTGTGTGTATAATAGGTTTAACTGCATATTATTATAATACATCATTAGTTTTTTACTTTTTTGAATGACAACATTGGGTTTTAATTTTATATTCCAAAGCAAAATATTTTTCTTACAATTTTGATACTTGAAAATCGAATTTGGGGCGTTTGTAGTTTGTGAGTTATAAATATTCAAAGTTTCGATGAACGGAGTGGAGTGGTACGGGGTTACCCCGCGAAATGTTTGTCCACTTCTCCGCTCATCGATAACTTT
>NC_042493.1:9134192-9145085 GCF_005508785.2 Acyrthosiphon pisum | reverse complement strand
TAAGCGACTTGAAACTATGTAAAAAAAATATTTTCAAAAAAATGTACACTTTTTGAAATAATCAGTGTTCAATGATAAATGAATCACCCGGTATAGTATCACAGTCAAAATAAATGGTATGAAAAAAATAATTTCAATCTAAATGGTTTGCTAATTATGTCTTTAAAATATTTCGTTATTGTTTACTTTATTTTATCTTTTTGTTCATATCATGTTTTGAAGTATACTATTTGATTCAATTTAAACATTAAAATCAAGAAGAATTCTAAGAGAAAATTTGAGCCAGTTGATATTGGGACGTCAATAGTAGGAAATTTTCAGCATTTACATTTTCTTTAGAAGTGTGAATAACTAAATAAAAATAGAAATTTTTACGCTATATATTTTATTTTTTTCATAATTCTAATGCAAATTATAAACGTAAAGACTAGACACTTTTATCAAATAGTTATTTATTTATTTTCTAGAAATAATACGACTTTTAACTATTTATAAATATTTCAAAGTTTTTAGTTTTTATTCAACATATGCATGATAAATGATTGTTGTTGATAAGTTACAAAAACCTTTAAAATATAACAAAACATTCCTCATAAGTCATAAATTATCGTGTCTTTAAGAAATAGGCATATAAAAAATAATAAAATTAAAATTTAGAATAATCTATTAAATATTCAATGCAAATACTAAGTAAAGTTTTTTTGAATAAATTAAGTTGAATGATTAAGTTAATACTATTGACACATCAAATCACTGGAGTGATTTTCGCGGAACAAACCAACTGTGAATTCGCGAACCCATTGAAGAAGCAACGAGGGCACCTTAAGGGTAAAATGTTTTTATAATAAACAATTGTAGGTACGGTAAACATAACATATTATATTACTATATCAAAGAAGCAAATATGACTATTATTATAGTCATTAACGATTTTTCCGATCAAATAAGACTATAATATACGATATTAACAAGGACAGTGTTTTCAACCTGTACGACGCTGCTCCCCGGGACGTCGTCAGATATTATATCAAGGGAACCTCGTCCACAGTAAATAATGTAGGTATTGTTGCTTATTATTATAATTTTTAATATAGGAGCCAATAAAATATTTTTTATATCGGGAGAGGGTGGACCCGAAAAGATTGAAAATCTCTGGACTAGAATGTTAACGTTAATTAAAAATAATCTGATCAGTACCTATCTTAAGTATTCCATAACATACTTTCGGGCTCTGTAATATTATACTATTATACTAATAATATGTCAACGGTCGTATAGTAAAAAATAGCAGTGCATCGGGCACATCAAATAAATCTATAGGTATACAATAGAAATCACGATAACGGCCAACTTATTTGTCATAATATTATATGTATCCACTACCCACGCACGCGTAATAGCACATTACATAACATATTACATAGACATTACATATTATATATATAGTGTATGGTCAACCGATTTGTCTGTGTACCTACTGTGCTTAATATTTTAAATTTTGAACTCAATTTAAATACCTCGTTAAACAAAATTATCAACATTGTCTAGCGGTAGTAGATTTTCTAGTCATATTTGTTGTAAATGTATTAACAAAATATTCGATTTTTACAACATTTCCTATTTGCCTATATTGTCATGTTAATGCATAGGCATTGACAATATCGTATAGTTACCAATGATAGGCATTAATGATATTGGCTAGAAATTTACGTTATTACCTAAGTTACATAATTTACAAATGTATGATAACTTATCTATACTATTATGTAAAGAGGAGTCGTTAGTTACCATTGTCAAAAGTAAGCTCTGGAACTACTGAATTGTTTTCGAAAATTCTTTCACTAATAGAAATCCACATTCTTTATGAGTGTTATAGGCTAATTTAAAGAGGGAATTGATCACCCCCGGTAGATGCTCAAACAGGAATTTGGAGATTTACGATAGAAATTTTTGTTTATTTATTTATTTACGAGTTTATTTAGTCATGGTTACTGCGTTTATTTTGTTTAAACTTTCGACACTGTTTTAATAATAATTTATTTTCCGAACTACTTTCGGTTTTATTACGTTACGTTTTGTTCTGAATAAATAACGTCAGTATGCCTAAAAGAAAATCCCAACTATCAAGACATACATCCAAAACAATATCAGTTAAAGTACACCGAATGGGAGAGACTTCCTATGAGCATACACAGACTGAGTCTAGAATCGAACGTTCGCAGAGCCTTGCTACTACGGTACAGGGACAACGAATATCTAGAATACGCAATCGAAGTACCCCTCAAAGTTATAGATCAGCTTTCAATTATGATCACACATCGATTATGCAAAGCAGAGAGCAGTAACAATAGGAGCAATGAGTAAAACCTGTAGTAAGTGTTTTGCAAAAAAATGGAGTGATGAACCAAATGGTATGTGTTGTACTGGAGGTAAAGTGATTCTCCCTGATATTGAAGAGCCACCACAACCATTAAATAGTCTCTTGACATGTAATCATAAGTATTATACGCATTTTTTAAAACATATATGTAAATATAATACACTATTTCAAATGACATCGTTCGGTGCCAAAGAAATTTGCGAAGGAAACTTTATGCCTACTTTTAAGATAGAGGGTCAGATTTATCATTTAATTGGTAGTCTTCTTCCTAAAACAGGTCAAAGTTCGAAATTTTTACAGATATATTTCGTTTCTGATGCGGATCAACTTTCTTTGCAATCAAACATGGGCCCCTCTTTAAAAACCGATTTGATCAATGAGTTACAAACCGTATTAAATAGCCATAACGAATATATACGCAGTTTCAAATACAATTTAGAAACCAACTCTTTCAAGGACAACTTGAAATTAATAATTCACGCCAATCGCACATCACAAAATCAACATCGAGGAAGATACAACTCCTCTACAACAAACGAAGTTGCAGTCCTGTTAGTAGATAAAGATAAAAGACCTAGAGATATAATACTACATTGTAAAGATGGCCAAATAGTGTCTGAATTGCATCGTGCTTACGATCCCCTGCAGTATCCTTTGATGTTTGTGAAAGGAGAAGATGGCTATTATCTGACTATACAGCAACAAGGTTCATCAAAAAACAAAACAGTTTCCTGTATGCAGTTTTATGCATACAGACTAATGGTCAAAGATAGAAGTTTCAATACTTTACATCATTACCGAGATTTGTTCAGTGAATACTGCGTTGACATGATGGCTAAAATGATATCGGAAAGATTGAATTTTATATTCCGAAACCAACAAAAGTTAAGAGCTGACGATTATATACATTTAAGATATGCTTTAAATAGGGATGGCAACGTAAATGCTGCAAATATTGGTCAACAAGTTATCTTGCCCTCATCCTTCACGGGCTCACCACGATACATGCATGAAAAAACGCATGACGCTATGACATACTTCGAAATTACGGAAGGCCTGACTTATTTGTTACTTTTACTTGCAACCCTGAGTGGGAAGAAATAAAGCAAGAACTCTTTTCTGGACAACGATATTTCGACTGACATGTCATTATAGCAAGGGTCTTTCATTTAAAAATGAAGAAACTTATTAAACTATTTACAAAAGAAAAAATTTACGGAAAAGTCAAATGTCATATGGCCAGTGTCGAGTGGCAAAAACGGGGTTTACCACACTGTCACATGTTGTTTTGACTAGAAAATAAAATACAACCTGACGAAATTGACAAGATTATGTTTGCTGAGATACCGGATAAACATCATGATCCGGCGTTGTTTGACATTGTGATCAAGAACATGGTACACGGGCCATGTGGAAAACATAATCCAACATCACCGTGCATGAAAAATGGCATATGTTCAAAAAAATGTCCACGCCGTTTTGGCACTGATACCCAAACCGGGGAAGATGGGTATCCTATTTATCGACGCCGAAACGTTGATAATGGTGGTCAGGTAACTACTTTGAGTATACGTGGAAGGACTGTTACTATAGACACATGGATCGTCCCGTACTATCCAATTCTCTGTAGAACTTTTAACGCCCACATAAACGTGGAATACTGTCATTCTGTTCAAGCTATAAAATACATTTGTACCTAAGTATATAAACAAAGGTTCTGATCAGGCAACGTTTGGTGTGAAAAATGCCCATGATGAAGTTGACAATTATTTAAACGGACGGTACATAAGTACATCGGAAGCGGTATGGAGATTGTTGGAATGTCCTATACATAACACACACCCTTCTGTAGTACAGTTAGCTGTACATTTAGAAAACAGCCAAAGAGTATACTTTTCACGAGACAATGTTCAAAGTATAGTGGAAAATCCAACAAGAGCAACTATTTTACAATGCAATGAAGTGCACAGGGTCAGCTAGTGATATATAATTTCAAAACATTACAAAATGAACACAATAAAAATAGTAATATTTAGTTTTTTCAAAATAGTTGTTTTGTAATGAATTTAGATTATCTAAAAGTAAATCTTTTTCAATATCATTAACACTTTTCGAGTAAATGTAAAATTAGTTTGTTTTGTTATTATTATTAAGTTATAAAAGTATCACTCTGTAGAAGTAGGAACTATTATAAATAAATTTACCTTTTAATATGTTCAAGTAAATTAGCTATCCTTATAGACTTTCGTAAAACATGAAAATAAGTAAAAATATTGTTTTTTTTTTTTGAGTATTAATAAACCAAAAAAACTTACAATAATATTATGATTACCTACAATGAACTGCACACATCGTATTTCAAAATTAATAATTAAAATATTAACCAATTGACAAGCACAAACATACTGTATAAATAAAATAATATAATATAAATTATGTACGAATCTTATTTGTTACATCGACAATTGACTTGTAATATTTTACGGATTATACATATTATATTGAGCCTGCCACGTATTGGGAAAGATAATTTTAGTATTTTACTTTATTATATTATTATTTAATTTATATGATAAACAAATTAAACACATTTTATAATATAAAATAAGCAGTTTGTTTTTTTCAAAAAATATTTTAATCATTTACCATATATGATTACTTTTTTGATTATATTTGCAAATTCGTTTTGATTTGTAGGATAACTAAGTATATCATGGATTTTTAACTAACACATTATAACTTATAACTAGTATTAAACTTTAATATTGCAATATAATACTACACTCTACAATCCAACAATTTTAACCCATGAATAGGTTAAAAAATAAAAATTGAGTTTATTATTAAAAAATAAAATAAAACGTACGCATTAAATTGATTAAATTACATGTATTATTCAAACGATTAAAAAAATTATCAGTGCCATTTTACTATTGAATGTTAAAAGCTTAGCGTTAGCAATGTATGGTATCAACATTGTTTTTTTATTCATACCACAGTTTTTCCTCGTTTCGGAATATTTTTTGATTCCCCTGAGAACAGGTATTTTTGCACCACTAATACGTAGGTAAGTCACGTGCCCTTATTACGCTGGTTCGTTATCTTTTATTACCAAGATACTTGTTATTATAAAGTAAGAGTTATATTTTTGACGTATTTTCGTGTTGATAATAAAAAAAAAAAATAAACCGGATTCTTTCGCATTTTAAATTTTTGCACGGCCAAATTGCAGAGATTGTGTCAAACTAAATAATACAGTTGCAGGAAATATGACTGATAATACAATTTTTACTTACCAAATTTAGAAGCAGCAGTGTTCATTTAAAAAAATTTCCGATAGTTCTCTAATAATATGAAAGTTTTATGACATCAGATAGGTATAGATAATAATGGGTGTTCTATATAGGACTTGCCAGTTGTTGAATTTGCATGGTTTTATTAATTTATTAAATTTATTTCTAAATAATCTTGAAATTATTTTTACAAAACTACGAAAAAAATATTAAAACAAGTGTATATTTTTGTATATTTAGTTATTTTGTTGTTGTGAGAGCATATTTTTAAAGCATATTTGATGAGAAATGATATCTTGACAACACAATTTTAAAACTAGAAAATAAAAATCATAAATATTTTATAATGTATATTTACTTTGGTGAGTTTTCACAAGGTATTTTTGTGTCACGTTTTTCAAAATCCTAGTAGACATGACATTTTCCGTTTTTATTAATAAATATTTAGAACAAAATATAAAATATAAAAATAGTAAAATATTTGTATTTATTATTTGTGAAAATGAGTGTGTGTAGTTATTTTATTTTTGTGCCTGACAACCCGTTTTTTAACCTAAAAAATGGTTAAATTATTCAACATTGAGGGTGGTTTTTAGTATAAAATAATATGATCTAGTTCAGAAGTAAAAAATAGTAATTTTCCCATTCTTTTTTTTAATTATTGGTTATAGGTTAACAAAAAAACATCAAGAAATTGTATTATTTTGGTAACATCAGTTTTTTACAAAAAGACTTTGTTTTTTTGGTTATTAAAAAAGGAATAAATGAATAGACTATAAATGTTCTACTTTTATAATTTTTCTTTTTATTTGAGTCGATAAAATGTTTGTTACTTAGTAAAAAAAAAAATCATAACGATTTTTCAAAATGTTTACCTACACTAAGATTAAAATCGTCTTTGTATATTACGGTTTATCATTTAATCCAAAATTAACATATCTATTATAGTGACATATACTTGGAACCTAATAGATTCCCATGATAAATAAATAGCTTAAAATAAATATCTTTAAAAAATACAAGACACTATTATTATTATAAACTGTGCTCAATTTTGATGATAATCTTATAAATTTGATTAGTGATAAGTGATAACATATTATTATTGTTGATTTGTAGTCCAGACGAATAATAATAACAATAGGTATAATACACCAAGCTTGTAAACTTTGCAGTCACACTCAAAGCAAATGACTACTATTCGCCCACACTAAAAACTAGGTTAAGCCGACATTTTACAAATGATTTATCGTTAAAAATTTACAAGTGATAACAGATGAATGAAATTATTCATTGTTTTATTTTAGCAAGGAGAACTGGGAATTGATTTTTAAACAATACTATTCATCTAAGAATAGATTGTTAATGATTTAAGTAACATGGTATTATAGTATTTCCTAATTAGCGTGTTCATAACAAATAGAAGCTAAAATAAATCAAGCATGCATCAATTCAATTATCATAAATAAAATGTACGAATAAATTATTAATGAATTGAAAACAATTTTTATATTATTATAAACTACTACTATTATAGGTACATTAAAAATGTAGTTTATTTTGAAATTTGAATCAAGTATTAGCTATTAAGCTTTAAAATTAATTGTTCAAACACGTCCTGATATTAATTCAATAAAGATTAATAATTATTGATATACCTACCTACGCATTGTTACCAATTGGCTATCTATCAAATGATGATATTTTATGTTTATTAATAATTTTTTTTTTTTTTTTGTCAATCGTAATTTAATTTATTATTGTA
This sequence comes from Acyrthosiphon pisum, assembly GCF_005508785.2. Taxonomy (NCBI): domain Eukaryota; kingdom Metazoa; phylum Arthropoda; class Insecta; order Hemiptera; family Aphididae; genus Acyrthosiphon; species Acyrthosiphon pisum. The sequence continues at coordinate 9,137,647 of NC_042493.1, read as the reverse complement.
TGTGTAATTTTATGTATACAAATCAGCCTAAAATTCAAAAAATATTCTATTTTACTCCCATAGAGTATGAACAATTTGCAATTTTAAACGCAGTTCTTAAGATGGTTAATATAGATTTAGATAGGTATATAAAATTAATTTGTTGACTGAAAATCATATATAATATTTAAAATAGGTATATTAAATCTCTCGTAATATTATAAACAGTGTACAAGGTTATTCGAACATAATAATATTGTGAAGAATTTAAATTGTCATAATAATACAGTTTGAGTTATGTATAACATTGCGTACACTGGGTCTACGGTAATAGATATTATAATTTATAATATGTTTCAATGTTATTTGAACTTATTACATCCATCCGGCCGTCTATTTTATTACACGTCGCATGATGGTGTGGCGGGTTAGGTGTATCATATTATTATTATTATTATTCTTATACCCAATACGATTGCATCTCTGTGTTGTTCGCACGACATTATAATAATATTATTCCGTCGATCGTCTCCTCCGAAGATTTGACCTTTGTCGAGCTGTATTGTTACCGGTACTGTTACCGAAATATATAATGTACCTACTCAATATGAGACTTAAGCGTGGGCGTATACACAGAGTTGTACACGTGTCGTTATGTATCTATAGTGTAGTGTACCTATATATAATGAAAATTTATAAGAGGATAATATAAGTACATTACAATGGATCAGATAATATTTAATAAATCAATATATATATATATATTTAATATATCGGAAAGCAGATATAAACTATAATGTTATTTTTATTCAGAAACGGTAACTATAATATAGTTTGCAGAGAGCTTTGAAACACATGTCACGATAATAATATGTAATAGATAGGTAGGTTTACCTGTGTTTTTTCGTTATCAGTTGTTTAGATTTAAATCGCATAATATTGTACAATGTCATATAACACGAGGTATGATGCAAGTCCGGAAAATAATATTATAAGCCCACTATTTTTATTTTTATTTTTTTCAATAGTTTGATAGTTTATTCAATTGCGAGGCTATAATAATTATTTTTCTGACTTAGGCATACATAGGTAATAGACCAGTACACAACTAACATCAATTTCGTTATCATAACAAGAATTTATTGACCAATGAATTTTTTTTATTTTCCTTTTAGACGATCGTGCAACTATAAATATATTTTAAATCATGAAATTTTCATATTTTCATATTTTAACGACTTGTTCTTTTAAGGAAGGATTTAATTGTTCATAATATTACATTTTACACATGGTTTTAGCTCGGTAAACATAATTTGACTTATTGCCTTTTTAATATGACTTTTTGTTTATTATTTTCGAATGAAGTTAGTTCATTATACCTACAAGTTTCCTTTGACTCACGATATTATTTTGTTATAAATTATAAAATTAATCTTAACACGCAAAAGGTATAATACTATAACGATTTGAAATTTCGTAGTTTCGTACAAATATTTTAATTTATAAATAGTAACCATTTGATACTTATAGAAATGTTAAAATAATAACACACAATGTCATTTGTTACAATATTTTTCAAATATTTAAATATTTTCATTGTAAAGATTATCGAAACAATTAGTTTTAGTAAAACATCTATTATTATAGTAAAACAAGTGGTGTTAAAAATGCCATAAGAGTTGTGATACAGAGACTGCCTATTGCCTTAAATCAAAGTGTCGCAAACTCGCAAACCATCAAAATGATGCAAATATACGTGGAAACCCAATTCAAATGATATAATCTAACCTGTCCACTATCTACGAAAAATACACCATTTACAAAATAATACATTGAATACGACATATGCACAGAAAGTTTGACATACATACGCCAAAATCGTGTGCAAGTCGGTAGGTCAAATAATATCATTTGAATGGCTATTATCGCCACTTATCTGCATATTTTCGACGATTTTCAACACTTTTATTTAATGCAAGAGCATATATTGTATAACCAGTATATTACCTGTATATCAAACGTTCTCTAATGTGACAATAAAAATGCTTACTTATGTATTTTATTAGTCCGTCATTATAATAGGTACCTACCTGTGTATTATTATTTACCCGTTGGATAATTTTAACGACAAAGATTTAATGTTGTTATTTTTTTAATATTTTTTACTCGGCTAATACGCATTATAGGTGGCGGACGTTGTAATCTTAATATAGAATGAAACTTAAGACGAAGAAAAACCATTGAATACTAATTAACATATTATTATATATACACAAAAAAAAACATCTACATAAATTCACAAAGATAGCATCAAAAGAATCGACGTGATTCGAATTTATTTTACTCTATTCGTAAAAGATTAAAAGTAAAGTAATTTTAATTTTACTTTTTATTATAAGCTTTTGAATATTAAACAGGAAGTCGTTCTATTGTGTTGAGTGGTAATTTGGATTAAAATATTCTTTAAAAAAACATTCAACACAATACCTATCCACGAGATTTGTATGTGAAATTGTCTATTTAAAATTTTGAAATATAAATAAAGCAAGCTCAAATTTGAATACCATTATAATAATCACAAAGACGTAATTTCCACACTTTTTCTTGGCGTTGACAAATATATGGCAAACAGACTAATGAGGAAGGAACGCCCACCTCCCACCTCAATTATCTTATCATTAACAATATTTTACGACTAACAAGATTTTTGCGTTGTATTTTATTGATTCACTGTCATTGTTCCCCGATTCAAACTTCGTTATCCAATATGGTCAATATGTTGGATATAAATTACAGTAATTTAGTAATAACCAAACAATTTTATTTATATATTATGTCTAAACGCAATTGCTGGAACATATTTAGTTTTTACAAGATTAATAATTAATTTTAAAGTTATTTAATACCTAAAGCACTATTAAAATCCTTTAAGAACTTATTAACTTATGTTATGTAGGTAATTTTTTAATCAAATACAATTTTATATTAAAAAAGGTGGGTAAGTGGATGTCGCTCTGCTGTACAGTAGGTTACCTACAAGGGGGTCACTGTATAATGGATAGTATTAAATTTGAAATCAATGATATAATATCACTGTATAAGAAAAACGATTCTGAGCGGAGACGGTTTGTCAGTCTAGATATTAGACATACATATTATAGGTATACTTATCTATAGTATTATTAATAATTTTCAAATTAATCATATCACAATATGAATTAGATAACGCGTTATACATCAACAACAAACCGTGGTACTATCATAGATATATAATAGTATACTTTGGAAGTTTCAAGTACCCACAAGTAATATTATACAATCACAACAAAATAACTAAAATAGTTATTCCAGGTTTTTTAATAGGTAAAAATCGTCCAAATTTGAACTTAAAATTACTATAAAAATAAACTGTGCTTATGTATTTCTTAGTAATTTTTGGTAACAAAATTAAATATTTACGTGGAATCTTGTTTTAA
>NC_042493.1:9128369-9133726 GCF_005508785.2 Acyrthosiphon pisum | reverse complement strand
ATTAATCATATCACAGTATCCATCAGGTAACGCGTTATACATCAACAACAAACCGTGGTACTATCATAGATATATAATAGTATACTTTAGAAGTTTCAAGTACCCACAAATAATATTATACAATCATTACAATCACAACCAAATAACTAAAATAGTTATTCCAGGTGTTTTAGTATGTAATTTCGTCCAAATTTGAACTTAAAATTACTACAAAAATAAACTGTGCTTATGTATTTCATAGAATTTTTGGTAACAGAATTAAATATTTACGTGGAATCTTGTTTTAAATTTTCAATCCTTAGATATAAAAATTGAACTTTTTATAAATTTTTAACTACGAAATAATTATTAAATTTTAAATTTGATAAATTTTGTTAAAATTCGATCTTTAAATGCTTATAAAAAAAAATTGTGCCTATTTATTTTTAATATTTTTCAACTGCTATTGTAACAATGTATCAGGAGCTTTGTATTAATTTTTACACTTTTTGGCCCAATAGATAAAACTTTATTGATATTTATAGAAAAAAAAACTAAAAAAATTGAAAACTTACAATGTCCGTAAACAGCTCAAAAAGAGTCAAATTATTTTCAAAATGTCATCGTATATATAAAATGCTAATATAAACATTCAGTGAAATTTTCAAGTTTCTACAGTCATTCGTTTTTTAATTAGGTACAATAAAATAAGAAAATCGTTAGGTACATGAGAAATCGAGCGAATATCAAATGTTGTAAAAATATGAATTTTAAACGCTCATAAAAATTTAATTTGACTTTCTTGTAGACATTTTTTTTTGATAAAGGTAGACAACATTATGTGGAATCTTGTAATACATTTTCAAATCTTAGATTTTAAAAGTAAAATTTTTACGAATTATAAACTCAGCATAGTTAGGTAATTTTTGTGATTTTTCCATATTTTGTAAATTTTTGAACTTTAAATGCTAATAAAAAAAAACTGTGACTAAGGATTTTTAATATTTTTGAAATGTCATTGTAAAAATATAGTAGGAGCCTTGTATTAAATTTTCAAGTATTTTTACTCAACCAAGAAAGTTTTATTGACATTCATAGAAAAAAAACTAATTAAATTGGAAACTGGAATTGTCCGCTCAAAACAAATCAAAATATTTTTAAAAATTTATCATGTATAGAAAATGGAAATATAAACAACCAGTGAAAATTTCATGTATCTACAGTCATTCGTTTTGAAGTTACACCGAAAACCAAAATCAATTTTCTTGAAAACAGATTTTGCGTAAAAATTCCCGTTTTTCCTTAATTTTTCTTTTGTTTTTCCCGGCGCTTTTGAAAACTACTTGGGAAATTTAAATTTTGACCTCCCCAATGCACCAAACGATATTCACTTTCTGATCGAACAAGATACTGAAGTTGAAAATCGTAGCATTATTTCGACTACTTATCGTGTACACAGACACAAAAAAAATAAAAAAATAAAAAAATATAAAAATAAAAAAATAAATAAAAAAATAAAAAAACACACATCATTGTAAAATCAATACATTCATCGTTCCACTCAGAATCTAAAATGGAAAATAAAAATGTCCGTAATGAGCTCAAAATACATCAAAATATTTTGAAAATGTTATGGTGTATAGAAGATGCTAAGATAAACATTCAGTCAAAATTTCATGTATCTACGGTAATTTTTTTTAAAGTTACACTAAAAACCAAATTCAATTTTGTGAAAAATCGATTTTGCGTAAAAATTCCCGTTTTTCCTTAATTTTTCTTTTGTTTTTCCCGGCGCTTTTGAAAACCACTGGGAAATTTAAATTTTGACCTCCCCAATGCACCAACGATATTCACTTTCTGATCGAACAAGATACTGAAGTTGAAAATCGTAGCATTATTTCGACTACTTATCGTGTACACAGACACAAAAAAAATAAAAAAATAAAAAAATATAAAAATAAAAAAATAAATAAAAAAATAAAAAAACACACATCATTGTAAAATCAATACATTCATCGTTCCACTCAGAATCTAAAATGGAAAATAAAAATGTCCGTAATGAGCTCAAAATACATCAAAATATTTTGAAAATGTTATGGTGTATAGAAGATGCTAAGATAAACATTCAGTCAAAATTTCATGTATCTAAGGTAATTTTTTTTAAAGTTACACCAAATTCAATTACCTTAGATACATGAAACCAAATTCAATTTTGTGAAAAATCGATTTTGCGTAAAAATTCCTGTTTTTCCTTAATTTTTCTTTTGTTTTTCCCGGCGCTTTTGAAAACCACTGGGAAATTTAAATTTTGACCTCCCCAATGCACCAACGATATTCACTTTCTGATCGAACAAGATACTGAAGTTGAAAATCGTAGCATTATTTCGACTACTTATCGTGTACACAGACACAAAAAAAATAAAAAAATAAATAAAAAAATAAAAAAAATAAAAAAATAAAAAAACACACATCATTGTAAAATCAATACATTCATCGTTCCACTTAGAATCTAAAAATATATATTTATATACTTATAAAATAACAATAATATGGTTTTTATTTTATAATAATATATACTATTTATTTAAATACATAATTAAATTTAAACAAATAAAGTCGAATCAAAAATCATTAATTTTGCAACTTGGTCATTGTACGATTACCAGATTACTGTTACTATATTACTATCAAAACATAGATGTTTATTAATGAAAAAAATATTTATCTATATTTTCGAATTTTATATTATACAGATCAGTTAAAAAATATTGTTGGTTCACCGTTTTATAAGAAAAATTTGTATGGTCGATTTTTTCTCGAATTGAACAAACGTGAGTCTTGTACAATAATCTAAACATAAATTAGGTAATGTGGGTTGATGGTTAAAACTTTTTCAGATGAGTGGAAGAAAATGGATCTATGATAAACAGGAGTTAATATACAAGTTTTGAAATTGTTAGTGACATATTGGTAAAAGCACCGATCTCCTTTGGGGAAAAATATGCTGCCATTTTGGAAATTAAATTAAACCATCAACGTTATGAGCTGTCATAATATTTTAGAAATTGATGGAAAAGCAAATCCAGAAAATGATGAATATTCGAATACAGCTGTACTAGTAGACTCCGTGTTATTGGGTCATATTGGTTGCATATTATTTTGTCCAAAAAGGAGCTGTCCCAATAATCCGAAAAAAATACTTAGGTATATATTTGTTGGTGGTTAGTTTCCTACTGATTTATTAATACATAATGTAGAAAAATATTTTAATGTATAGAATCGTAAAAGTATTTTTAATATTCATTGATAGTATACGTAGTATATGTATACTTAAGAGGACTTTTAATTAGAGATAATTAAATAGAAATTTAATGATCAAATCACGTTTAGCTCCGTTAGTTTAAAAATTAGAGTGAATTAACCTCTTATAAAATTTAAAGGTATGATTATTGTCTAAGGCATCGCATAGGTTTTTTTATTACACTTTAATTTTAAAGCATGTTATGAGTATTTTAAAATTGCAAATTGTTTGTACATCTTAAAATACTATTAGCTCGTTTTAAAATTAAAATATAAGAAAAATCCTATGAGATGCCTTAGATAATAATTTTTAATTTCAATTTTATAAGAAGTAAATTCACTCAAATTTTTAAACTAACAGAAGTAAACTTGATTTGCTTAACATAAAATTACGCGTGTAAGACGGAGACAACATATTAATATGTGTGCGTGACGTCCTCTAAAGCATTACGCAATGATTTCCAATCTCCCTTTTTGTGACTATAGGAAGTATTTTTCGTGATTCTTTAGCATAATATATAATTTTTAATTATTTTTTTATTTCCTATTTTATGTTTTTCTCGATCGCACATTTGAATACGATATAGGTATTTTTGGTCATTAACGCCCAAACTATTTATTATATATTGTATACTGTATATATTATGATATGTAGGTACTGTAATGTAGGTAGGTATGTGTCTATGTACTGTTACCACTAACCATGTGGTTTTCTAGACATCCAAGGTTGTATTAGACCGAAATTGTACCTACTCAATAGCGTAGGACCATGGAACCGATTAACGGTAAAATATTTTCGGCGGGTTTGTTTCTTATTTTTTTTGCACATAACGTTTTCTCGAACTGATGCTACTATTGCACGTGCGCCCGATCATCCGACCATAGTATGCGAAATGTCTCGTAAAAACGCAGTCGCCGTGAACATATTATGCACGTATACACCATGTACAGGGCGATCTGTGTGTCGGGCAGCAGCATTTTTTTCAATTAATTTTTAATGCGATATCTAGAAGAAAATATAATGTTTATCTTAAGAACGAAAAATACCTAAACGTAAATTAAACGTATTTCTTTTGCTTATTTTAATCGAGAACCCATATGCCTGCTGTATTACATTAATACCTATAAGAACTCGGTGTTCATTCGAAAAAGAATAAGTTTTTTTATTTTAGAAAACAAATAATTTTACAGTCCTGGTCAAACATGAACGAAGGTGTGACAGAAAACCTGCGAGAAAAACTCACTACGATAAAAAAAAAAAAAAAACAAAGTTTTTTTTAATGGACCACCCTGTATAATAGTACCTATATATGTGACGTTATGCCCTCGAGCGACCACTTGTTGTACGTGTGCGGTAACAGTTTTTTTTCGTAAGCGACGTAAGCGCACGTAAAATATTTTATAACCTATGTGTGCGGTTCAGTATATATAGGTATAATGTATACACACGAACAAACCTCGCCCGTGACCGCGATTTTCCGTACGCACTCGGCACCAAGAAGTCCGAAATTTTTTTTTTTTTAAAGGTAGGTCCCCCCTACTACACGTCATCATGGTCCAAACCATAGTGGTATTCACCGTTATTCGCGCGTTTTGCAGCCGACGTCTCGTGATGATTATTACTATTATTTTTATTATTCGTACCTACCTCTATCCCCCGCCCACCTACCGGCTTGTGTCCGATTACTGCAGCTTTGTAGAGGAGGTGAAGGGGGGAAGAGGAGGAGGAATATTCGCGAATCGTTACGACCGCGTCATTTTACGCAACTGCGGCGGCGGCGCCCGAAGGTTACGTGGTACGTTGACGCGAGACACGAGGTCTGCAGCGTTTTGTCGTTAAGCGTTTCGATATTTTACGTTTAACCGTTATTATTTAGGCGGTACGTTATGTGGGTATTACTATGATAATAATATACAGCACATACCCACAAGCACGCTTATATTGAGTATTGGCAAAAGCGCATTGTCCACCCGCCAACAGAATCGTGTGGATTTATAGAGCGATTTTTTCTCGTAATCGTAGGCGGCAATTTCTGCGGGGGCCGACTACCAAATTTGTTTTTCGCCTATATTTATGT
>NC_042493.1:9120364-9128269 GCF_005508785.2 Acyrthosiphon pisum | reverse complement strand
ATATATAAGTCGATCGCTCCACGCCCAATTGTGTTACCAATATTTTTAAATAATAATATGCACATGCAGTAAATATTTAATGAAATATTAATAATAGCAGTGTATAGGTACATCGCATACCTATGATTAAGGTATCTCATTGGTCCGTTCCACACTAGAATACTATGGTACTTTTATTTTAAGTCTGAGTACTGCTTGTCGAGTAGAAAGAGTTGAACGACGATTTTCGCGGTTCTTAAGATTTTTATTAGGTTTCATCCTCGTTTACGATTCACCTCATGACGTGTGTATACACCCTTAAACCCTTTGCTGATCTACTTGAATTAAATTCGCTGATTGATCTTAGTGTAACTTTGGGATTAAAGTTCCTAAACTGGTTACTTTGTTGTGGAGTTGATTTTCTAGCCTTGCCTTTCATCCTTAATTAAACTTAAAATTCTCCGTTACTTACTCCCATAATCTTATGCACTTCCAATATATTTTTATCTAATACCACTGAAGCGTCTTATGATAAACGTCAATGTGGACTTTTATTTTACAATTTAGTTTTGTAAAATATTTTTGTTTCAATGTTATATAATATGTTTACTGTTTTGTTGTACAAATTTTAGGTTTTGAGAAAAGCAATAAAATGTATTAATTTTAAAATAATCTGTTTTTATTTATTATTTTTTTTTTTTTTAATGACACCATGTTTGGTGGATGGAGTAGAGATCTTCAATATTGAACTATTATTGATTTCTGGTATTAAATTGGATTTAGTTGGTACTTAAGAAATTCAAAAATAAAACAATCCTAGTTTTATAATTAATTAGGGAAAAACGGTAGAAAACCAGATTTGATAAAATATATTTTTTTTATTGCTATAATTCAAAAACAAATAACTGTAGGTACTATTAATATTTGCTTTAAATGTTTATACTAGAATTTTATTACTTGGCATATTATATATATCAAAATACGGATATATTGAGATTTTAATTTTTAAATATTCAATTTTTTTCTGTACATTTTAATAAAAAAAATGAACTGTGAAATGTCAAAAGCTTGAAAGTGTAATTTAAGATTCCTCTTAAACTGATAATAAAGAAACAAAAAAAAAATTTTAAAAATCTCTAATAATTTTTTAAGACTGTCTGAAGTTTAAATTTCGTAAACTTGGATATTCTCTCGTAAAATAATGGTTTTAGTTTTTCTAATGTAATTCAATATGAAATTAATAATATTAATTGTAACATTTTGAAACACGTGACTATAACTAAAATGATCATTTCCAAAATATTTAGACTAATTTTAAACTATTCATCGCCCATAAATATTTGACATTTTCGATTTTTTTTTAAATTACTTATTGACAAATATGTTCAGGCATTAGTCAAATAATTTGAAAATGTAATTCCAAATCCCAAATAAGTTGCTTTTATTTCAATTTAAAGTTATTTAAAATAAATAAATACAATTTTTTTTTATAAACGTTTGCTCGCTGTTCAAATTTTGAGTGTAGACTTATTTAATGACTAGGTATACACGTGCAACATAATATACTCAAACTTTACAGCAGAGCTTTCTGCTTCTTTTTGTTTTTAGTTCTTAATTATTGCAACTGCCTAGATTTGTTGTAATCTAAATTGTGTTCTTGTATTTTAGGTCAGTATAAATTATAAATAAATATCCATATAAATATATTATTTATGTCCAAAAACGACACGAACATGGTACACATAGCTATACCATAATATAATATAAATAATATGTATAACTCAGATCTTTTAGGATTTGTAATAATAATTTCCGTTTGCACATAATATATGGATATTGCCATATTGGATGCAGTAGAAACATCAGAGGAGAATAATTTTTTTTATTTACTTACAAATTTAATTACAACATTTTATTTTGTATATTTTTCATATTTTAAGTAACTAGGTAGTTACTTAAAATATGAAAAATATATTGCAGGGAAAAATCATTCAAAATATAATATTATGTTAACTATTCATGCGACATGACGGCAAGTATGACGTTATAGAAGGACAAAATATAGTAATTGCATATATTATGAGAGGGTTAAGACCAGAGTTTACAATTTTGGTCGGGTAACTAACTAACTGTTTAGGACCAAGTCTTCTCAAGCCCCTCTCCCAATTTCCACCTAGTGATTCAAAACAAAAATTAAAGACGAATACAACATGTCAATATAGGCAAACGGGCTACCACATTCATACGGTTTTGCAATTTTATACCGTGAACCTATAACTCAATTTAATACTTTATTGACGCCACGTTGACGTTTATTATGGCATCTATATGTACAAGCTACTAATGAACCGGCCGCGGCTGTGGGCGTAGGTAATCAAATATACACATTCGTCTGTGTGCTACAGGGGCAAATGGTAATTTTTTTTATTTAAAACTACATAAGAACACGCATATATAGTATTAAATATGAATGTATAATACTATAATATCATAATAATATACAACACACGCATATCTCGTCCCGATTCGCGATAACTGTATTAATATTTAATACACTTTGTTATGGTAATGATACTACCATTTTTCTTAAACGTTTTACCATTGATATTATAATAATACAATTTTATTCTATTATACAATTATTAAAGGTTTTACTTCATAATGGTTTGATTCATCATAGTGGGTACTATATTATACCGCAAAAACGTGACATAGCCACAGCTGAAGAGTTCTGCATAGCCGGTTATGGAACAAGGAGTTGTTCAAGGGGGAGTGAGATTTTTTTTAACAAGTTACTTTTTTTACTTGCAGAGTATCGACTTATCAATTCAGAGCCGGATGTCAATCATATTTTACTATACAATCATACAATATTTGTCATGTTATCATATATTTTAGTATTTAAGATCAATGATACTATTACTTATTATTATTTTGACCGTTTCATTTTTTATTAAATACCATATTAATATGTTTAATGCGTTTTTCTCGTGATAAAATGTATTATGTTAATTTACGATGGATATTTTGAAGTATGCAAAACTCTAGTATAGGTACTGCAGCAAACATGTCTAGCTTATTAAAATAATATAATTTAACTAATAATACAACCACATTATAAACAATAATAGAATTACGTATAAAACATAACTCAACCTTATCATCCCCCTCACCCCGTATCGATATTGATGTCGTTAATATTTTAATTGGATACTAATCAATTATAAGTAATAACCGATATATTATATCGATTCCACCGGAATTTCTATTTTACCTGTGAGTAACTAATCGATTGTGCTACAGGCTTTCGCATACGCCAAACTTTTTTATATGTGATTCCATCGGCTCATATATTATTACCTATTATAACGTTTTACTAAAATTTGAAACAAATCTGTGAAAATAACATTGAAAATACATCTAAGTTTAATTCAAAAATATGCATGGCATCGTCTTCAATATGACATTCAACATATATATTAAAATTGCCAATTTTTTTCAAAGGCACTGGGAAAAACAAAAAAAAACTGGAGGAAAAACAGGAATTTTTACGCAAAATTAGTTTTCGAAAAAATTGATTTTGTTTTTGGTGTAATTCTAAAATAAATGACCGTATATACATGAAATTTTCATTGATTGTTTATTATAGCATTTTATATATACCGTACAATTTTCAAAATATTTTGTTTTGTTTTGAGCTGATTACGGGCTATGAATTATCAAATTTTGTACCTACTTAAGCATATATAAAATATTTTATAGAATTTTAAAGTCCAGGATATTTTGTACAGTAACAAGTGATATTAAATTAGTTTAATTATAGTCGTTACTTTGAACTTTTAGTTTTAATTTTTTGTTTATACGGTAATATATTTTTATATTTTCACTACACGTATTTAAAAAAAAAAAAACAGTACATTGATGGTTGTATTGATTTTATACAGATTCTTGTACAAGTGACTAATGAGCATAGATCTTCCGTGAATATATCAGTCACGATGGTTTAGAATAGGTCTTTATATATTTGGTTCATTATTTTATTTATTGGTTGGCTAAATTGTATTAACAATTAGATATATTACTTTCTAGTGTCGTTGAATTCTTAACCGAGTGTAGAAGTTACCATCTGTGTTGTGCAGCTGGTACTCTCAAGTCTCAATTCTTGAATTTTTATGACGTTTCTCAAAACTTGATTATTGTTCATTTAAACCGATATGAACCAAAAAGTAGTATATTATAATAAAGTGTGAGCAGGGTCAGCTCAAGACAAAAAAGTGCACTAGGTAAAATCAATTTTTCTGCCCCTAAAATAATAATACCTCCCCCCCCTACTAAAGTGTTGCTCTAAGTCGGTGCCTAGCTCGCCTATATCTCCAGCAAGCCTGAGTATGAGTATTGAGTGATGTAGTAAACCGACGTTTTTGCATAAAAACATAAGTCTTAAAACTGTAAGACTGCAACAACATTACGCCATCGAATCAGGCCACTGATGCTGCCACCTCGGTAATTTGGTCTTGAGCACAGCACAGTACACATATAACTTATGACGTCAATCACCCTCTCCTTTGTTACGGCATGTCCCATATAAATATAAACCCTTTTCACAGATGACTTCAGAGATAGCTTACTCATCATCCCAAGCTTTATGTGTGGGTTGCGGACTTGTAACAGCCGCATTGCCGTCCACATTAGGTACATTCCCAGTAATAGTGCAAATACATACTCTCTGGCAGAATACATTAATATGAAACACCTTTTTGTTATCAATATTCTATTTTGTTTTGTGATTTAATAAACAGTTTTAACTTTATTAATTGTGTCATATCATTTTACTTAAATTCAAACCTCTTCCAATCCAGTTCAACGACGCGTACGTTCGTTGTAAAAGAAGCGTAGAGCAACCAAGCGGTGACAGCGAAAGGTTACTACAGTAGGTACATAATACATAATATATATTGTACGTATATCACCAAATGACAAATATTATTATACTAAATAATTAAAATATCATATTTTTATGTCCAAATATATAGTGCATGTTAAATATAAATATTAAAGATTTAGTAAACTTTATAGGTACTAATATTTTTTTCTTAATAACAGTTGTTTAGTGTATTTGATTAGCTAGTGCATTATATAAAAGGTTTACGATGTCAACGCCGTTGACTCAACGGATTTTTAATAGGTAAGACATTTCCTTAATGTTGATATAGTTTTATAGGGCACCAAATGCTCAACACTTCTTCTTTTATCAAAACATTTTTTCAACAAAACTACAAGGAAATAGTAGTAATGTTAATTTTAATCCATGATACAGAATAGTGGCTAAAAAAACTCAACGGATTGTATTCCAAAACAAACAAAATTATTCCTACGCAAAACATAGTAAATATATTATTGATGTACCACTTATTTACCGACTATCAGTTCATAAGCGCAATTTCAAATTTTGACTTGGAGAGGCTGAATATATTAAAGACAAGCAGACCATTGCAATATAGTATATTAAAACTGTATGTCCTAGGTTTTTTTGGGGGGGGCTACGGCTAAGTTTGGGGACTTAACACCCCCAAGCCCCCCTCAATTTGCGCCTATGTATCAGTTACAACATTGATTAAAATATACAAAATGGTTGTATTATATGGATTCAATATATTGGATAATATTTTTATTATTTAGCCTTCAGGTATTGACTTGCTCCCTGGCCACTCTGTGGAGTCCCTTGGAAACACATGTTACGTCATTCTATTGGATATACCTACAACACTCCGATGTTGTACGCTGTTTTTATAGCTCTACAACAACACGAAATACCGAGAACAATACCGTCCGCTTTGGAAAGATTGTCACTGCACTATTATTGTAATACGAGCAGTCATATATTATCAAAGCCATAATACCCGAAAGACGTCCTTCTGCGGTTATTGCGATAGTAATAATTGCAGTTATGACTCAATGCGTGGTTGATATACGGCTAGAGACATAAACGTAGTCTGTATTATTGGATAATATAATTATATCGTAGTTGTGTAGATATGCCTACAGGTGGCATTGTTTTCGCGACAGCGATGCTAATCCTGCGAAAATATAATAATATTTATTATTCGAATATTATTTTACTAAATCGGTTTCTGCATAACCAGGGCAATGGAATACTTCAGTAGGCTTACATAATGTTATGTTATACACTCTTCATACTTTTTATTGTTATCACTTTATTAGTTATTGTCGGCATTGTCGCCCGCTTTGGCTTGACGGTTACAGTTTATTACAATAGAATTTACTGATAACAGCAGGTACGTACCAATATAATAATTTAAATTTCAGGTGAATAGCATTCTGTTAAAAGTAATATTGGTTCCATATCTGAAATCTATACTTACAAGTTTTAAGAAATTTAAAATGTAAGTGGTGCCTCATTTTTTTTATTTTACAATAATGTGATTAAGTGATTTTTTTTTTTTTGTGTGCGATCGTCAAAATTTTGGAAATTTACAAATTATTTTTTAGTTAAAAAATTAAAAAATGTAAGCTTTGTATACCTAAGGATTGACAATTTAAAACAAAGTTTCTCATAAGTAGTTCATACTGTAACCAAAAAATCGCCTGATTTGATTTTTCTCGCGTGAAACAGTTATATCTAAACATTCTTGTAGTTTTATTATTTACTCGTTCGTTGTTTTATAAGATAAATTAACTTTTTATGTAGCAAATATTGGTGTGGAGTATATTGTATATAACTTTAGTGTTGGGTAATTTTTAACAATTTATTATAAATGGTCCTATTGTTGCATCACAAACAGCTAATATTGAATGTTATACAATTGGTTGAATTTGAGGATTCATTTGCTCGATTATAATATTAACATTTTCGGAATTTGTCGATGCTATAATCGATCTATTTTTCACAATTTTTATGATAAGATTAAAAAAAACTATTTTGCCTTATTTCATCAATTTTACTTAGCATATAATGTACTATCAAAATATGAAACCAGGAAAATAAGTATTTTAATAAATGTATTTAATTAGTAAGTAATAAAAACTAACCACTATTATAAATGATTCTAACTAATCAAGTACCTATGCCAGGGTCATATTTAGGAATTTGCCAGCCTGGCTCAACAATAAAATAACACCTTATTATACCGAATATACATATATTGAATATAATTTAAAAACAATAGATAAATATAATATATATATATATATATATATATATTATTATGTATAATGTAAATAATATTATAAATACATTTAAATAATTTTTCTGAATTGTAACTTATTGTAATTTATTTTACTATTGGGCGTTAGTGCTATACCTAGTACGTTAAATTCATTTTTTCCAAAAAATTACTTTTTAAGTGTCATTACCTATGTGTATAAAATATAGTGATAAAGAAGTATATAATACTCTAAAAGTTTCAAGTACCCATGAACAGTATTTTTAAATTACAACAAAAAAACTAAAATAGTTTTTATAGGATTAAATATGTAATTTGGTCTTAAAATGTCTGTAAAAAAACTGTATTTATATAGTTTTAAGATTTTTTGGTTACAATATAAACTATTCCAGAGAATTTTTGTTTTAAATTTTCAATTCTTACCTATAAAATTATACATTTTATCGTTTTTTAGCTACAAAGTAATTTACAAATTTTCTATTTTAAGGGGGCTGCAGCAGATGGAAAAAAAAGTGACTTAGATCAAAAAGCTAGACAAAACTAGAAGAATTCGGTTTGACAGATTATAATGTTGAAAACAGATTATGATTGATCAACAAGTTTACTAGGGAATGATCGAGGCGATTTTGAATATTTTTTTTTTAGCTGTGATACCTATCCAAGAATAAAAATATCGAAAAAATATGATATTTTTGTATTTATATTATTCATTATGACACTAACAATAATTGGGATATCAAAA